>NW_005842283.1:132912-206181 GCF_000455745.1 Alligator sinensis | reverse complement strand
AGGGTTATCATATTTCCAGTTTCAAGAAAAGGGACTCCTGTGGGGGGGCAGTGATATGCCTGTGCATTGCTCCTGCCCCTCACTCCCAAGCTACAGCCTTACCAGCCCTGCTGCTGCCCCTCACTCCCAAGCCAGTACACTGCCCCCCAAACCATGCCAGTGCCCCTCATTTCCAATCCTCAGCTCTCCTGTCCCTGATAATATCCCTCACTCCCAACCCACAGCCCCCTGCCCCCCCAGCCCTGCCAGTGCCACTCACTCCCAACCTGAAGCCCCCAAACCCCCAAGCCCTGCTGCCCACCCAGCTGCCTGCTGCCCCCAAAGAACTCGCCTACCCCCTTTCCCTGCTGGAGGGGCAGGTAGCTCCCCCACCTCCCTGCCTGCTGCAGCCCCACCACCGACAGGCACACACAAGGACACACATGTGCACATGTGCACACACACACATGCGTGTATGCACAAACACACATACACACATGTATGCACGCACAAACACACATACACACACATGTATGCACGCACACAGATTTACCTGCCTGCAGCTGCTGGGGCCCACATGATGATTCTGCCTCCAAATCACCCCGCCCGCCCTCACCTGAGCCCCAAGTAGCTTTTGCTAGGGCAAGCCAGGAAGTACCACGAAAACAGAGGCAGAACAAAATCCCAGACATTTGCTGATATTTTAGAAAACCACCCAGATGAATATGGGAGGGAAAAAATGAGGACATGACCAGGAATACCTGGACATATGGTAAACCTGGTCTTTGGACAGTTACCTGAACACAATAGCAAATGCAAACAGGATGCTTAAAAAATAAAATTATGCAGAAAATCTGAGAGAAATATTACAGAAAACACTGGTACACCTAAATCTGGAGCAGTTTCTCCAAGTTTTGTTGTCTTGCACCAAGAAAGATATACCATGCCAAGGGTGTTGAATATGTATCACTGGCTGATTTGGTTTGTTGGTCTTTTGGCTATGATCATAAATACCTATGATTTTTAACATTCACTAATACAGTTTTATATTTCTCCCAACTCTACAGAGCTATGTCAAAGATTGTAAAGTAAGATTCTTACACCTGAAAATAAAGCCTTTAATAAAATCTTTCCACTTTAATTGAGGCTGACAAATTGAACATCCATTCATTCCCAAACCATTTGTTCCAACACCTCACCCAACAAAGGAAAAAGAAACATATGTTCTATCTCTGTAATGAAACCATGAAATCCACTAGGTTCTTTGCTTTTAATACTGATTTTACATGGAAGGCAATCATATACTACAGAGATAATCATTAGTATAATATTCTAAGAATATTGCAGTCAGAATAAGAGTGATCATTTATATAACTCTTACATTTTTCTTTTATATTATATCAACATTTTCCTACTAATTTCATTTTATTTTTTACATAAAATATCTTAACAGTCTGATATAGATTCTAACATGTAAAAGCAGGCTTTCTTCATTTATGGTAAAGAAAACATTTTCCCACAAAAAAGAAGCAATACATTAGGAGAGTTATTACAAAAGCAATTTCTAAGCTACTCCTACCATTGCTAGCATGCAGAGAATAACTTGAGTTAACTGTGACCTAGTTTTTTTAAACACTGTCAATTAGTCCTAGAGTAGATAATACAGTGATAATAAAGCAGGTGGCCCTGTTTGTGTGCCAATAGATATATTTAAAAATTGAAATATTTTGATGGGGGTATAATTTCATAATATCTGTATAAGATTATCATGGATGTTATGGATATCTTCTTTGTGGTACTACATGCTGGAGTGTTTAAACCATCCATGTATTTAATTATGTTAAACAACACATTACATTCTGAGTCCTAATAAAGCCATGACCTTGAAATGCAGCTGGATTTTTCTACTTAGCTGGAAACTTGGAAAATCATGGAACAATACTGAATGCAACAAAACTGTAGGAGTATGGGTATGCAAGGATAAAACAGGTGTTTCCTGCTGGTGGTCCAAGTTCCCATGTGGGAATTCAAATCCCATATGAGAACAAAACTTATTATGCCTTATTTACTTAAAGGTAAGGTGCTACACATAAGTAACAGACTGAAAGAACGTGTTTTTAATAAAGATCTGGTTGTGATACAATCTAACAAAAAACAGAGTATTTAAAGATAAATCCAGTCTCTGTCCTTAAACTGCCTTCTTCATTCCAAGAGTTGCAGATTATTATGTGTAGTATCATCTACTATCATCTACAGTAGCCTAGATGAAAAGCAAATTAATTAATAAATTGAATTTCAGTTTAAAGAAAGAATAAAATGGTGTAAAAACTAACATTGTATGTGAAAAATGCCAAGATAACTATAAAAAGAAGTAGATCTAGACAAGGTTGGTATGTCACCAGAGTGAATGCTAGGTTCATTCCTGGTCAACAGATTTGGAACAGAGGGACAAACCACTCCATTTTTTAGCAATCACAATAATACCAACTCATTGCTCATAGCATGGCCTCTGCCTTCTTCCCATGTCACCTTTCCTGCATATTATTGCTGTAATTAATCTCCTTTTTATAAAATTTGCTAAGTAGAGGGCTCTGAAAACAGATTACTTTTGGAGAACAGAAACAGCAGGAGAAAGATCATTCCTTACATGAGTCTCTCGTTTATTTTAAGAAATATTTTCCCATTTACAGACAAAAATGTCTCAGTTTATAACAATTAATAAAAACCCAGCTTCAGAATGCTTAGTTGCTTGTAATGGTGCTAAGATTGTATCTAGGATGCAAACGTATATGTAGACATTATATACAATATGAATTATATAATTGCTGGCCTTTACAAAAGGATTAGCACTCCCCACAAGTAATATTAAGCTACCAGGTATAACCTAAATATATTATCCTGATTCTAGGGAGGTAAAGGAAGCTTTCAAGAATATCCATATACACATTAGATACCATCACCTCCTCACCTCTGAAAAGGCATCCACTTAAAATTAAACAGGAACTCTGAATGATGAAAATGGTACTGTTCATGCTAAAGGTATAAAGGTCAGATGTGATCCTCTGTGTGTTTGTGCAGGGAGATGATGGATTTCTCAGTCCTGCATTATCCATTTATGGGGCAGTTTTATTTAGTTTCTACAGTTGTTTAGAATTTTTTCCAGGTTGTTTCCATTCTTTTCCTCAAGTGTTCCTCAAGTGTTCATAAAATGACATTTAACAGTTGTTACTGACCCTCACTTTACTTCTTTATGTTCTCTTAGCATACAAAACCCTCAACTGCAAGTTTGTTTGCCTTCTCTAAAGTGAGGTTAAGGAAAGAGTTTTAAAGGAAGCAGCTGTATAAGTGTAGAGAATAGAGTAACTTTGCCCATTTTTTCATACAAAATTCTTTATTTCTCTTAATCTTACATATATTTTGAGGAAAACAATATTCTGTACCAGAACCCTTAACCCCTTATACTGTTATTAGAAAGAGAAAAATATCTAGTTCAGTTGAAGAATATTCCCTTTGTTATCGAGAGAGGTACTTGGCTATGTTAGTCTGAAGTCAGTCAGAAGTCAAGGTAGATATGCAGCTTTATAGACTAACAAAATAAGTTGTATACGCACGCACACACATGTGTGCGCGTGCGTATGTGTGTATATATACATATATATAAACGTGTGTGTGTGTGTGTGTGTGTGTGTGTGTGTGTGTGTACATATTAGGGCTATGTGAAGTTTCACTCCCTGATTCGATTCATGAGAGATTTGGCCTGATTCAGTGGCCAAATCTCCAAATCCGAATCAAATCAGTGGACCCTTTAATCTCTCCAGATAGAATCAGAACCTTCTGAATCGATTCGAAGAGATTTGGAAATATTTGGTGATTTGGGCATAGACACAGCTTTAAATGTTTTTTCTACATAACTCTAGGTAGCAGGTTTCTTGTGAATGCTGAGATGCTGGGGCTCATGGAGTGTCCCACAGGAGCATGGGAGGCTCCCCAGCGCACTCGGCAGCAGACCCAGAAGTGGCCCAGAAGCACTTCCGGTCCACTTCAGGGTCCACCAAGGAACATGCTGGGCCCCCTCCCACCCTGTGCCCCCCCGGCTCAGTGACTGGTGCCTCCTGGGTCTGGGAGAGGCACCCATGGTCCCCCCATGACTGATCACTGAGCCAGAGAGGTGCAGGGGTGGGGGCAAGTGCGCTCCCCAGGGGACCGAGAAATGTAGAAAAAACATTTAAAGCTGTGTCTATGTCCGAATCGCTGATTCTCCAAATCAGCATCGAATTTTCAGATCCGGATTTGGCCGAATCGAATCAGGGACAGGGATCCAAGTCAACAAATTGAATCACTGTCCCTGATTTGGGCTGAATCTGAATCAAATAGGGCCTGCTTCACATACCCCTAGTACATATAGCTCATCCACAGCCTCCTTAGGAGTGAAAATCTTAGGTTTACCCTGAGGCAGTGAAATTACATTGAGGGTATCCCCTGCCACTGCTCTCAAGCACCCTGAGACAAAGAGCTCAAAATAATGTTGGCAGGTGTTCTCAGAGTGGTTCCAATACCTCATTTTCAGGTTTAGCATGTTATGAACTGGTGGCTGGGCCATGCTTGAGAGCAGCGTCCCTGAGAATTCTGCAGAAGTGATATCAACATACATTTATAGACACAGGAAGATAAGCTAGATTCTCTGGTGAGCTCTTGGCTCATATTCCTAGGGGGCAGGACTAGGAGCAATGGCCTAAAGCTGCAGCAGAGGAAATTTAGATTGAAGATTAAGAAGAACTTCTTGACTACAGTGGTGGTTAAGCATTGTAACAAGCTACCTGGAGAGGTTGTAGAATCTCCACCTCTGGAAATTTTCAAGGGAAGGTTGGACAAACACTTGACTAGGATGGTTTAGTCAGGATTGGTCCTCCCTTGTCCGGAGGGCTGGACTAGATGAACTCATGAGGTCCTTGCCAGCACCACTTTCCTATGTACCTAAAATCACTAAGTTGTAAGTCAATGGTTGGAAAGTTTGTTAAGTTTTGTACAAGCAGAGACAATTTAAAGAAATATTCAGCAAAGGAGCAAACAATCCAGAGAGGAAAGGACCAGAAAAAGCAGCTAAGAAAGGTCCAGAGAGCCACAGGACAGCAACAAGTGATGCAACAGGGAAGCAAGGAGGTTGAAATGCAAAATATGGCCAATGTATGTATACAAATGTGAGAAGCATGGGAACAAACAAGACAAGCTAAAAGTCACAGCCTGTGAAAAAAAACTCTGTTTTGATTGGTATCACAGAGACCTGATGGGACAGCTCTTATGACTGGAATGTCAGCACTGAGGGCTACGTTCTGTCTTCGAAAGATAGGTTTGGGAAAAGAGGCAGTAGTGTCAGCTTGTGCATCAAAAACACATACACTTGTTCCCTGGTTCAGAAGGAAGAAGATTTCAGATCAGAATTCATTTGAGTGATGGTAAAAGGTGACAGATACTAGCACTGATATAATTGAGGGGTTTTATTATACGTCACCAAGTCAGGAAGAAGAGGTAGATGCAGTACCATTCAAGGAATCCCTTAAGTGCAAAATTATCCAGAAGTTATGAGATGGTATTGATGGGAGACTTCAATATTCCAGACATCTGCTAGAAGAACAATACAGCCAAACAGAGAATGTTGAGTCCGTTCCAAACTTGTGCGGAGGCCAACGATTGGTTCCAGAAGGTTAAGGATTCAACTAGGGTATCATCTTTCTTGGATTTGGTCCTAACCAAAAGGGAAGAATTGGTGAAAGGTGTGAAGGTGAGGGAGGAAGTAATCATGACATAATATAATTACAAATCCTAATACAGGGAAAGCATGAAGTCAGCAGAACTAATACCATAGATTTCAAAAAGGTGGATTTCAACCAACTCAAGGAGTTAATAGGCATGGTGCCATGGGAAGACAGATCAAGGGGCAAAGGTATCCCAGAGGGCTGGGAGCTTCTGAAGGTCACAGTATTGGAAGCTCAACAGGAAACTGTTTTTATACAATGGAAGCATAGGAAGTAGAGCAAGAAACTAGTGTGGGTGCACAAGTTACTTCTAGGATCCCTTAAGTGCAAAAGAAATATGTACAGGCGATGGAAAAATGGGCAGATTACCAAGGAAGCCTACCAAAAAACACCAAGAACCTGCAGAGACTAAATAAGAAAGGCAAAGATAAGATAAAGAATGAGCTGCACCTAGTGAGGAAGATTAAAAACAACAAGAAAAGGTTCTATAAGTATGATGGCCAGAAAAGAAAGACCAAGAAAGCTGTGGGAAACTTTTAACTAGACGCAATGAAGGCAGACTTCCTCAACAGCTACTTTGCCTCTGTCTTCCATAAAATTAAGCTGCAGCTAGACATGTAATAAATATCAATTGGATGAGGATATGTTTGACAACTGGCTCAATAGCCATAAGTGAAAGGTAATTATAAATAGATGTGTGTCAGAATTGCAGGAGGTTTCAAGTGGAGTCCCATAGGGGTCTGTCCTGGGCCCAGTGTTGTTCAACACGTTTCTTAATGATTTGGATGCTGGAATTGAGAGCTTTTTGGGAAATTTTGAAAATGACATGACAATGTGAAGAACTGTGAGCACACTGGATTATCAGACCACATTTCAGAAGGAACTTGATACACTGGAAAGTTGGGCAAGAGCTGAAAGCTAAAGTTCACTGTTGAAAATGCAATATACTACACCTCAAGAAGAATAATCAAAAACACAATACAAAATGGCTGAACTACAGAGAAGAATGTGGGAGTCTTGGTATATCACAGATTCAGTATGAATCTGTAGTGTGATGCAGCCTCAGAACAAGCAAATATGGTTTTGGGATGCATCAATTTAAGCATTAGATGTAAGACATGGAAGATGATCATGCCCCTTTACCTGGCACTGGTTAGACCTCATCTAGAATATTGTGTGCTGTCTTGGGCTCCACATTTTACAAAGGACATGGAGAATGTATAGTGCATTGAGAGGCTGACAACAAAAATGATAAACCCCTTAGAAGGAAAGTCGCACAAAGACAGGTTGAAGGATATAGTCACATTCAGCTTTCATCAAAGGCAATTAAGATGGGTCATGATAGCAGTCTTCAAAGGGCTGTCATAAAAGAGAGAGAAAACACCCTTTCTCTCTTGCTGTTGAGAGTAGGAGGTAGACCAATAGCTTGAAATTGTAGCAAAATAGGTTTAAATTGGATATCAGGAGAAACTTCTTCATTGTTAGAACAGTGAAATTGACTGCCTTGGGGAGCTGTTGCCTCTGTTACTAGAGGTGTTCAAGAAGAGTTGGACAACCACTGGTCAGGGACAATCTAGGCATAATTATGCCTATGTTCTACTATGAGTATGTCCCATGCTTCTGGATTTAACTAGTTTCTGTATGGGTCTGGGAAACCATTTTTCCCTTTCTGCTGCTACAAGTGTTGGGGGAGAAGAAGCTCCCCTTCCTCAGGAGCACTGACTGTTGGGTGCAGCCAAGCAGGGGATTTTGAATGACGTGTGCCAGTGCTTCTTCTGGGACTCAAACCCGGAGATTTCTGGCTAAAGTGTCTTGCCCCTCTACTCATGATCAGACTGATTTCCATATTTGAGATCAAGAAAGAATTTTACCCCACGGTAGCCTCAAATTGGTGTAGACTGGGGGGGGGGTGTGCCTTCCTGTGTAGTAGGGGTACATGGCCCTCTACCCAGGATCTCTTAAGCATATTTTAACAACCTTGCCAAGCAGGACGTTGGCTCCCGTGCCCCCCCTGCTTAACCTGTGACAAGTAAGGGAGCCATATCTTGTGGTTGTATCAAGGTTCATTGTATAGTTTATCTAATATGTTAGCCAATGGATTTATAAAGGATGGTTTGCATAGGAATGATCCTGCCCCATGCCAGGGGTTGAACTAATGATCTCTGGAGGTTGGTTCCAGCCCAACTTTTCTACAATTGTATGATTCTGCCTTCACTTTAAAAGCCAACATAGACAAGTCTTTGGGGGGGGGAATGAGGGGGCAGGCTATATTCTTTTTTCTTTTTAATTTAACAGCTATTTTGTGCAGTTATTGGATATTGCTAATTATCTCCTATTAGTTTTGGAAATACAATGGTTATCTCTACTGCACTGCACAGTGTTTAAAAAGATTAGTATCTAAAGTTCCCAACAGATAATTTCCTTATTTTTAGTGGAAGGCTCTAAAGAAATAGCTGTATTAGTGCATATTACAGGTGGAGGCAAAGTAGGTATGACACTTAAATCTATACATTTCCTTTTACTTTGAGCAATTAAGGTTATTCCTTGAATATATGGTAAATATTTTACAGTACTTTTTCAGCTAATCCCTTTTAAAATGTGTAAGTATTAAAAGTATGTGCAAATGACTGAGCTGTATGTGTTCACTTGAGAGAGAAAAACAGGATACATAAATGTCTTGAGAAGATTACTGTTTCCCAGCCAGTTTTTTTTATAAGCTCCAGAACAGATACCAAGACTGTGCTTCATTTGTGACACTATACAAAAATAAGAATAAAATCTGACCTGTGACATGTCTAGTGACACAGGACATCTTTCATACTGAACTTACTTTTACTTCTGAACCACTTAGTATTGTAGAAGGATCTCGTCAGCTAAACAATAACTTATAATTACTCCTCTAGGGCATATAGACCCTTATTGAGCAGTCCATCTCAATTCAGAAAAGCACTTAAGCATCTGCTCAACTGTTTTGCTGAGCTGGGAGCACGGGTGCTCCCAATAAAGATAGGAAATTCCATAATTTTATTGTTCAGTGTCTCTTACTATTGAACTTTAGAAGCACCAAATAAAACAGCCTTTTGGAACATTCTTTGTTTCTTCATATCCATTCTAGAGACAGACATTAAGCACAATGAATACATGGGAAAATATTTGATTGATTCATGAATTAGAGACCTATTGTGTAGCCTGCAACCTAGTCACACAAGCATCCATATTCTGAGTCAAATTATTAGATCATAGCTTGGGGGAAAATTCTCCAAACAGTGATATATAGCCACCCCTGTGCTTCCTCAAGGAAAATTCTTCTCTTCTTCAGTCTCCATTAGTACAAGACTTGACCATGAATAATGGCTTTATGACTCTCATAAATATTATTCAGTATGAGAAATACAACTTCTGTTTTATTTTGGGTGTTCTCTGCTAGTGACTGGGGGGTGGTGCACATGGTGAGTAAAGTAGCAAACAAAAATGTGTTGTAAAAGTTCTCTCAAAAGAATTTAAACTTGAATAAAAATAGTCAAAGACAAATCTATGTTGGCAACTTTGTCTAGTGAAAAAAACCTCAACAATAGTGGAACAAAGGTATGATGAAGTCTATGGGTGCATAAGATAATAAAAATGGTTATTGTCTTAAATATATTCAACCTGAAGGATGTAACAGCTGTCAGAAACATAGCAGCACTGAAATGTCATCAAGTCTGAAGAGAAGGGAAGCAGGCTCATGAACAACTTGGACATATCATACCACACACATTCAACAGGAGGGGAATTGTGGACAATGATATTGGCCTCCTACTCTGGAAAAAATCTAGCATCTTTAAAGCCCAATACTAAAACCTGGAAGCAAAGTTTCATGCCTGATTTGCATTTGTCATCACAGTTATTCCATGTTCATATTAGGTAAGTTGTTACATATACATTTAAAAAAATCAGGCCTTCTATAGCTTAGCAAGCTCATCCAAAACAGTCATGCATAATAAACTATGTGGGACTCAATGCATCGATCTCAGAAGAATAAAAGACAGCTATCCATCAACCCCCTGATGCTTAGACCAGGAAGGCAGCCCCTCCCATTGGTGGCTCTAACTTTTAAACTCTATTTCTCTTCCTTTTATACAGTACGTGCAAAGAAGGACAGAAACCTTATTCTTTTCTCCATCTTTATCAATTTTTTAAACAAACACATATATACATAAACATCTGATTTTTTCCATTCCAGTCAATTTAAATCACTTCAGCAGCTGCCTTAACAAAATGTGAAAAT
This sequence comes from Alligator sinensis, assembly GCF_000455745.1. NCBI lineage: Eukaryota > Metazoa > Chordata > Crocodylia > Alligatoridae > Alligator > Alligator sinensis. Next base: position 196,182 of record NW_005842283.1, on the reverse strand, counting down.
CTACTTGTGGTCTCTTTACTTTGGTTGCATTTACTTGGCAATACACCCTATAGTATCAAGTGCTTTCATCAAGCCAGAAGGAAGGAAGGAAAGAGTTAGTTTACAGAACCTTTGCTGCTGTTGGCATTAACAGTTTAGCAGTTAGGAGTGGGTATAGCAGGAAAAGATAAAATACTAACTTCTAAATTAAATTTTGTATTTTTTTAAGTTAAAAAACTCGGTTGAGTCACGAGTCCTACATTACGCTGTATTATCAACATAGTAACATTATAAGATATGAGGATGTCTACTGAAATCAGTGGCAGAAATTCTACTGATTTCAGCAAGAGCAATAATGGACCCAGGAGTGCATAACTGATTAATACAGCTGAACAGTGCTATTTACAAAAAAAACCAAACGAACAAAAATCTGCATTGTTGATTTAAATTTATTGAGATTGCTATTAAAAAATATTATGGTCATCCTTAACTTGACCTTTGCCATCATGACTAAGGGCCAAATGTTGAGCCATACCGCCCCTGCCCTCCCTCCGCCCGCTTAGTAACTTAACTCTTCAAATACTCACAATAGTTTCTATAAATATATTTTTAGTGTTTTTTATAAATATATTTAGTGTTTTATAAATATATATTTAGTGTTTGGGGTATTCCAAGAACTGCCAATGCTAAGAGTAAAAGAAAATAATATACGAACATAATAACTCAAGAAAGGATGCTGTGGAGTTTTACTCAAGGGGAAATATTTTAAGGAATTATAATTTTTAGAACAATAAAATTAGCTTCATTCCACCCTACAAAGGAGGGAAGTTTGAAACAACTTCAGTTCTTAAACACTGGTCATGCTGTGGAAGTAAGAATGACATAAAGCCACTCAGCCTTAGGTTAAAGAGTTCATGCTTACAAGCACTCCATGGTAACAGATTCAGAGTATCACTGCAGTCTAGACTTGGAGGAGTCTATCAACCTTCCCTACTAAAAGGTCAAATGCTTCAAAGAAGCTGTAGCATCTACTGAAAGGAGCTCCAAATGAACCAATGAATGAAAACCTCAACACTGAATATCCTTAACTTATCCTGATCCAAAAGTGCCCAAAACTCATGTAAAGCATGGCCATTACAGATAAACAGTCAAAGTGTAGTGGAAATTGAAGCCAAGCCCTGATCTCCTGCAGCAAAAGCAAGCAAATAATGCTGTCTGTGAGCATCCAAAGGTGTTTTGTTTTATTGCATTTGTGATCAATAGTTGAGATAATTTCACTAGTCAAGGTTTAAATGAGAAAGAAAAGTGAAATTGCGTAACATTTAATTAATATATAGAAATCTGAAATGATATTCAGAATAGCACTTCACGTGATATAAGTTTCATTGGTTGAGACATTAGAATTTGACTGGTTGAAGTACTAGAAAATCTATGAATAGGGAATAATATTTCATTCTCCTCTCCCCTCATCCCCCTGGATAGCCGAATACCTCTGACATGTTTCACTCATATATAAACTTTATTCGCATAATATATAAGATTTAAGTTCTCTTATTAAGGATGAGATTGATGATTTATAACCAGGGATCCTGGTTCTCTCTGCTAAAAAATCCCCAATTTTTTGTATTAAAAAAGTAACCCCCAATTTCATATTTTTCCCTAATTAAATGAAACATTACTGATAGATAGATAATCTAAAATATATATAGTGGCATTTCATTTTGATCATAGAAAAACTGGATTCTGGATAACTTTTTTAAATCTGAAAATTGGGGACTTATTTTATTTTTATCAGAGAAAACCAGGATCCCTGGTTATAATTATTGACCAATGATTTACCTGTATACTTTGTTCACCTGCAAGCATTTTCCTGACAATCATATTGTGTATATATAATATACAGCATATATATTAAATATATAATGTACATACATGCATATTCAATATATAGTAAAAGCCCTGTTATCTGGCATTTTACTAACCGGCATTTCTATTAACTGGAATTTCCAGCCAGGCGGATAGATGCAGGGGTGGGGGAGTTCACACATGGCAGCCACCACTGCCACCCACCACCCTGTGCTGCGTGCAGCCGCCAACACCCCTACTCGACTCCACGGCCGGCCGGAAACCCTTGTGCCTCAGGTAACCAGCATTTTTAGATTACCAGCACTCCTCGTTCCCCACTCATGCCAGAAAACAGGTCTTTTACTGTATTCTGTTTTAGGGCAGCAAACATTTCTCAGTGATTAATATTTACATTTAAGTGACTTTTAACCCCTATTTAGCTTGCATGTATTTCCACTTTGAAAAGACTGTTCTTTTATTGGAGGATTTAGTTGTATCTATTATGCAGTTGTCCTAACTATACACAACTCAAATGATTACCACTGACATTTTTTTGTTGACCTAAATGAGAAAAATACACATCTCTTTTGCACTCATTTTCATATTTTTGAGCAACAAAATTCAAAATCTATGGTAGCTGGGCTTTGCACTTTCACCAAAACAGTTATGAGAATGTCAACAGCTGCAGACTCTGCTCTGGTTCTCAGAAGAGCTTTCAACAGTATACATTATGAAGCTCCAGTCTGCTCTGTATGGGGTAATGGTTGATCTTTGACCGTGTCAACAGCCAGACCTCTTGTAATCCTACTGAGCAACAAGCAAAACTGGGCTTTAATTAGTGTTCAGAGAACAGTGCGCAATTAAACATGCAACCACAGAATCTGGGGCAAAGAATGTCAAGGAGTCTCACTTGACAAACCTCTTTTTGATGCTTTAGCTAAAAGCCAATGTGAGTCTGTATATGAAGCAAAAACATATAAAGGTTCATAAAGCACTATGCACTGCCTTTAAAAACGTCATGATGATTAACTTTTTTCTTAACTTAAAATATATTTTCATCAAAACTATACTAAACTCAATATTAAAATGGATGCTAAAGTTATGATCCAGTCAACATTATGAGGACACATCTCTTTGGTCTTCACTTGTTGTCATTAACGCTATCTCTTCAGGTTTGTCTACACAGGAACACTCAGATACATTAAAACAAATCAACTCATTTGATTTATTGAACTTCATTTAAAGTTCATTAAAACCTTGTGTGGGCACTTTCATTCAGATCTTTGCACACTTTCTGTGTGGACAAGCTTATACTCAGCAAACTCAAAAGTTACTCCCCCTTCTTACCTCAATTAAAAAAAATGGAAATGACTTTGTGGCCACTGTAGACTATATAATGATAGAAGTTATAATTTAGAGATGCTCCTTTACTTAAGCTACAGAAGATGGGAATTGGGAAATGGTCCCTCATGTATGGTTATCTCAGGGATGAGAAATTATTTTGGCCAGAGGGAGTTTTGGCGGGTTGTCATGGGCCGGTTCATCACTCTCCCCCACCCAGGTGCCAAGCAGGGCCAAATTAGTACACAGGCAAACTAGGCACATGTCTAAGGCCCTGAGTTGTGGGGAGGTCCAGCCCTTCCCTCCACGGTGGTGATGCAAACGGTCCCATCTGCCTCCCTTCCATTCCATTCCCTTCCCCTCCCCTCCCCTCTGCCTGCCTCGCCACTATGGCAGCTGCTTCCTAGTGCCAGCTCCAAGCCCCGCTCCCCATGGGCGGCAACACCAGGGTGGGGAGGGGGATGGCCAAGAGTCCACAAGTTTTTTGCCTAAAGGGTTAATCCAGCCCCAATGTCAGGTCAGCACCTCCCTCCCCTGCCCACAGAAGTGCACCAAAACTCCCTAAGTGGCTCTGCCCCATGCTCAGGCAGGCAGAGGAGATGGAAATGCAGGGTTGGTTGGGGTTGGCATCCGGGAGTGGAACATGCTGGCAGGGTTAGGGACAGGAGCAGAGCTGGGATCAGGATCATGGGGCAGTGACAGCATGGGGCTGGGGGAAGAGCCATAATCTGCTCCCTGCACCTTCCTGAGATGGGTACCGGTTCTGTGGGCAGGGACATTTGGGGAATAGATCGTGACTGCCCCAGGCCCCAACCCCACATTGTCATCACCCAGCAATTCCAGGGTCTCTATGGAAACCACCCTGGGACCTGTGTGGACATGATGTGCTTAGCCAGGTTTGGGGTGATAAGGCTGCAGGCAATCAGGGAGTGGTATCCAGGAGTGGGCGGGGCAGGTGGGGCTGGGCCCAATGCTGGGGCTGGGATTAAGATCAGGATTAGGATCTGGATCATGGGGTAGTAATAGTGTGGGGCTGGAGCCTGGAGCAGAACTGAGATCCATTCCTGACACCCCTGTCCACAGAATTGGTGCCCATTGCAGTGACATGCAGGCAGCAGATCATAACTCTGCCCCAGGCCCCAGATCCATGCTGTCATTGCCCCACAATCCTGATCCCAATCCTGGCCCCAGCCCCAACATCAGCCCTGGCCCCACCCACCTACCTACCCCACTCTTTGATATCACTCCCTGCCTGCCTGGGGCACCTATGACCTCTGCCCAACCAAGCTTACCCTGCCTATGCAGGTCCTGGGCCAGTCTTCATGGTGACCCTGCTCACCCACTCTGTCCAATGCCCCCAGCGGTGGGTGTGGGACAGAAAAGCCCTGGTGCCCAGGCAGTGGGGCCAAGCCTAGAAGCGGTGGTGACTGTCAGCAGCACCTGGAAGGAGCTACTGCTGCAGGGGCTGCTGGAAAGTGAGTCTAGCTGCTGCACATCCCCAGACCTACTTGTGCACCTGGGGCCTGGGCTACCCGCCATGCCTAAGTGGGGTGGGGCCAAAGGCCTGCACAGGCTGGACAAAATTTGTCAGGACAGATCCAGCCAGCTGGCTGTTTTCTTTCCCACCCCCGGGTTAGTTAGCGAGACAAAGGGACTGCAGAAATGGCCTACTGCTCCACAAATAGAGTGTATTATTTAGTTCTTCTCATTCATTGTAAGTCTGTATTTATTGAACAAGGTGATCCCTAGAAACTATATTGTCAACCTCTTTTTCTCCCTCATTTGTCCAACAAAATATACCTACTTCCACTTAACAAAACATATTGGCACATGCAATTTAGCATTTGTATTTTTCCTACAGTAAATATGCTTTCTAGATGCAAATTTTAGGCACAACTGAGGCACCAGGCTTCAAAACACTGACTTATACAATAAATATAACAGTGCATAATAGGAGCTCCTGGAATGTTCTATGCTATAGCTATGTAGCCCAAAATGTAAAAGGCTAGAAAACTGTAAAACAGCAAAAGGTCAATCAGTTGTAACCAAGGACCATAGCAAAGAAAATAATAATAAGCACAAGGCTGAAGCAGGCATTCATTTGTAAAACAGAGGCCAGATCATCCTGGTGTGTTAACTCAGATATGGTAACTGAAGTGAGTAAAATGGGACTGTTATTGCCACAGAAAAAGAAAGGGCTGGAACATCACACAAGTTCAGTTCTCATGAAGTCATCTTTCTGCAGATGACACGGTTTGGAATCGGATTCATTCCTCAAGTGACCCAAACCATTCAACTGTTCAAGAAGTGACCTCATGAGCAGGGAACTGGGTTTTCCATTTCCCATGGAAAATCAGGGAAAACCATGGATTTCCCATTTTTAATTGGAGAAAATGCGGATTTTCCCTTTTAGAAGAGAAACCCGTGGATTTCCCCCTTTTGCAAAGAGCTCTGCAGGCTGGCTGAGTTCCAGCCTGCAAGGGCTGTTTGCAAAAGGGGCAGGGAAACCCCCAGCCTTGCCTGGAGGGGAAAGGAGAGGGGCAAAGTCAGGGCCTGAAGCTCACACTTACCAGAGACTGCTTAAGGCTTACTCTTCTTCCTGGAGGTAAGTGGGGCTTGGGGGTGGCAGGGCAGGGCAGGGTTGCAGGGGAGCTGGCTGGGGGCTGAGAGAGTTGGGAGGTTTGCAGAGTGCCCAAGCTGGCTGGGGGATGAGGGAGGGGAGGGGAAGGGGGTGTTTGCAGCCGGCCGGGCACTCCAGCCGGAAGTGGTGAGGCTGCAAACCCGCACCCCCAGCTGGAGTGCCCGGCTGGCTGCAAACCCTGGGTCACAAACACTGCACTCCCCACCCTGCTGCCCTCCCCCAGGCCCTCCAGAGCGCAGCATGTGCAAACGGCATGGCAGGGCACAGCAAGGCAATGCAGGAAAGCTGCTTGTCACTCTGTAATGCAAGCTCCATGCTGTCCTGGCCATGGTTCCTCTGTGTGCACAGGGGCAGTGCAGGGTTGTGCCCCTTGCTGCTGCCCCCACCTGCAGTGGAAGCATGACCAGGGCAGTGCGGAGCTCACAGCAGCAGGCAGCTTTCCTGCACATCCCCCCTGTGTGATGCCGTGCTGGGTTGCAAATGCTGCGCTCCGGAGGGCCTAGGGGAGGGCAGCAGGGTGGAGAGTACAATCTCACAGTGTGCACCTGGCCTGGCCCCCCCACCACATCTGCAGAGTGCAGTTTCCCCTTTCCCCCACCCCCGGGAGTGCACACTGCTGCTAGAAGCCTGCCCACAGTTTGGGGGGAGCCTGATCCTGCTCCTGCTGCAGCAGCCATTCCATTGGGGGCAGGGGGCTGTGGACCTGGATCCCTGGCCCCATAGCCCTGGCAGATGGGGCCCCCTCCAGCAGGGCTGGGGGGCAGGGGCTGTAGGTGGGGGGCAAGGGGCACAGGCAGGGCTGTTGTGGGGGGGAGGGAGGGACACTAAGAGGGCTGTGGGGGACATTTAAATTTTAACCACAGATTTTGGAGGGTTTATCAGAGAATTTGTGATTTTTTTTTATGATAGAAAACCAGTATCCCTGCTCATGAGACACAGAAGGCAGTGGCGTAACTGGGGGTGGACAAGTGGAGCATCAGTCTCAGACACTGATTTACAGGGGACATGGCAGCTGCGGAAGCTGAGCCCACACCAAAGCAGCAGCAGCTAGAGTGCTGCAAGGCCACAATCTGGCAGACAAGACCCTGGGTACCCTGCTGTTGCCCCCCTTTCTGCCATCCCCCCAAAATCCCTAGTGCTCTGCACAGTACCACCCACACCTTGCTCTCCTCAGAAAGTCACTTTTGCCTCCTATAATTTCTTTACCATGGCCTTCATCTACTGATTGATTTCCTAATGAGAATTATACCAAACCTTCTTAAATAACAGACTCTTCTGCTGTATCCTCAGGCAAGTTCGTTACCCTTTTTGTTCCTCAGTTTCCACTTCTCAGTAGTGTTGCAAGGTTTAACTGGCACTTGGAAACCTATATTTCTTTTAATGGATTTGGAAAAAGCTACACTGGAGAGTTTACAAAAGGGGTGGCAATGTGGCAAATCCTGCCATACAGCAGGCCCATCCCAGCACTCTGCAATCATTCCTACTTCACCTCCTCCCTCTCTCTAATACCTCATAAAAGATGTAACCAAAGCGTTTTTATTTAAATGGGATCCTTAGGATGTTTAACGACAGTAAGCATAGCTTTGAAATTCAACAATGCAGAACATTTACAGTCAGCCAAAAAGACGGTATGACTGTGGAAAGATACTTCACCACATCTAGTTAAAATGTAATAGATAAAAAATAAGCTCTGGTAATATGATATATTAAGGGAAAGTGACTCTTAGTTCATTAATTTTATAGCCTGAAAACTGGGCCTATTTACTAAAACCTAATAAAAATGGATCTGACAAATAAGGGTCTGTTAAAATAAGACATCAGTTACTTATGCTGATAAATTGAAGCCATGTTCAATGAAAACTACAATAATTTTCTGGACCTAGCCACGCAGGTTTTGAAAAAAAAAAATCGTTTTTTGCATTTTAAAGCAAGTGGACAGAAACTAGACAAATTGTCCTTAACATAAGTCTGCCACACAAACTAATTAATGTTTTCTAGTAGCTTTGAAGATGAAGAGTGCTATGCTTGCCACATTAAGAGACTGATCCTATACAATCTTATTCACATGAGTAACCTTCATACAAAGAGCCTAGTCAAAATCATTGGGATTTCTTGCTTGATCTATAGTCGAGTGAGGATCTATAGGATAAAGCTGGCAAACCTTTCCCTCAGAGTTTTTAGAGCTGTGATGATGGATGTTGTTCCTCTATTTTTCCTTCTCACCTTGGATAAAGTTTGGGAGAAATTACATTTAATGCATTTCCTAGTAGGGACAATAATATGCTACCAAGAACTAAATGCATAAAAGTGAGTCTTCAAAGCAGACCTGGAAAAAGTAACACAAGTGTCCCATTTGGTCAGCTCAAACCCTGCCTAAGAATCAAAGCAGGGAAGTGTCACGTGATAAAATGGCTGTTTAACTAAATGCCTCCCACATCAAACAAAGTGGATGATGATTGTCCAGTAATTTGGATATAAAAGGGAATTCTTGTAAGATTTTTCTAACAGAATGATCACAGCTTATGCATATACATAAGACTAAAGTATATTTATATAAAAGATTTCATATTTGAATCAACATTTTAAAATAACTCAGAAGTTTTTTATGATCAAGATTATTATTATTACAGTAAAGAGAAAATATAATACATTGTGCTATTTGTCTAAAAGTTCAACATTTTAATCAAATATAAAATAAGTTTTCCTAGAAGGATTCCAAAATCCCCAAATAGTGTAAGAATATAGAACACATGTGGTGTGAAATTTCAAAATAAAATTGATGGGCAAAAAAAAAAAAAAATCCAGTGATGCTCTAAACCCCAGTCCATGCCCTAGCCCTTTTCCACAAAAGCCTGAATATCCCCTGGTTATTTCTTTACCTTGTTCAGACAAGAGCTTATTTAGTCATTTTGGTATATTAAATATGGTCCGTATATTTTTGTAAGTACAGAGTAAGTACTTTTTAGGGAAGTACTTATCAACCTTTTTGGACTGAAGGCATCCCACTTTACACTCATGTGGCACCCTGCAGCACGTTTGAAAAAATCTCAAGGCACCCCAGGATGCCACAGCACCCTAACTGAGAATCACTGCTTTTGGGGTATGACATTTCAACAGATACAACATACCTTGCTATTGATGCTGAGAATGTTTCTAATAGTCATATTTTTTTTCACCTGGACAAACAAAAAATCAATAATGTTTTAAAGACACATTTTCTTCAACATTTTACTACCATAACCTGAAATAGTGCAGCTGTTTCAAGCCTGAGATTTATTTAAAGGATAATTCTGCTCTGGCATGCTTAATCCAATTTAATGTCATGTAGTGCTTTGGCAATGTCATAGCACACTGAAAACTGCAACGGTTTCTTCTTCGGCAATCCCTCACAGTCTATGATGATTATCTTCCATGATTGCCTTATTGGCGACTGATGGTGGCTGACAAGACTGATCCAGGATCAACAGTCTCTGCTGCAGCTGCTTAAGCTGACAGAAGAAATGGGAGCCAACTCATTGATTTGTGATTCTTATGTCATTGCCTTTCAATCACAATTTTCTTTGTGCTTACACACCTCCTATTAAATGAACTAGTGAACATATAGTATGGTGAGATAGACCAGGAGTTCAAAGATTTTTTCTCAAAATATCTTTTTTTCTTAATTTTTTATTATGTCATTGAAAACCTAGCAAAAGAAGAGGAAAAGTAATGAAAAAAGAACCAGGGAAGAAAAGATGGTTTCATATTAAAGGTATAGAACAATAGTCAGCACTCATGCCAGAGCATGGCACGTGAAGGCATTTTGCTTGGCATGCACGCATTAGAGCAGACAGTAGGAAAGGGGCCAGGGCTCTGCTGCCACAACAAGGATCGGGCTCCTTGAAGCTGCCGCGGTGGGCAGCAGGAGTCTGCCCAGAGCCCAGGCAGGCATCGGGGATGCTACTGCACTGGGGTCCATGGAGCCCTAGCCCAGATTACTGCTGGCGGCAGATGCACATATGCCTCAGAGTGGATGGCAGGAAAATGGGCTGGGGTTGTGCTGTCCACCACTGGCATGCCAATATTTTCCAAGTTGAGGCTGGGGTGTTTTTGGCACTCTGCCCAAAAACATTGCCCAACCCTTGGCATAGAAGTTTAAGTCAGGAAAGGTGAGATGACTTACTGAATCATTTGTGTTATTACTAGGGACAGAATTAGCCCTGAGGTTCTATTTTTGGCTTGAACCTGGATTTCTTGTAAGAAGTTGGACAAACAACCTCTCTGTGCCTCAGTTTCCTCCTTTGTAAGTGATAATAAATTTACCTGACAGGGTTATTGCAAAGTTATGCTCAAGAAGCACATTTTCATGCAGCTTTATCCAAGATACTCTACTAGTGTCAAACAATTTTATTTATACTGCTTTCAAGTGATTAATATGCCTTTCCTACCTAGATCTGTTACGTCACAAGTTATACATATATAGATACACATATACATGGATACATATATATATATTTTTCAGGATGACATCTTGAGCTAAATTCAACAAAAGTATAAATAGCAGTGTAACATATGGCACTGGCAAGAAGTAAACTGATGATCAGAGAATAGGCAGGCATAGTGTAGTTAGCAGGCAATTAGCAGACAACAGAGGTATGAAGAGAGAAGACACAGGAAAACCAACCAGTCAGGATCCTCCTGGATATGTGATAAAGTAGCAGGGAGTTCTTCCTTATCTTTTTCCTTCTTGTCCACTTTTTCCTTCCATATCCTCTACTAATAGGTTACAGTGCTCTTATTTTATCCGTTACGCAAGTTTTCTGATCAGTGAAATCTTGACTGAAGTGAAGAAGATTTTTGCTAGTGACTTCAATAAGACTAAGCTTTCAGTTCTCATGTGTAATTTCTACAACTATTTATATAAAATTTGTTCCAGGTGATAATTCAACTGGCTTAATCTGAATGACCCTACCCCTTGACTGTGCTTCTTTTCCCCTTTATATAGTCATGAACTAAAAGTGAGCTTTCATCCTTTATTTTCCCAGGAGGTGTCAGGTATCATAGCTTCTTGTCCCATAAGTAAACATATTCCTATCAGTAGTTCAGCACATTAGATAGAATTACAGTTTGTTCTTTCATTTGAAAAATAATGCATCAGGAAAGAAGGTATTTTCTGTTTTATCTCCTACGTTGTCATATGGTGTCCTTTTCATTTTTGGAAAGTATCAAAGAAAAGAGGTCACTGGTATCCTCATTCTCCTGATTTCAGCTGAATCATAAGAATTCAGCCACACATGCATTCATTTTTTTTTCTTTCATGGGAAACAGAAGTTAGCCGATTACTAGGATCTGAACTCATACAAGCTTTGCATAACCATATGAAAAGTTTCAAAGATTAAGCTGCATGAGAGCAACTAAAGCATCTCTCCTTATGGATTAATCTTATATAATAAATAGTACAGATATCTTTTTAACAGACTATTTAAGTCAACCTACACATTTGGAGGTCTCTCTGATAACAGGAAATTCGGGAGGTAATCACTTACAAAAATACACAAAAATGGCAAAAGAACAGGAACAAATGAACAGGAAAACCTGTTCTCAGATGCTAAGTGACATCTTTATCAGGGTAAAACAGAAGATCTATACAAGGCAGTCAAACAACTGCAACTAATAGCAAGAGGAAAAGCAGGTCACTGTGCTCTGGTCAGATAAGTAGATTATGGGAACAGATTTTTCAGTCAGTAGACCTTCATAATATTTCCTAAATTACTTGAGACTTGACAGGTATATTGTAGAATCAAGTCAAAGCAACAGTTACAGCTTTAAAAGCTTGTAAAGGATTTAAAAAAGCATTACTGGACTATGCAGAGCTTTCTCCCCCAGCCTTCAACTTGACCAGCTTAGCATATGGTTATAGTACATACTGTCTTGCTTCCAGATCACTTTAGTTTGTTAAACTGTGTGATTTAGCATTGGTTAGTTAATATAGTCTAAAAGCACACAGTTAATATCTAGTTGTGACAAGTTCAGTGCCCTTAAGAACAAATAAAGTTGATTTACCAATGGCAGAATGAGTGGGAGGGGGGGGCAATAGGAGCAAATGCCCCAGGAGTCAACTGGGGGGGGGGACGAGAGGCAAAGTAAATGCAGGTGCTGCCAGCAGCTGTGCATTTGCAATCTCTCTCTCTCTAGGTACCATATCCAAACAGGATGTTGGTGACCATGGTATTCCACACATCTCTTCTCTTTGAGGCACACAGAATTTCCAATGTGGATATATTCATCCTTTTAGATAGACTCTTGACATAAGTCAGCTTTTGTCTTCCATTATCTCTCCTTGCACTCAGCTACCCAAAGCCACACGAGCCATTCCTTCCTGTCTATGTTACTTTCCTGTAGAAGTATGCAGGAGGCATAAAAGGAGATGCAAGTCATGACCACACTGATTTTTAGGACAGGAAGTGTTCTATTAAAAATTACCCATTCTTCTGTTCTTGTTTTTAATCATGGGCAGTAGAGACAGGAAATAGGGTACAGAAGGTCCACTAGTAAACTTATTCTATATGATGAAGCACCCAGTTCAGTTCTGAACACAAGGAAAGGAGGACAGAGAGGTAGGCAAAATCTCAGCCTCTGTCCAGATACTCAGGGGACAGCCTGGACTGCTGCTGGAAGGCATTTGTAATGTGCTCCGGGGTTTGCAATGTGGAAGGTTGATAGGTCCAAACCCAAGGTTTACAGATACATTTGCAGCAGGATTAAGTACCAATGTAGACATCTCCTGAAATTCCACAATCAGGATCAAAACCCCTGAGGCTGTATAGTAATAAGTATAAGACAGGTAAAAGCAAGCTCAGTATCATCTTCCTGTAGCAGATTTTGAAATCTACATCACTAATTTATATTAGTGTTTGACCATAGTGATCCAAGAGCCCAGAGAAATTCTTTTAAGTGGCTTAGAGTTGTCTGTATTTCAAATCTGCTGCCAGTTCTCTTGAGCTATTTTACACTACAGTGCCTTGCTAATCATTCACTAATGATTTCCTTTTGTTATGAGACAACTCACCTTTGAATGGATGTTATTAACCTAACTTCAGAACGTTGTGAAGAGTCAAGATCTGCCCTTTCAGATTCTCTCTCATAGATCTCTGCCATATTCCTGATTGAGTTAACTATGCCTTGTGTATCAGGGTGGTACCATGCTAAGGTTTTCAACTTTGGGTATGAACAGGCATTCATTTCTGAATACTAGAAATCTTTCCAGCAGATATTTCTCCAGAAGGGTGTCCTACAGCAGACAGAAACACCCCAATTGGGGGAACAGGCAGAAAGCAGATCCTCTCTTTGGTGCTGGTCTCCAGGAGCAAAAGGAACAGTGGAGCAATATTCCCATGCTTTCTCCAGACCATGGTGACCTCAGCCTTGGGAAGGATCATTGGGAAGCAACGGTTCAACTTCTCCATGATCAGGAGGAATCAAGCTGCAGGGAAATGCCCCCTCCCCCACTGCAAGGAAATGTCACCCCCTCACCCCCAACACAGACCTTCCCTGAACTGTAGTCCCCCTGGGAAGCTCTTGCTTCACTCCTCCCAATAATGTAGGAGTAGAGCAGAAGTATACAGGCATTCATGCTGGAGAGAGAGTGTCTCTCAATTGAAATGTCTTCCAAAAGATATTCCCCTTTCTAGTGGAGGGGCCATGTTTCCTCTGGGAGAAAATGAATAAATACCTGCACACTGGCAATTTCTACTGGGAGACCAGTTTCATAGTTGGTAGGGTCGGAAGGGAACTGAGCAGATCATCAAGTCCAACCCCCTGCCGTGGGCAGGAAAGAAAGAAAGCTGGGGTCAAACGACCCCGGCCAGGTGATTATCTACCCTCCTTTTGAAGCCCCCCAGGGTAGGAGCAAGCACCACTTCCCTTGGAAGTTGGTTTCAGATCCTAGCCTCCCTGACTGTGAAGTAGCGCCTCCTGATATCTAGCCTGAATCTACTCTCAGTCAACTTATGGCCATTGTTCCTTGTTACTCCTGGTAATGCTCGGGGGAACAGGGACTCGCCCATAGCCTGCTGGTCCCCCTTGGCCAGTTTGTAGACGGCCACCAGATCGCCCCTCAGCCTTCTCTTGTACAGGCTGAACAGGTTCAGGTCCCGTAGCCTCCTCATAGGGCCTGCCCTGCTGCCCCCGATCATGTGAGTGGCCCTCCTCTGGACCCTCTTGATGCTGTCCACATTCCTCCTGAAGTGCAGCACCCAGAACTGGAAACAGTACTCCAACTGCAGCCTGACCAATGTCATATAGAAGGGGAGGATCACCTCCTTGGACCTGCTCATGATGCATCTGTGGATGCATGACAAGGTGCAGTTAACCTTCCTGACCACGTCCCCACATTGGCAGCTCATGTTCATTTTGGAATCAATAATGACACCAAGATCCTTTTCTGCCTCTGTGCTGACTTGAAGGGAGTTCCCCATCCTGTAGGTATGCTGCTGGTTCTTCCTCCCCAGGTGCAGTACCCTGCACTTGTCAGTATTAAAACCCATCCTATTCTCATCCGCCCACCCCTGTAACCTGTCTAGATCTAGTTGAAGCCTGTCCCTCTCCTCCAGAATGCCCACTTCTCCCCACATCTTAGCGTCATCCGCAAATTTGAACAGGGTGCTTTTCACCCCCTCATCCAAGTCACTGGTAAAGATGTTGAACAGTGTGGGCCCGAGGACTGAGCCCTGGGGAACTCCATTGCCCACATCCCTCCAGGTTGAAAATGACCTGTCTACCACCACTCTCTGGGAGTGACCCTCCAGCCAATTTGCGACCCGTCTGACTGTGTAGGCATCAATGCCATAGTCGCCTAATTTTTTAATGAGAATTGGGTGAGAGACAGTGTCAAAGGCCTTCCTAAAGTCCAGAAAGACTATGTCCACCACGACACCTGCATCCAAGGATTTTGTGACCTGGTTGTAGAAGGCCACCAGGTTGGTCTGACAGGACCTGCCTTGAATCAACCCATGCTGGTTGCCCCTAAGCATGATCCCCCCTGCTGGTCCCTCTCAGATGTGCTCCTGGATTATTTTCTCAAAGAGCTTCCCCAGGACCGAGGTATGACTAACTGGCCTGTAGTTTCCTGGGTCCTCCTTCCTCCCTTTATGGAAAATGGGACCACATTGACCCTTTTCCAGTCCTCTGCCACCTCACCAGAGCACCATGAATGCTCATAAAGCTGTGCCAGGGGTCCCGCAATGACCTCTGTTAATTCCCTCAGTACTCTGGGGTGGAGATCATCAGGACCTGCTGATTTGAACATGTCCAGTTCCACCAGAAGTTCCCTGACTAGGTCCTCACTGACCCTGGGCCTGGCAGCACCTCCCCGGGTCTGTCAGAGATCCCAGTGTGGGGGATGCCCCGGTCCCTGCTCAAAAACATGGAGGCAAAGAAATTGTTAAAGAGGTTAGCTTTGTCATCTGGTGTGACCACTAGATTTCCTAGCATATCCTGTAGAAGCCCTACATTACCCAGTACCTTCTTTTTACCTCCTATGTATTTAGGAAAGGACTTCCTGTTATCCTTGATCCGGGACACTATTCCCAGTTCTATCTCTGCCTTAGCCTTCCTAATGGCCCCCCTACAGTCCTGAGCAATGGAGGTATAATCCTCCTTGATAATGGCCCCTCCCTTCCATTGGGTATATGCCTCCTTTTTGGCTTTGAGACATTCCTGGAAGCTTTTGGTGAGCCATGGGGGCTTTCGAGCACTCTTGCCCCCTTTGATCCGCATGGGGATTGTCACCCTTTGGACTTGGAGGATCGTCTCCTTAAGGAACGACCAGTCTTCCTGGACTCTCAACTCCCCTCCCCTCCGGGACCTCAGTGCCTCCCCAACTAGTCTCCTTACCTCATTGAAATCTGCTCTCCTGAAGTCCAGGGCTGTTGCCTTGCTGCAGGCCTTTGACACCCTGCACTGGATGATGAATTCCAGTAGGCAATGATCGCTATTGCCCAGGTGGTTGAGAACCACCTCTGATCCACAGTGGATCACAGGTGTGATCCACACCTGTGAGCCACAGTGATTCTCCCAGGAGAACTGTAGCACCTGTCCATGGCCTTATTTGTGCTCTTGGGATAGAAGCTTTTACAAGTGTATCCACATTTTATCACAAAAATACATAAATATGTCAGAGTTATCCAGTGACTGGAGAGAGGACAACTGGGACCCAATCCAGTGCCATACTAAAGAAAGGAACTCTGGCTGAGTTTCAGGAGTGTGAAGAACAGGACCTTTGGTGGGATATGGAGCTACATTACATTCTCCTTTATATCTGAGATGGTCCTGGATATGACCATGAACTACATCCAAATCGAGGCCTTGTGGCAATCTGAGAAAGGCTCATAAAGAAATGCAAAAGGAGGCCAAAAGATATACCCAAGATTTTTGGCTGAAACTGTGTGATGATATTCAGAAAGCAGATGATGCAGGTGATAGCTATGGAATTTACAAAGGAATTGAATGAGCAATTGGTGTCCAGTCATGAAGAAAATAGCTTCACTGAAAGACTTAAACAGAAATGTCATTACTGATAAACAAAAACAACTTGAGCATTGGATTTAACGCTATGAAATTATAGACTGAAGTGAGACTAAAATAAAATACAAAACAGCTCGAAGGACTACCACAGTTCAACGTGATGATGGATTTAGACAATGAGCCTCATTAGACAATTTTCAGAAAGCCATTAAATTGATATCTGAGAAAGATGTCACCACTAAATTATTGCATTGTGTATACACCATTGAATAAACATGCCCTGGTCTTGGATGGCTAGGATGCCAAGCATTAAGACAATGATCTTAGCCCTCTCAGGAAACCCAAAGGAAGAAACTATCCATTTCCAAGAGTTGACCAAATCATAGGTAGATGAGCTAACTGTGCGATAAGGGAGGATACCCAAACTGTGGAGCAAACCACAGCCACAGTTTTCCTAGCATTTTAATAAAAGTTTATGAGAAAGGTTTTATAAGCAACTTAATTCTGGGTACTTTCATGATGCCCGCATCTCGGTCTACAGTCACTGCTTTCTGTGCTTTTACATGCCCCTACACTCATTGCTCAAAATGGCAGCTACTTGAGAGAATGGAGCAACTCTCCTGCTTTCTTGTCATTGCTCTTTCCTTTCCTGCATCCTCTTACTGCATGAGTGTCTATCCTGACCAGTCACTATACACGATGGGCAAAGTTTGAGGCAAAAATGATGCTCTCTGCCCTTCCAAACCTGCCTGGAACTAACTTAAACATAGTTTATATAGTGTGCTTTTGATAGCACATAACATTAGCTACTGCTGCCCTTAAATATAAAAGCCAAATTGCTAGTCATCCCCTTCAATCATGGTTTTCATCCATGAACTCAGGAGGTTGGCATGGCAGAACAGTTTTAAAGTAAAGCCATTTTTTGACTGTAGAAGCAAATACAATTAAAAAAAAAAAACAACTGAAGTTTTTAAAGTTCATAGTTTCTTAGCCAAGTGAATGATTAGGAGGCAACTCAGGAAAGGCATAGTACACAGGTATATTATCTTTCAATTTTGTAATAAGGCACCATAAGGATTTACCATAGGACAACTGTGCTAATAGTAGCAGTGGAAGTAAAAGTATTCTTCTTATATTTTAGGCCAGGTACTCAGACAATACAAAAGAGAATTTAAACCAAAAGGTAATACTCTAATTTAACATGAGATTTCACATCACTGCAGCAGTCTTAACACTGCCCATATCTTTCATGGTTCCACTCTTCCAGAAGCTTTGCTGGTCTCATCTTATTTGCTGGTACAACATATTTTTTGATACAACATATTTTCCTGGTTTGCCCACTGCCTGTTTTAATAGAATCCTTCTATAAATTTTAGTAACGCATCTCAGGGGTGCATCCTCCAAAATAAGAATAGCCTGCAGATATGTGCATACAGTTGCCAAGCTATTTTTCCTATTCCACCACACATAGACCTTCCTTCTTCCCCATTGCATCAATAGCCTGCAGAAAAGCACACTGAATTATTATCCCCCCCTCTTTTTGATCTCCCATTCCACTGGCAGCATGCCAAGAGACATTAAATTCTTTCTCTGGTCATTTGCATTGTTCTTGGCTTCATTAGCAACCTGCCTATGCTGCAATTTTCCTTGATCACATTTTTGATCAATCAACTGCTGGTATTCTGCTTACAACACCGTCCTATAAAAGGGGGGGGGCATATTATGAAAACATCTTATACTTTCCATGCCACCCAAGAACAGAAGGAGTTTATGAAACAAGATTCAAATTAAGAGAAAATGAAGACTATAATTTAAACAGTATCTATTTGTCTTTTTTCTCTTTTTTCCCCCTCCTAGTTGGTGAAACCTGACAAGAATATTATTTAACTAACATTCTAGATAGAGATAGAAGAAGAATTCAAAAAATGATCTATTAAGAGAACCCTTAAGTAGAGACAAAGGGATAGAAAATTAGATGCACAATCCAGAGGAGGGAAGGTTATGTGAAGCTGGAGAAAGAGAAAAGGAAAAAGATCAGGAAACTATCCAAGACCCCAGAGGCACAGCTGATGGACATGATGGAAATGCAAATTTCCCTTATGGCGATATGGTAGCTCTAGGTGCATCCAGATGAGCATGCATGTGCGGTTTGTGCTGCCTCAAAGCTGTTTGAAGTGCCACAAACTGCATGCAACCAAAATTTGACACTGGGAAATCCCAGTGTCAAAAAACATTGTTGCTAAAAGAAGTGGTGCAGCGCATATGGCCACAGCATGCACCACCAGAAACAAAGCGTGGCCAGCTATAGCCACACTGTCGACCTGCCAGACTCCAAGCAGCCAGATCAGCACCGCTGCTGCCGTGGGAGTTCCCCAGGACTCCAGGCAAGGCTGCTGGGGCCTCCCCTACCTGACCTGGGTCATTTTGCTGCAAGCCAGTATGCGCATGCAGGGACATGCCCTAGGACAAAAAGCAGCAGCACAAATATGTGCCACAGGAAACACACACCCCTGCATGGGCATCCTCAGCTAGATTCAACCTCAGTGGCCAAGGACTGTCACAGATTATATCTGTGTGTCTTCTACAGCCCTTAAACACCTGCATTTTGGAATCATAACCAGAAATAGCTCCTTTCCAGGGTGTTCTAAGCCTTAATACAATCAAGAGGATATTGGACATTAGAGGATTGCTTAACTCTTGTCTCCTGGGGAAATTACGCCATTCTACAAATACCCCTCCTCACAAGAGGGAACAGTGCTGATACAAAATTGTGTATCTTTAGATTTCAAGTTTTCCCTTGTGTATATGTTTTACAGTTTCAAAATATTTTTGCATGTTTAATACAATCTCACTGCTTTTGAAGTATTCATTGTTATGCATTTAATAGGCATTCTATATGTTCCTATCCTAATGACTCTGCATACAATGATCCACACAGAAGGCCAACCCCCACTCCACGTGTATATACTATTCTAAACTCCAGATGTCAAATATCTTAACATGCTCATATATTTCACAATAAAATAGCAGCATAATTCAGAATAAGGTTGTTTGCAAACTTTTTCCTAATCAGCTAAGCAGAGATTTCACAATAAGATTCCCACCTGTTTCCCGCCAATTGAAATACCGGAATACTTGGAAGAAAAAAAGAAATCTACCTATATATTTCCTGCTACCAATCTCCTACTAAGGTCAACACATATTTCATAGTTAGTTTGCCACTCATTTCCCATTTATTAAAAGAGCCACATATTTCGTAGAAAAATAGCTCCTTACTTCCTACTAAATCAGCTGCCTTTTCCTATTAAAACACGTTTTTCATAGTAATTTTACCACACACTTACTACTAACATATCCAGCTATTTCTTACCAAGTTAATAACATTTTCCTAATGATGTTATCACCAGGGATCCTGGTTTTCTCTGGAAAAAAATAAATCCCCAATTTTTGGATTTAAAAGAGTGACCCAAAATCCACATTTTTCCGTGATTAAAATGAAACGCCACTAATATTACCCGACTGCTGACTTAAATCAGAAAACCAGGATCCCTGCTGATAAACCTAAAGCCTGCACAGAATAGGTACAGGCATGCCACCAATGGCCCTGTAACAGGTCACCCTCCCCAGCGCCATCTTCCTGATAATCCGCGCCTTATGTGGGGTGCCCTTGGAGCCTTCTCTGGTGTTCTTATGTCCCGCCCTATACTCCCCTGCCACATCCTAATGGAAATTATTATGCAAGCAGGAGACTGCCTATTATACTGTATATGTTGGGGTCTTTCTCCTATGTGGGCCTGACCCCTGTTTTTCTCTAGCTAGGCCTCCCTGTCTAAACCCACAAAACAGGGTTTGACTCTGAGGCTGTAGCCTTTTCCGGTGTCTTGGGTCTTGTGGCCCCCTTTCCTGCTTCAATCCCTGTCCCTGAGGCCCCAGGCCCTGGCCCCACAGCCAGGGGCCACAAGTTCAAAACCAGGGGTGACACCAGACTCGCACCCTCTCACCCCCCCAAAAAAAACAAAACAAAATTGCACTCCCAGTGCACCAGACCTCCCTGGCCTTTTTAAGATTGCACCTTCCAGTGCTGGGGCCTGTGCCTCCAAAAAGCCACGCCCTCGCTGGCACCAGGGTCCCCACTCCATAGTGGGTCCCCAAAATTGAGGCCTCCTCCTTCCCCTAATAGCCTCATCCAAGCTGCCAGCATCTATCCAATGATCAAAAAAGGAAAAATGATAACTGCCACCAGCAATTATGTTCGAACAAAGCAGCAGGTCAGCTTACATTCGTAGGGTTTGTGCTTCAGCTCCCCACCATTGGCTCTAGTCCTTGCTGTGGCACAGCTGCCATCTCTCCCCAGCTTCCATAGTTACCACCTTTGGACCGCTCATCCAGCTTCTACATGGAACTCTTGGAGACACTCCTTCCCCCTTCAGCTGCTGACCCCCTTATTGCCATTCTGCCCAGGGTTTATATAGTCCTGCCCCTTCTGGTCAGCAGACTAGCTGGCTAGGCTCAGCACTTAACCCCTTCCTTACCAGCACTCCGTGCCCAGAAAGTTCTGGCCTTAAAGAGACGGACCTGCTTTCTGGTGAGAGGGCTAGGGTTTCTTGTTACTGGCCCCTATGCAGCTGGTGAACTCCAGCCATGCAGACTCACTGACAGATTACTGTGTGTTGCCTTGCCTTCTCATCTGAAAGGAAAGTACCTTCTTGATAGCAACAAATGCTCCTATCCTATTGGACAACAGAGCCAATGGCTGATTTACCAGCCTCAAACTGATCAGATAGTGACAGGCAGTGAAAGAAACCTACACAGTGATGGCTAAGGGGAACATGTATATAGGTGGACCACTGCACAGCTCTGGGATGAACTCTGCACAGACCTCTGGAAAACTAATGTTGACACTCTGAGACCTGCCACCAACATTGCTCATCCAAGGTAAACAGTACTATCCTGCCCCACTCAGAATTGCAAGTTGAGGCCAAAAGTGGGGATCTGCTACAGCTTGGGGTATCCACCTTCCCCTTTTCTGTTAGTGCTTCCCATCCTTCTCTACCT
This sequence comes from Alligator sinensis, assembly GCF_000455745.1. NCBI lineage: Eukaryota > Metazoa > Chordata > Crocodylia > Alligatoridae > Alligator > Alligator sinensis. The sequence continues at coordinate 174,818 of NW_005842283.1, read as the reverse complement.
CCCGCCTCTTGCCTACCATGACTCAATTGAAATGTGTATAATTAAGGGGAGACTGCCTATAGAGGCCAGGACTACCTCTAGAGACTAGGATAGCCTCTTCTTTGGTGCCTTAGGCACTAGAATCATGACCTCCTACTGTCCCATAATCACACCCATGTCTCGCAGATCACTCTTAATTGCCCCTTGTAGGGGACCTCTTCACCCCAAAATAACACTGGGCCTCTTAGGCCCCTAAACCTTGTCTGGCCTTCAGCCTCCTCAACTTCACCCTTTTTTTATCTGTCTGAGGCCCCTCAGCTTAGGTCCACTGCCTTGGCCTCTTGGTTCCTGGGCTCCAGCCCCACACATTTCTGATCAAAGCTGGTCTCACAACCAGAGAATATCCCAGGCACCCTGCTCCATGGTCTCTGGACTTCCTCTAAAGCCATAAGCCATTTCTCCAGCCTTAAATACATAGACACAAACCAGAACACAGAGGGTTAACCATCTTATTATAACTCAACCGCAAGTGCCTGAGGGCCATGACAACTGTCATCATCATAAGGAGCTGCCTTGATTCCCCCCAGCTCCAGGGTAACTCCTTTTTACTGTCAGCCAGCTCTGTCTTCTGCTCCTTTCCCTGTCACCTGCAGCCATGAATTACCAGGCCCAGTTCAGAGACTGGGTTTATATGTAGCCAAGTACTCAGTTCACCTGAGGATATTGAAACAACATGTAGACTCTGAGTCAAGTCAGGACTGAAATATCCTGGAATAGGTCTACAGCTGATGTTTATATTCAATAAAGGCAAAATTATCGAGCAATGTGGACGAAAATGAAGTGCTGCAGTTTCTGGCTGATTGATCACTCCAAATTCCCATGTTATTCAAACTCCTCTGCCACAGTAGCACTTACCCAAAACACTGTTTTATGACTGCAAAAGGGGGTAAAGGTGGAAGATTTTCATATAATGTGAAACTAGCTCTATGAGGAGAATGCAAGAGATATTGCACATCAAAAAAAAAAGTCTGTAAAGGTGCTCCTCTAAATTTACTGAAGAAAGAACAATCAGAATTTATCCATGTCAAGGCTATTTTGGCAGCTTGCCAAAGTCCTGAAGACTACACCCAGAGGGCACATCTACATGTGACACTACTGAGCAGTCATTACTGCACATTTATTTAGTACTTGTTACTGTGCAGTAGTGCTGGCAAATGTCTTTTAGGTGATGCTACCGCACAGTAGCTTAATAATACTTTGCCATAACATATTAGCAATGTCCATGCCATAACATGCTACTGCACAATATTTTTCAGCTATTGTGTAGTCAGTGTCTCATGTAGATGTGCCCATTTTGCACAAAACAGGGAAGATGAAAAATATCCTCAATTTGAAGGGGAAATGTAGCCCATAGGAGCAACTCCCATCTGCCCCATTACATCTTAATCTGAAAAAATTTCCATCTGGTACAAGTTGGATCAGTGACCAACACTTCAACATCAACACCTCTATATTAAAGAGGAGAGTCCTGATTTTTCATACTGTTACACCAGTATTATTTTTGTATGACTCCATTGAAGACCCAAATGTGTGTTGGGATACACTGTAAAATTCCGTTCTAGATATATCTACAGTGTCTTTATAATAAAATGCTTTTCGTTACTTTATATACTAATGTCCTTACAATTATGGTAAATATTTCTTGTCATATCTAGAAGTCTACAAAAAGAGACTGGAAGGATCCTAGGACTCTGACAAGTTATAAACAGGGATCCTGGTTTTCTCTGATAAAAAAAATCCCCAATTTTCGGATTTTAAAAAGTACCCCAAGATCCACAATGTATATATCTGCTGTTTCATTTTAATCACAGAAAAATGTGGATTTGGGATTACTTTTTTAAATCCAAAAATTGGGGATTTTTTTATTAGAGAAAACCAGATTCCTGGTTTATAAATAATACTTTTTTCCTCTAAGAAAAATGAAATATATTCTGCATGAAAAATACAAGCACACATGCTTACAAAAAGCTTTAAAACACTGCTGTATACATCACAATTCAGAAAGAGAATACTTATGAAAGTTAAATGTTAGTCAAGACAAAATATCCTGCAATTTGTTTATCAGGAAATGTATGTATGGGAAATATCCTCCCATGAGGTAAGAGAAGCTTCAGACAAACAAATCTATTAGAAGGAAATATAATATTTATTTGATAAAGAGAAAAGTAGAAAATGGAAACCTGTACAGAAGCTGGTAGCCTTTAAAGTTTATATATTATTAATTGTAAGAAATTAAATCCACACTTTGTTCTGTAGAATAGAACAAAGAAAATGCCAGAATTACTCAGTAATGGCTCTAGCAGAGACAGGAACAAATAAGAGAAATGTGATTTATTGTTCTGTTAATCCAACTGTAAAACTCAGGCAAGAAAACCTGATTTTACACACACACACACTTTTTGGCTCTTCATACTTCATGCAAAAGAATAATCTAATCAATTTACACATGAAACCTCCTTATATGGCCCACAATAGAAATAAGTGAGGAGTTCACCAGATCCTGAGACTTTATAGTTTGCTCCCAATGCACATTCTTCCTCTTCTGAAACAACTGTACATCACAATAGGCTAAATTAACTAATGCATTCAGGGAAGGATAAACTTTCACAAAGAGTGTATACCAAGTTCCAGTTCTTAAGTTATTTAGTTTGCCAAGCTGAAACACTACTTAAAATAATTTTCTTTAATGAAGACTGTATATATGTTAGTGATATTCTTTAGTTTCCACTCTGTACATTGCAATAAATACAAACAAATAGATTAACAGAGTACAAGTTGTAATGCCTCTGGTTTTAATGTAGGAAACAAAGGTCATTGTCTGGGTTTTGGTTTACATTACTCTAATTATGTTATGTCATTAGCATGGAAGAGCTTAGGAAAACATATATGGATTTCCAAACTATGCTCTATAAAAATAGTATGTTTTAGAGTCATAAATGTATGGTTCACTTATATGGGGAAAAAAAAGGATTCATTTGCTTAATGAAAGCCAAATTTCTCATCAATTTCTTTAAAAAACTACAATAAAAAGAAGATGAAACACCTATTTTATACACATGCACACACAAAACTTTATTATGTACCTGGTCTTTTCTGCACAAGGGAATGTTAGACAATATATACACCTCTACCACTACTAATCCAGCTGCAAGTTATGGTTCTATAATGCAGATAAGGTCCTGGCAACTTCTGGTGTTTTCACTCTTGAGTCAGTTAATTCTGTCTCTCTGTGGCAAAAATGTGAAACATGATAAATCTAACTTCCAGCTGGCTGATTTTATTCCAGTTTAAAATCAGAATTATGCTAATTGTTCAAGTATGTTAGACTATAACAATATAATACCCCTACATTTTTATAGGTCTTACTTTGCTCACAATAGTGTGCTTCTCCCCTACAATTCCACAATGTATATAGAGGCTTAGAGTGATGTAGATCAGTTTCATAAATACAGTGCATATTAGTAAACTGTCTTTCATATGAATTCTCCCAACATATTTTTAAAACTTAGATCATATCAAGCAATATATTAGTACAGATAATACAAGACAGTATAGCTACATTGGGCATCCCCCCACATACAGGGGCATGCACTTGCTGCCGCACAAATAACAGCAGCACATATTTGTGCAGCTGCTTTGTGCCCCAGGGCACGCCCCTGCACACACTCTCTGTGGCATGCCAAATTGTCCCAGGTAAGGTAGGAGAGGCTGGGGCCAGCACCTGGGCTGTCTCTAACAGTCTTACTTGTTGCACACTCACCACCTGCAGTTTGCAGCGCCACAAACCGCACATACATATTCATCTGGACATGCTCGCTGCATGCCCAAAAATATAAGACCTCCTGTTCACTGTTCCCTTCAGTAGAAATATCAGCTGCACAGGGAATATAGACTAAGTCCTTCGTGTGATGAATGAGTCAAACATCAAGCCATTCTCATGACTTATTTCAATAATTACTCCAATGCATAAAGCTACATACACATGCTGTATGTTTAAGAATCTTAATGAATTGAAAAATTAATCCTCAAGCCAGGCATGATGATGGACAAAAAGGGAGAAACTTATGTGCCAGGAGACTTTAATTGACAGGTAAAAAGATAGAGACATTTCTGCTACCTGCCATGTGAGATTCATGATATTCCTAAAGTGACTTGTTTATTTCTACATCCCTCTCCAACTGATAGCAGCCTCTGTTGTCTGCACTCCTTTCACTCTCTCCAAAAGCGTTGAGCTATTTTAGTTGGTAGCCATTGAGCAAGTTCTTCTGTAGGGTTAGAAATCAAAGGAACGGGATATTTGCAAGATCACAAAACAAATGCAATGCAGGATTATGCGGAGGGGCTGACACTGTACTGCTGCCCAGATGCAGCCAAATTTTTCCGGGATAGTTGTTAAAAGCAAGGAACCAGGTGTTCAAGCTTGGTGCCAGGTTTTACTCTCAGCTATACTCCACAATTTCAATTGAATTCATTTGGCACAGTTCTTGTGCGTTAGAGAATAGAATTTGGCTTGAGATTTGTAATGATATCACATTAAATATAAACTTGTTCTTCAGGTGCAGCCAGGGGTTGAATGATTTAGCGTCACAGATCCCAGAATGTAAATAGTGTGCACATTAGTTTTCCTTCTGTAAAGCGCCTCAGGATGAGCAATGCTTCCTGTTACACTATTTGTCTAGTTTTTGAGCGTATTTCTGGCTGCTGGTCAGAAAAGAAAGCACAGTTTAAGAATGATGTTGAGGACTGCAGAAAAAGTGTATAACATTGTGATTCACTCTGGGAATTATGGTTTCCTTCTTTGGAAAAGCAAAAAGGCATGGTATCTGAGATAAATTATTCTAATATTTTATCTTAAGTTCTGCCCCATTAACTGATAAAAGAAATAAATCAACTAGTGCACAGCACTATCATAACAATTAGCCAGCTACATAGATCTCATGCATTATTTTTCAAGAACAACCTTAAAATGACTAAGCCAAATTCTGATTTAGCTGAAATAGAAAAACGTTTTTTAAGGTCTTCCTATGAATTAGAAGTGAATACTTCTGTTAGGAAAATACTCCCTTTTTAATTTTTCACAGCCCAAGTGGGCAACATTGTATATGCAATCTTAGTCTATATATATATTAATAAATTCCCAGATATAAAAATATTGTGCTCTAATATTTTCATACGATGAACCTAACTCTAATCTTACATTGAGGTAAAATTCAAAATAATCGAAGTTACACTAGTAAAATCTGACTATGATGCAGCTCTTTGCTTCTGTTATAGCATACGTTTAAGTGCTTCCCATGGGAGACATATATATTGAAAAATTCCTGAGGTTTCCTTTACATGGAGATCAGTTCTTATAAAATATTCACTTTAAAGCTCTCATAGATGTGTATAGTTTCAGCAACCAAATAGAAGAACCTGGGGGTGAATAACTATATAGCTGCTAATTTCAGCCTCTGCTCTCCTCCATTAATTTGAAACCACAATTTGGCCCCATTTTTACTTTAAAAATGAGATAAATATTTATAAAAATAAGAAAACTCTACAAGCATAGACTAATGTAAGAAAGTGGACTGTGAAATTTCATCTTGTCGTATGATCATCAAACAAAGGCAGAGCCCAGAAAAATTTATTTTAATCTCTGGGTCAACTTATTCCTGGCTTTCTGCCAAATAATAATTAATGGTTCATACCATTGGTTAAACAGAACTGAAATTGGAGTTCGTTTTCACCTGAAGCCCAGTTGAGGCTATTAAATTGATTGTCCTTTTTTTTTAATTTCACTCATAGTAACTGCTCATTCACTGTTTAAAAAAAACACAAAATTATTCATTAATTGCAGCATGGGCCCAATTCTCTACTAAGTTATACTGATGTACACTCAAAGTAGCATCAATGAAGTCAATGGACTAATACTAATGAAAGGGAAATCAAGTCAATATAGTTGTCCTTACAAATGTGCAGAACTTACAGTTGATGTGCAATATGCATTTCTATAAGAATTAAAATAATCTGATCAGGACCAGACAGCCAGAATCATCATAACAAATTTAGAAAGAAGATCCTGATGCCATGTAAATGTAATTGTAAATCTTCAGCATGTGTAAATCATTGTGGGTCCATTGATTGCACTAGCCACAAATCCTGGGCTTCATCCAGTTAGGTACTGAGTTCTCAATTAGTGTGATCCCAATTCAGCAAAGTGCTTGTGTTAATATTAGCATAATTAAAGAACCACTCATGTTCTTAAAGTTACACACTTACTGAATTGGGGCCAGTGTAGTAATTTACAACTTTTCAGGATCCACCTATTGACCACTTAAGATTTTTTTAACACAATTTCTCTACCACTGAATTTCAGAAAAGGACTCCAAGATCTGGCTACAAAAAGATGGTTAGAGGAACTCAGTACACTTGTCCAAAGCTCAGTGGAATGCTGCAAAATGCATTTCAGCCCCTCTGGCCCCCAGACATTAACAAAAGCAAGAATAATTCCCGGAGCAAAATAAACGGAAAGAGAATTTGCACAACTGCATTTTCCATGAAGTGAGTTCCATGTACTATATGTCATACTTCTTAGACTGTAGCTGTTTTATTCCTGGAAATCAGGGGTTAAACAACACAAGGACTTGTTCCAGGGCATGACTTGTAAAGGAAAAATTGCAAATATAACAGAAAATACTCCGATTAATTTAATGTATGAGTCAAACAGAAATACATTTACAATCAGTTTACTTTGCATGGACTTCTGGGTTTATTATCCTGACATATTTTAAGGATTCTAGTTTCTAGCAGGTGAAGAACCTACCAGAAAAAATCCTTAGTCAGTTAATACGCATCGAAGCTGTTATTGTTAGAAATCACCAGAACAAAGACTCACATAATACCGATAATGAATAAGGTACGTCATGTCCAGATAATGTTCAGTCTGAACACAGTGTTTTAGGATGCAGGAACACTGCAGTATAACAGGGAACAATTCCCTAGTGAGTGTTAAATCACCTCTTCCCTCAGAAAACCCAAGGGAGAGTAGGCAGCACTTCTACTTACTTCCCTCAGAGATTATTTCAGAGGAAGACCCTTAAAAATTTCCATATGGTCATAGTCTCATAGATTCATAGACATTAGGGGCTGGAAGGAACCTCACAAGATCATCAAGTCTAGCCCGCCTGCCTTAGGCAGGAAGTCTGCTGGGGTCAAATGATCCCAGCAAGACAAGCACTTTTTGAAAGGGTCCAGAGTAGGTGCTTGCACTATCTCTGGGGGGAGTCTGTTACAGACCCTGGACGCTCGGACTGTAAAGAAGTTTTTCCCAATCTAAATTGGCCTTCCAGAAGTTTGTGGCCATTAGACCTTGTTATCCCTTGGGGAGCCCTGGTGAATAACTGTTCTCCCAGATCTTGGTGCACCCCCTTTATATGGTCTTCTGTACTATATGAGATACTATATAGTGAGCTTTTCCTGTGCTGGTGATTTGTCACATGTTGTTGCCTCCTCATGGTCTCCAACTCCTAAATGAATTTAGAACAAAGTGGAAGACATAGTAAATACTTTTCTTAAATCACCTTTCCAGGCAAGCAATTGCCCTAGCTCTCACAGACATATTATGGAGCTACAGATGGGAAGAGAGCTGGTCTATGTGACTGTGAGTAAGAGGGGAGGCAATTCCTCTAGACAATCTCTCTCTCTCTCAGAACACTAGAGGAGTTCATAGCCCAGCACCATGATAAATAGCGGGGAAACAATGAATAATTGTTAGCTTCTTAAGGTTGCTTCAGAGCTCAGAGTTACCATGCAGATAAATGACCTCTGGTTTCACCAAGTCAGGAGGAGGTAACTAACTGAAAGGACCAATAAATGGGACATTATTGTATAGAGGCTGCCTGCACTATGTCAGTCCTGTAGAAAAATAAAGGTTTCCTGTGTTCCTTCTCTATGGGCTTGATTGTGCCTTGAAGGGCAGTCCTAAATTGGGGGTTGTATGGAGCTGCACTGCCACAAGCAAAGTACTGGGATACTCAAGGGAACAAAAAGATTCCCAGTGGCTTGGCTTATACTGGGAAAGCCCCATTCTGTAGAATGGAACATACTGGGCACATCTACGTGTCACCCAATGCCAATGTTGTTACTGTGCCATGCTTTAGTATTTCCTTTTGGAAGTACTAAAGCACAGCGCAGTAACCGCCTGTATTGCACCATGCACATGGTGGGGGGTTAGGTTTTGTTGCTACTTGGCTCTAGTGGTGTGCTAAAACAGGAAAGCATGCTGCTATGGTGAAGTAGCTGCCAGTCACATGTAGACCCACATCACTCTATGCCACCATAGCAATGTGCTATGGCTATGTAGCACATCGCTACAGCAATGCAGGGTGATGTGTAGCTGCATCCACTGCCCGGGTAACAGCCCAGGTTCAAACCAATGTAAAATGTCCCAGTGCATAGTAGGGATAAAGTCTTGTCAAACCTCTTATGATAGTTAGTGTTTTTTCTAAAAACCCCAGTTCCTAGTGTCAAGGGATTGGTGCATGTCTACAGGGAACTGAATAAGCTAGCATGGGTACTAAAAGCAGTATAGCTACATTGACACACCACAAGTCAACCCAACCTGTTTATCCTTGGGTGTTCTGCTAGGACCCATTCTCTCTATAGGGGCTGACACCATATTTAAGGCTTGATGCTGCAAACCTTTTCCCTTGTTAGTAAACATCACATCCCTGAACATACCCACTGGCCATGTCTACACGTGCACTTAACTACAGAGTAGACTGATTAGCTGTGGAACAAAGCATCACTGTCTACACATGCAATGCTATTAGGCCACATTACCCCATTTAATGCTGCCATCAGATAGTATAGTCAGGAACACTACTATCTTATGGTAGGGCAATTAACTGCAATTAAATGCACGTGTAGATGCTGACCATGGGTGAAAATTGCAGCCGGTCAGCCCAGCCAGCAGGGGGGCCAGACTCCCGCCTGCCGCCTAGCCACATTGCTCCGCAAGTTCAGCACCCTTGTGCCACAGCCAGCCCCTCCACTGCCCAATGCCACCACCTGAAGCCTGGAGCTGAACCCCCTGCCCCCATGCCTCCAGCCCTGGTATGAACTGCTTTGCCCTGGCTCAATTAGCTGCTATCCCAGGCATACATATAGATGCTGCACCTGGGAGTAGTTTAGGCTGGATCAAACTGCTCCAGAGTTTACTGCTTCAAATTAATTGCACTTGTAGATGCACCCACTGGTATCAAAAGGGCTATTCATGTAAATAGGAATCTGTAGAAACAGGTATAGCTGGGCAATTCTACTCCATGGGCAGCAGCGGTGCATGGGGCATTTTTTGTACTCCCCTTCCCCCCTAAGTTGGTCCCTGGAGCTAGTGCTATGTTCACGCCTTCCCCTTACTTAAGCTGTCATGTATGATTGATCCCTTACTTCGTGAATTCTGAAGTTCCTTTTGGTTTTACACCTAAAATAAATTAACATATAAGTGCCTCACATGTACCTTTTTGTATCTCCATTTCTGAATTTGACCCGATGGCTGTTATGGTGAGCTAACACCAGCAATAATAAACCCTGTTTATACTTTGAATCTCAGTCCTGCTCCACCCAGCTCTCTCAGGAATAAAGATTAACCATTTTTTACAACTTACTTGAATGTAAGTGGTTTATCCCACAAAACTCCGCTTTTGAGAAATGAGACACCAATTTTCCCTTTACCTTCCTGTTACAAATGAATTATATTATTTGCATTAGTAAAAACAAACAAATAAACTTACAGAAACATAACATAGAAAGCTATTGACATGCAGCACAGATTTGATCTGGTTGAAATTGTGGACTGCGGCTCTTAGTTCCCTGTTTTGTTTATAGCTTGTTGAGACAGTTGGCCTAAATATAAATTATAAAACCTCTAAGTAATGAGACATCATTCTCATGTGAAAGAGTAGAAAACAACTAATAATACCATGTTTACAGGCAAAGCTAGCCCTGAGACGTGCAGACAGTACTGTCACTTGTGGCTTCCCCTGAGAGTTCTCCTCAGGTGAACGAAGTTAAATCAGGCTGGCCATTTTTTGCTCGATTTAAACTCCAAAAATGTATGTACAGTTCGGCACTTAGATCAACTTAACCCTAGTTTGGTTGATCTAAATGTAATATCTGCACATACCCTTGGGCAGTTGTTGTACTTTATAAAACCAATTGCCTGTAGGACGTTTGATCCTGAATGTTTCCCACATTCTGGGTCAGATTGCCTTGGTGATCATTTATGTTCACATCTGGGATGTGTATAAGTTTTATCTAACAATGGCTCTCTGTGTAGTGACATTTTATGAACAGTAATAGCAATTAATTATTGTTAAAACAGGACTGCTATCTTTGAAAAAGTCTGAAGGTGTGGTAATGATTCTTCAGTGAAGACCAAAAAAAAAGGCCCTGCTTAGTTGCATATTTCAACCCATGCTCCTCTTTAACATTGAATCTGCTTTGGGATATTTGTATCTTTTTTTGTTTGAAAGTTAAGCCAGAGATACAATATATGTTTTGCTTACAAGTATAGCCAGTTGAATAACATTTTGTGAATACAAATGTTAATTGTTATTATCTATAGAGGTATCAAACAAGCAGAAATCAGAGAGATTGCAAAACACTTAAGTAAATTTAAGCCTCAAGTCAAAATCACAGAGCATGGGGTTTTAGTTTGGGGTACAAGTGGAGAGGTTAATTAGAAATAGCTAAGAATTAGTCAGAGCATGTTCCTGTGATCCTTATATATACACAAGTACTCTTTACTAAAGCAAAGAGTCCCACAGAAGCACAGGCAGAGTGCAGAGGCACCAATTAATCTTAAGCCTCCTGTCTAGAGTCTCAGCTTTCAAAGTTCAGCCTTTTTCCCTGATGGAAGATTTAGTAACAACATTCTTAGACACACAGTATTGCCACCTGTGGTAGCAATAGAGACAACAGTGGCCAAAGCAAATACAACAAAGCAGTATTTTCACTGGTATCAGCACAAGTCATATATACATGTCTGACAGGATATGGACACAAATGGAACTATGTGACACAGGTGAACACACATAAGCATGTAGTCAGGCAACATTCTCACCCTGCTCCAGCTGAGGTTCACAAGCTCTAGATATGGCCTAGGTATGGGTACACAATGTTAGTGTAAATGTCAAAAAATGCATTACAACTTGAACTTGGCTCCCACAACCTTTCTACTCCTAGCTTTTGCATTAGAAGGAATCCCTGATCTACTGAATTGGAGATACAAAAAATTAACTTGCCTCGCTGCCAGAGAGAATCAGAAGAATAGCTCTGATTTTCTATACAGAGTTCTAGCACCTGGCATGGTCTCAGAGGACTCCATACATCTACTGAAGCTTTACACAAAAGCCATGCATCTCTAAATATTCTGCAGAGTATAAAAAAAAGTGTGATATATGGATCTATGATATTCCATTAGCGCTGACTCTTTTTGTAACCAACAATGCTCAAAACTCAGTGAAGGATGATCTTAAGAGGGGAAGGGGTTGATAGTGTGTTGATGTGTATGCAGCTGAGAATCTAGCCATTAGTAACTCATTGGATGGCACCACACATGTATTTCATTTTCTAAAATAATTGGAAATGGGTGAAAGATTTGTGCACACTTATCTTCTTGTCAAGGATGTCAAAGACAATTGACTATCGAAGGGATTTTCAAACAGGGATGACAGTGTCCCTGCATCACCCAATTCAGGATAGTGTGACTAAGTAAAGCCTTTTATAGTACATGTCAAAAATACTTGAGCATATATGCCGAGTATAATATTGTATTCTTTCCTGATATCAGATCATCATTTAGGCTGCACTGGCTTTGCTAATGTAATGTAAACAGGTAGTTTCTAGACCTGTTCCCAGTGCAGTTCACTTTGTTTATTAAAACTTTCAGGTATATTTGTTGTACTTAATGACTGTTACTCAACCTACTTGGTGATCTCAAACATCCACATATGTTCAGCATCCTAATATCAATTCATTTTAATTTATACTTTGTTGACCATTAATACATTTGAGATTATTATTTATTATATTATATAGAAATTAGTAGGCAGCAGTCTTTGTACTCCCCCACAGGAATGATAAAATCATCAATTATTTAAAAGGTGGGGGAGCATATTTATTAGCATGCTCTGACAGCCTTTATCACTTCAAGTTTTGCAAAGCAGCTAAAATTAATGTATAGGCAGCCCTTGGACTTATGACTCAACTGGTTCCTGAAAACTGCATCTTAAGTCAAAATGTCGTAACTCGGAACCAATTTTCCCATAGGAACAATGTTATAAATGAGGGATTGATTCCTGAACCAAGGCCCAATACCCTATTTTCACCAAAAATAGCCCAGAATTTTGTAGTCAATTATAGATGAGTAATATAGCCACATTAATGTATTTAAATTGTAAATAGCAACCAGATTGATTTGGAAGGACTTCTTTGAGGTGACTTTGCTGGACTTTTTGAAGGGCTCTTGGCTGGAGCCTTGGCTGCAGGTTTTTCTGGAGTCTTGTCTGCTTTCTTAAAGGAAGGTGTCCAAAGAAGTTTGGACAGATGTTCTTCAGAGAGATGGGCAACGCAGCAAATTTGTTCACTGGCGTCGCGTCAAATGAACCGTCATAAACTCGAAACTGACATCTAAAAGTTGAAACAGGGTGTCAATTTATAAACATCTTAAGTGCCATTCATTGCAACTCAAAACATTTTAAAGTCAAGGACTGCCTGTAGTTACTTAGCCAGTTACTGATATTTTGCATGACTAGAAAAGCTAAGAATAGACAAGGAGACAGAGTGTACCTGTAAATGCATCCCCAAATTGCCACTTTGCAATTGTTTCAAATATTATTCCTTACATTGACAAAAAACAGTCCCCTAACACAAGAGACGGTGTTACACAACTTTTACTATATTTTGAATGCTGGTATATGATGGAATAAATTCACCAGTACGTTGTAGATGTAAGCTAAGCAGCCACATTCCGAGTTCAGTAGGTCAGTTAAATTGGATTTAGAGATGTTTTGAGTTCCCAGAGTAATGCATGTAAGATGGAATGTGCTGCAAAATTTAGCCAACTATATCTACTGTTTTTAAAGTTCTCTGAAATAACTTCCTATAGAATATGCTGTTTCTATCTTGAAATTAGGCACCTAATTGGGACCTCTATCCTGGCACTTCAAAAAATTATGGTAGTAATAGAGGAATAATTGTTCAAAAGACATGTTTCTTTAAAATAGGAGCATATTTCTGTTTTACCTCTTATTTTTGTTATTATATTATTATCATCTATTATTGCTGTTCATGGTAGAAGTATACAAGGAATAAAAGTAGCATTCTTAGGCATTCATTAAAATTATAAGATTAAAATTTAGATCATAGCAGGACAACAGACATGGGTAAGATGTGGAAGTAGATGTGGATATTGGCTAATGAAATATCCACTTTTAGCTATGTTCCCATGCTAAAAGCGGAAGGCGGAAGAACTTGTTTATATGTGTCTCCAAGTATGTATTTGTGAGTGACTAGTCTCTGGTTCAGCAGCCAGCCTTAAATGAAATGGCAGTTGCTCATTAATTGTTTGATAAGAGTGCTGTTGTTATTAAAAGCTTGTTTTCTTCGTATTTCAGTGTGTTCTTAAGGGAGCCATGACAGTGCACTCCTTGTTGATAAAACAATTTGAGAAACACAGTAAGAGCAGAAATTTTGCTGTGTTCAGGGTACATCTTTCTCTAGTGATAACTGACCTGAGAATGCAGGGTTTCACTTCTGTTTCACTTTTATGGAAACCAAAGCTTAAGAATACACAGCAAGAAGGCATTGTCTAATCCTTTAGTATATATTCTGCTAGTATTCTTAACTGGAAGATGTATTTGTTAGCATCCGCAGTGTTAACTTGATGGAATGTGGCTTCACCAGAAACCAATCTAAGAGGAAATTTTAAAAAAAATCAGTGGTGTAGAGATAAGTACAATTTAAGGCCCCTGTTATGAACTCCACAATATTTTGAGGTGTTTCTGAGAGTTGTGCATGTTTCATGTGTTTGTTTTACTGATACAGTGTGTGGTTGCATTGAAAAGCCAATGTTATGCTGTATTAATTTATGTTGCTGTTATTACTATTTAGATTATGTTATGCTGTCTATTAGGGGTGTGCAAAATGGCTCGTAGTTGATTCAGATTTGGCCCGAATCAGGGACAGTGATTTGATTTGTTGATTCAGATCACTGTCCCAATTCAATTTGGCCGAATCCAAATCTGAAGATTCGATGCTGATTCAGAGAATCAGCAATTTAGCCATAGACACAGCTTTAAATGTTTTTTCTGCATACCTTGAGGTACCAGGCATGGCTCATGAACTCTGCAGTGCTGGGGCAGACAGAGCATCCCACAGGAGTGCAGGGGGGCTCCCTGCATGCTCAGTGGCAACCCCGGAAGTGGACTGGAAGTACTTCCAGTTCACTTCCAGGTTCTCTGCCGAGCACATGAGGGACTGCCCCCCTCCCCTATGCCCCCTCGGCTCAGCGATCTTCTGTGGGGGGACCCTGGGTGCCCCCCCAATATCCAGGAGGCACCAGTCACCGGAGCTGGTGGGTGGGTCCCCTGGGCACTCAGCGATGGATCCAGAAGTGGACCAGAAGTGTTTCTGGTCCACTTCTAGGTCTGCTGCCAAGCATGCTGGGGATGCCCCCGCACTCCCATGGGACGCTCCATCCACCCCAGCATCTCAGTGTTCACGAGCCGCCTGGTACCTTGAGGTATGTAGAAAAAACATTTAAAGCTGTGTCTGTATTATCAAATCTCTCTGAATCTTTCTAGATTGATTCAGAGGGTTCCAATTCGATTCAGAGAGATTGCAGGGTCTCCCAATTCGATTCAGCCACTGAATTGGGCCTAATCTCCACCAGATCAAACTTCCAGCCGAAGCTTTGCACAGCCCTACTGTCTATGTATCTTAATGATTTTTTACATGGTTTAATCAAAAGAAATGAAGGATGCATATTTAAGGAAAAAGGAGTAGGCAAAAATGCTAAGCATTTCATGTCATTGGGTGCAGACAGAAAAAACATTTGTCACATTATAGGCCCCTTGAAATCACTCTAAAGCCATGCCCAAATGAAGACTATGGATGCAAAGCCCTCTGATCATGCCAAAATTAACCTCATTGTATGAGGGTTCAAATGAAGCTTCTCCTAAGTGGGGCAACTTAATTTATTTCTATCTGCTCCAGCTGCAGCAGTGAGCTGCAGCTGTTGTCTCTGGATGGGAGGGGGAAAGGCAGGGGAGAAAGGTCCTTTCTGGGGTTCTCAACACTGCTGGAGTAAGGGAAGCAGTGGACTAAAGCCCCTCACTTTGCAGGGCTCCAATCTACCCACACCCACACTCCAGTGGGTCTGAGAAAAGCCCACAAGACATCCCTCCCCTGTCTTTTCCCTCATCCTATCTAGAGACAACAACAGAACTTGGAGGGGTGGGGAAGGGACAGAGCCAGGGGAAGATGTAGCCTCTCTTCCTGGATTGGGTTTGGAGGCAATCCTCCACTCTCCCAATTCAACGGCTAACATTTATTGGACTGGAGGGATCAGCCTAACTCTCAGCGATTTCTGTGAGTCACCATGAGTTAGACCCTGGAGTTGCACTTCTGTCTGTGTCCGCTCTGTTACTGTAAGGCAAGAACAACTGCATTCTTAAATACAGACAAAAGAGGCTATTATTGGTGTGAGGGGGAAAGAGCAGGATGGGAGAAAAGCCCTGGGAAATTTGAGCAAGAAGTACTTACCGCAGGAGCAGAGGGAAGCCTGACCAGAACAAGGTGCACACTGCCATGTTTCCACAGCATGTGCTCCTGTCCTACCAGTCATCCTAACCTTTTGGGGAGGAAAGGCAGGGCAAGAATTCAGTTTAGTTAATTTGCACCAATTATGGATGCAGCTTCAAGGTGCTGTGGCAGAGCATCTTTGGTGTCTGCCACTTTAAGGGCCAGAGCGGGCAACAGGACAACCAGCAGGTGTGAGCTAGTGTAACAAGCCTATCACATGACTGCAGGAGAGCCCTGGGATAGGAGGAGGGGGCTGAGCAGCCTCTGTTTTCAACCCAGACCCTCAGGGCTGAGGCAGCAGTTTGCTATAAGCAGCTGAAAGAACACTACCCAGCTGGAGCTGCTGCTCACAACATCTTGGAGGTCAGGGCAGGAGAAATGGGGATGGCAGGAGGCTCCTGGTCCTGAGGCATGACATAAAACTACACCCTGCTGGGGTAGGATGGGCTGGTGGGTCCGCCTGTGGTGGAGTGGTCCTCAGGAAATGCCAGACCAGTTGCTTTCCCAGTGAAAGGCAAGGATGGGGCACCCCAGCCTTCACAACCTGGTGGGTAACCCAGTAGTAGGGATAGGCAGGAGCCCGAGAAGGTGGACCCATGTGAGCGGGAGTGGGCCAGCAGCATGAGAGCCTAGACAAAGCCCTTGACTGGTCAATGGTGGGGCCAGGACCAGGATGGTCAAAAGGGCTAGAGTGCCCACCACAAAGGATGCCCAGAGCCAGGGGCCTGAAGTTCCAACTGGCCTGGAGGTGGGCCAGGGCCTGTGTGGCCAAAGGTCCCAGAGGGGAGCCATGCCTAAGAGAGAAAGAGGTCTGGAGAGCGCTAACAGCCCTGCATGATGGCAGGGATTGAGTCCACTTGATTAGGAGGATCTAATTCGGGGCCAAACACCAGACTTTGGGGCCCAATGTGGGGCAGAAGCCACATAGTTGATGGCATCTGCAAGGCAGGAGACATGGTATAGCGAAGGTCAGAGCCACGTACAATGCCCTAGGCATCATGGCACTAAAGGGGCAGCCTCCTACATCTTACATCAGTTATTTATTCATCAAGTTGTGGCAAGTGAGACAGGGTAGACTGCCCCTAAAAAGGTGGACAGGCTGACATTGAGACCCAGCCCTGAGCTAGTCCTGTCACAGTGCCCTTATCAATCGATGTGACCTGAAAGTTGGGGAGCTGTCTGATTTTTTTTTTTCCCTTTTCTGTTTGGATCCTTGGATATGCCCTTAAGGGAACCATTGGGTTTTTTTGGTTTGCTTGAGAAGCCTGTGGGGTTTGGACTAAAGTAACTATAGTATAACTGAAGGACTAATTATTTGATGGTATCCTGAAGGGACTGACATAGATGGATCAACCCACTTGGTCTGTGACAAATTGATTCAGGTTTATCCATTTTGCAGAATTGATGGACATATGAGCCAATAAATTATTTAATTTTAAAATGGCCTTATAAAACCGAAGGGCTCTATGTGAACTCCTAAGAGTTCATTCAGTAATTCCCTGGCTGACCAGCAGTCACATAAGGGGCGGCAGGATCCTGAGTCCATCATGTGTTAACTGGAAGTGGTATGTAGGATGTAAGGTGGGGAGGAACCCCACAAATAAAGTACTCCTAGGAAACCCAGCAGAATCACCACCAACCCTACATCCAACTCTCAATAGCTGAAACATATCAAGATGTGGTGGGCAAGAGAAGAACATCTGAGGTTAGAAGTGATGATACTATCTGGTTTCCCCAACAGCTTACTCAAGTAAGGTGGTGGGCAGGTAGGGACCATGGCCTTACTGCACCCATCCCTGGCAGTTGGGATGCGCACCTAAAATACTAGCCCCACAATACTGAAGGCATCACAGAGAAACGGGGCATTAGCTAGAGGAATCTCAGGTGTCCCAGGAAATAAATTTCTGGAGGATTCTTAGATTCCTCAGCAATTGGGACACGGCTCATGGTGGTGGCTGGCTTTGAGGAATTTAGGGGTTATTTGTGAAATGTAAATAGGAAAGGCCTTATCCTCTAAGTGCTATCCATTCTGATCAATAAGAACAAAGATTAATTCTACGATGCCAAGAAAGAAGACGATCTCCCTTCTGCCCCCAAAATACAGGGACAAGTTTTTGTTCCCTTGAAAGGGTTTTTGGCCAGAGAAAGGGCCAACATTTCCTGTTGCAGTACAGCAGTTACTTTGGTCTATATTCTTCCAAAGTTTCTATTTTTTAATAAAAGCATATCTTGAAATAGGCCCAGCAGTGTCCAAATTGCTACTTAAAGTTGATACTGGGTCCCTACAAAGGGTTTATTAAAAGGTCATGAAAAAGGACTCACAGCAGTAATTCATTTATAATTTATTTTCATCCTAATTTCAATTTTAGCCCAGTGTCACGGTGGGGTCCTGCAGGAGGGCTGTGATCTCCTCAAGGCCCCCTTCCCATGCCAAGTTGGCTCAAGAGCTCCCCCAAAATTCTCCCCTGCCACGTCTTTGATGACACAATATATAAGGGAGGCTGTCTTTTATGCCTTCTCGGTCACGTCTTGATGAACGCTCGCCGTGGTTTCCCGGACCCCTCGTGGGTCCCGTTCTGCAATGGGTGCTCCAGGGGCACCCTAGCCTTATGGGCTATGCGTGGCTCCTACCACCCCTTTACCACACCCCAAGCCTCACAGCTGGAATAGACATTGTTCGGTCCAGGTCTACACCCTCCCTGGCGCTCAGGCTCTCCGCGGCCCCGTCTCTCTCCGTGCCCTCTCTCTGGCACTTCTCAAAACACTGCCCTTTCTCCTGGGGCTCTTCAGTGCCCCTTTTCTCTGGGGCCTCCTCAGTAATGCTGCCCCCTCCTCTGGGCTCACTACGCCCACACTGGGGCTTCTCAGCAATGCCCCCTTCTCTGGGGCTTCTCAGCTGCCCCTCTCTGGGGCTGGGGTCTGTGCACCCCAAATGCTGCACCCTTGCTGGCGCTGGGGTTCCGACAATGCTGTGGGCCCCTATGAGGCCTCCTCCAACCCCTAATAGCCTCACCCAAACCACCGGTCTTAAACAACAAACAAAATGCAAGCCCTTCGGCTATAACTTAAACGGAAGCCGCCCGGCCATAACAACATTCCAGCCTACCGGGAAGTACTCCATTCCTCAGCCGTGTCAGATGCTGTTCCTCCAGTTAGGTTTCCCCTCTGTTCCCTGAGAGAGCTCCTTCCCCCTTAGCTGCTGTCAGGGAACTGCCAGTCTGGCCTCAACCCCTGGGCTTTATATGGGAGCCAGGCCCTGCCCCTTACAGTCAGCTGACCGCTGGCAGGTGTGATCTCTTGATGGCTTTCGTTGCCCCGGCCACCAACAGCTGCAGCTGGACTCCATATTCACTGCTAGGGCTCTTTCCCTAGCAGTTTCCCCTCTTTAGGAGCAGGGCACCTCAGTGCTCTGCGACACCCAGTAAATCTTTACACCATTCCCACAGATTTATTTTTCAAAATGAACACCCACTGCTTTTTCATGTGCAAACCTGAAGTTGTGTGTGTAATTGCAAGTTAACTATTACCAGCTTGCAAATTGCATGCACAATTACTTGTTCTGTATGCATAGCTGAGGACAGAATTTGGCCCCAGGGTGATTACTTGTAAAAAGCATGTTGTTCCATATGTCTGTTTTAAACACAATTCTATAAATAATCTACAGCAGGCATTCTCACCTTAACCCATGACGGGGCAAAACCTCCACTACAGTCCTGTACCTCATGTTTCCTTTCAGACCTTAACACCACAACTAAGCTGGTCTCATTTGGCACCCTATGTGGCATTCTACCATCCACACTGCAGATCTCACCTCTCTGCTCTTGTTGCTTCCTTTTCTACATGTTTCACTCTTCCTCATTTGGACAAAGCATTCACAAACTTTTTTTGGTGGTAACACTATTTTAAAACACATGGTCTATAAAATTGCACGTTCAGCTGTGACAGATACCAAATAGTTCTTTTCCCTAAGGCTGTTTCCCAAAGTTTTGATACCTGAAGTACACTTTTTTCTGGATTAAAAGTGTTGGCACACTCAAAAAGCTGTGTGCGTTCGTGCAAATAATATATTCCATTCCACTGCCAGAGGAAATCATACCAGAGCTGAGATGTACTGTTAAAAAATAACTCCGTAACTTGTCTGAATGTTGCCAGTTCAAAAATCACTGAGATAGATCTAAATTCAAACAAGATATGGAGGGGAGTCTAAAGAATCACTAATCTAACTGCTGCCACTAAGCCAGGGGGAGAGCAAGACCTCATCTTGCTGTGCCCTGCTCTTTCCACTGTCTTCCCCATCCCATCTTCTGGTCTGTACCTCAGGGGGTAAGGGCAGCCTCTGCTGCTGACACTGCTGCTTCAGGGTCTCACCCACTAGCAACTGCCCTCACAGCCTCTCCTGCCAGCCCTGGGAATGTGGAAACAGTGAAGGGGATGAGCTGGGATGCAAAGCCTGGCTCTATCTGTGCATCAACCCACCTGCCCACTTGCAGCAGAGCGCAGTGCTGGGAGCAAGGGGACTGGCACAGGGGTTGCCTGGGAGTGGAGAATGGTAGGGGAAGGCAGCAGCAGTGGAGCCATCACCCCCCCTCCCCCCCCCGAGCAGTTGCAGGTGCTGCCAGAGTACCTGGGGCAGGCCCAGGGTGCCAGGTTGGGGAAGAGAGCATTTACCTCCTCACATAGAGGGATCTCAGGGTACACTTCCATCACTCCCCGAAACACTTGCAGAATCATGCCAAATCCTTTGGCAATCACAGATCTAGGATATTTATAACCCTACAATTGCTTCAGAAAAATTCTAGTTTTCTTACATTCGTTATTTTGATAGACTCATGGCACTTTCTATAAAATAATTCTAAGCTCACTACTATGTTTCACAAAATTCAAACAGTTTTTTTATGCTTATTGAAAGTTCCCTTATATACTCTGCACAGTGATACCTCATGATTTTATTATAAAGTGATCATGTGCTCTGAAGCATTCACTATTTGGCAGCTAGGTATGCACTGTTTGGTCTAGTCTGTTCAGTTTCACCCTTAGGCTGTGAAAGTACATGCTGGGAACTTGCATGCTGATTCCATATTTTGTTCCTTTTTAGGTTGAGTTCCAAAGAACACAAAAATGGTGACGGAGACAGTTGCTTGGAACCAGTGGAAACAAAAGCATAAATCCAGGTGTCTGTTGTGCTACCCTGCTTACACCTCTTCTGAAAGAGCCTCTTAAGAGGCAATGTTCGGCCTTCTGCCACATCAGTGCATTGAGGTGTAAGAAAGAGCATACATCAATGCTTGGCATAGCATTTAGTCTAGTGTATTTAAAGCACTAAATGGCGTCTAGAAGGAGGGTGATGACCTAGGATCTGGTCACTGCTTCCACAAGCATATCTACATATCATCAAATGACCTTTTAATATAAGATACAGAAAAAATTCTTGGCATAGGGATCATAACCAAGGACTTCCCCTAAATTGAAGGTCCAAAGCATTAGGCTAGGTTACAGAGTCATACTCTTTCTTTCTTGTTTTCTTTTGTTCAGTGGCTCTTGAATTGTTTGCTGCACAGTGACACATCTTCAACAAGAGGGATGAAGAATACCTCCAGCTAGAATGGCATATGGCCTGGTGGTTTAGCCACTCTTCTAAAAGGTCAGCAATATGAGTCTGAGCTTTCTCAGCTTGAAAGGGAAATTTAATTTAGCTATACTTCCTGGATATGTGACCTGTGCATTAGGACATAGCACCACAGTCAGATGAGTTCTGAAAGAAACTGGCTACAACTACATTTTATACATAAACTAATTATGTCCCTGTGCATTCAGAATATGAAGAGCAAGCATGGAAAACCAGGAACCCCTTGGGAAGATATGTGAAGGATTTCTAATTTCTGATTAGAATAAGTCTGATTGGGATCTATAAGCTAGATGCTAAACTGTTCAGTTCTGCCAAGTCTGGGGCAATGCTGGATATGTGTAGAAGCAGAACTCTAAGCATCCAGGAAACTTCAAGTTTAAAACCCAAATGCCCAGGGAATCTAGATGCATTCATGATTAGGCAGTTCCTGAAGGGAGCTGTTTAGCACTCACTTTAAGTACTTATATCATTCATTATCACCAGCGATCCTGGTTTTCTCTGATTTAAAAAAAATCCCCAATTTAAATGATAGTTTAAATTTAAATTATAGTGTTTAATTTAAATCATGGAAAAATGTGGATTTGGGGTTACTTTTTTAACTGAAAACTGGGGATTTTTTAAATCAGAGAAAACCAGATCCCTGATTATCACATTGGGCCATATTCTTGCCAGTCATTTTCAGCCATGTTTAAATATTTTTCATGCTAGGATATGAATGACCATGTCCACACTAGTAACAAGGCAATGACAAATCAGTCCATCTCAAAGGTAGAGTTACCTTTCCAGTGGAATAGCTTCAGTGGATTTCCTTCTCTGATGGCAAGATATCTGCAAAAAGATGGATACTGACTAGGCACAATAGTTTCCCATGTCCAAAATACAGAAGCGTATGTCCAAAGGATATTTTTATAGCAAATGTTTCCCACCGTATGGAATTTCCCTAACATTTGAAGAAATGATCAGGTTCAGAGAAAAGCTCACTCTGACAGGCCTAGCCTCAGTGTAAACAATACACTGGTGATTTAGAGCAATCAGCTGAAAAGTGTAAGACCCAGCCTCAGGTACATACTCTGCCATTTCCCTGAATCCCAGAGTCAACTAGGAAACTCTCCTTTGTGGGTGGTTGTCTGGAAGTCTTCTGTTGGAGTGGTGGGATACATCTACATGTGAGATTATTTTGACTGAATAAACTCCAGTGCAGTTTGCACTGGAGTTTATCTCCTGGGCATAGTATTTACATGAGCACCAGGGACCACAGCACATTGACCTGGCTGGCAAGGAGTCCCAGAGGTCAGCCTGCCAGCCTGGGGCTGTACCAACATGGCTCAACATGCTGCAGAAGGACTGGCTGGGGCAAAAGGGTGCTTCAGTGTGGGGCTAACCCATAGACGGCCCCTGCACTGAAGCACCCTGGTGCCCTAGTCAGCCCTGTCAGCATCTATAGATGCACTGTGGTGGAGTAAATAACTCCACCTTAAGATAGTACTTGTGTTTGGCAGTACTATCCTACAGTTCACTTAATTAGTTTATTCCATCCTAATAGCAGCACATGTCTAGACAGTGACATTTTACTGCGGAGCTATTTAGTCAACTCCATGGTAAATGTCTCATGTAGGTGCACCCATAATGGCTCAGCAATTTTGCAAGAGGTAAGGATTTCTTTGGGTGACATCTTTTATTTGGTGATATCTCTGATTGTATTGATAAGAGACCTCAGGAAGAATGTCATGCATTCAAAAATGTGTCTAAATTTAGTCCAACTGATCAGAGACCTGAGGAAGAATATTTTGCATTCAAAAGCTTGTCTAACTTTATGCTAACTACATAGTTGATCCAGTAAAAGATACCTGCCTAAGAAATCCTTGTGTCTCTCATAAGTATTAATCAGAATAGTGACATGAACTTGAATCTCTTGTGTCCCAGGTGTGTACCCTACATCAGCCTGTGGCTAGTCTGCGATAGGGTGATTGTTTCCTCATTTATTTATACTTTTTGTCTCCCTCTTTCTTTCTTTGGATGTAAATAGATGTTACATTTGTCATAGGAGAAAGCTCAAAGTCCACTGTTCCATTTCAAGTCCCTTTGAAGTATGTGGGATAAAATGTGCTAACAGTTTTCCCAAGACATGGCCGTGTGTGTTTGTTAAGTTATTGCACTTTTTCCTAGGACAAGCCATTCAGGCTGCATGCTCTAATCTGGCAGAGGGGCAGCAATGCAGCTTGCAAGGGAGAAGTGTAAAAATGACTGTGCCATGCCTGTTTTGATACAGGTCAAACCCCAGGACAAACATGTCTGTCAAATAAGATGTCTGTTTACTGATTTCCTCTCATTTTGACCAGAAATTCTGTCCTGGAGCTGAGAAACCTTTCTTGATCAAAGTTTTGTCAAGAATGGTATGTTCCCACACCAGTTTCAATGAACTGGCTCAACCAAAGAAAAAAATGCCTTGCTGAAAACCTCCTAATCAGCTCTTCTCATAACATCTTTTAAAGCTGTATTGCAACACATAAAGTGGATGGAACATGTGGGAAAACCAGCAGAAAAGTAATTTGAAAAGTTTAAGAAACAGATTGTTATTTTACTCCAGCTTTGAAAGTGGATCGGTATGTGTAAACCTTTCAGCTGCTTTCAGTGCTACTCTGTCTTTACTCAGTGCTTATTGGGAGGGATGCACATACTAGAGAAAACCGTATATAGTTTGTCCTTATTCATTATGTAGGCAAATTCCCACTGAGTTAGGGTTACCATATTTCCAGTTCCAAAAAAGAGAACACCTGTTGGGGGGACACCCCACTCCCAAACCACAGCCCCCACTCACTCCCGACCCACAGTCCCTTGCTCCCCAGACTATGCTGGTGACTTTCAGTCCCAACATGCAGCCTCCACCCCTGCCAGTTCCCCGCACTCTTGACCCATAAACACCCTGCCCCTCCTGTGCCCTTGCTCCCAAGCTACAGCCCCCTAGCCCTGCCAGTGACCCTCACTCCTGACCTGCATCCCTCTGCCCCCCCCAGCCCTGCTGGAGGGGCCCCCAGCTGCCCCTGTCCCGACCAGAGTGGTGTGCAGTGATTCCAATTCAGTAGGGCAGCAGCAAAGCATGTCCAGCCCTGGGGTGGACAGGAAGGAAGGGGAGGGGAGGCCTGTGGCATCCCCTGCCCTGGGCTGGGACTCCCGTGCCACACCAGGCAGCCTGGCCACGGCTCTCCGCCCCAACCTTCCCCTCTCTCTTCTCCCTGGGCAGTGTCTCCTGGCCACCTTATTCCCATGAGCACAGGCACTGGCCCCTGTGCTGCCAGCTTCACACACACACACCCTCCACAACCCCCTGCCACACAGACACACACACACACACACACACACACACAGAGCCAAAAGGAAGTACTGAAGTGTGGCACCATAGCAACATCATTGTATGGCGTGTTCAAATTTGGTTTTAAGGTTTCATTGTCTAGGAACAGCTGCTCAGGTCAGAGGTGGAATGCTCAGGGCGCTTAAAGTGTTCTCCCACAGGCTTGTGTGACTTTCTGAATTGATGCCATATCAGTGTTCCTTCATTCATACACGTAAGGATTATACCACCTCTCCAGTGTAGACAGCTAAGGGACACTCTAAGATGGTGCTGGAATATATGATGTTAGTAGAGGAGCAGGTGACATTGATAAAGGGGTAAGTGAATAATTTTAGATGTTATAATACATGCTATTTGGTCCAGTGATGATGTGGCCTGGGTTGATAAGGGATCATAGCGGCATCTGGTTCCAGAGCAAGATCAGGTGCCTTGGTGAGAATAGGAGTTAGACAGACACCATTTGAAGTTGAGGGGGATGCCAGCAAACAAACTAAAACAGGTTAGTTTACAGTGGCTACCTTGAGATGGTCATCATTTTCCAGGAGGGGTTGGACTGGAGGTCATTAATGGTGTGTCTGTGGCAGTGGTACCCAATCTTTCTGGGCTGCAGTCCCTATGGGTCAATTCACAGGCAGTCATGGTTCAGGCAATATCCTGGACCCCAGACAGATTTAGCCCTAGCCCCATGCACACCAGATTGGTGCCTGGCTTTGCATGCACTAAATCAGACCTCATGCTTCCACCTCCTGAGAATCCAGGCAAAGCACATTTTCTTTACATACCGAAGATCCACAGCCCTGGTAGCCAGGGATAGTCCACTGTCTCTGGCAGTGGCACCATCACTGAAGGAGTTTCTGGCTATGTTGACTCAATATCATTCCTATATGCTGTAGGAGCTTCCAATTATTTGAAAGATACCCCACATTTCATAAAGAAACTTGCTTCCATTGACAAACCTCCAGCTACTACCATGTTAGCTGCTATGGATGTACCACAGGCAGACAAGGTTCTTTGGGTAAATGTGATATCTTTTATTAGATCAACTGAAACAGTTGGAAAAATTCTTCTTTGCAACCTTTTGGGTGCAAACACCTTTCTTCAGGCAGGGGGAGCATCTGCAATTGCTGAAGTTGCTGCAGTTGCTGCAGACACTGCCTCTGCCTCAAGACTGCCACAAAATTTCTCCGGGACAGGGAAAAAGCAGTGGTACGTCAGGTCCTACTGTTCTGAGTTATATCTGCTTTTATATCCCCTTCCCAACATGTTTTGCTCTACCTGTAGCTTCCAGGGTTTATCTGGACAACAGCATCTAGAAGCTGTCTATTTTGGGCAAAGTCCAGGAACAACAATATGTTGCTGGACCTGTGACAGGTTTTAAAGCACCAGCACATCCTGTTAGAGCCTCAAATCCAAATTTATTTGACTAAATGCCAGCTGTTGGAACACAGGCACCTTGCTGCACATTAGTTTACTGATCGTTTGAGTTAGATATGTAAAATCACATGTTACAATCAATTGTGATGGAGCTACAAAGTCACATGAACCTCAAATTTGGGAGCTAATGCAGCTGAACGTTTAAAGACATATTTTCATGGCAAACCTTGAAAAGTTTGGATTAGCTACCAGAAGGCTGAATGAGTGTCTCCCTGAACCTATTGAGAGGTCATTGTGAGCAACACCTTTCTGACAAGGGTGTCTCTCAAGTATTTCCTGGGGTCAGCTAAACCAAAATCATTGTCAGAATAGCAATTTCTTGAAAATTTTAACGTTCTGACTTCTAATCCCAGTTGAAAATAGAAAGCCATAGCTATTTTAAAACTAGCTAGTTTGCCAGATTTCTGCTTGTTTTGATTGTGACCTTAAGGGGGAAATGAGCTCAACTTAGGCTGTGTCTTGAGTGAAGATGGCAGTGTAAGCCTATCTTTTATTTATAAAAAATAAAGTTGGTTTTAAGGAGGGGAATCTAAAACTTAGTTGGTAGCCAAGGTACAGGAACTTCCTGAAAGAACTTGCAAATATTGTTATTCCAAACGGTTTATAGATATTTCTGCATATTTTAGATAAATACAAGAAGAGAAGACACAGAAGGGGTGAAGAGAAATGAATGAGAAGAGAAAAGAAAAGAGGAATAAAAAAATAAGAGGAGGTACAGTGGGACATAGTTTACAAGTCTAAGTGCCGGAGATGAGTCAGCAGTTGCTGAGTTCCCTGTTGACAGTGACTGCCCTGGTGGCCTTGCAGTCATTAACATTTCTGCCTCAGTTTCCATATCTTTAAAAAGACCTTCAGCAAAGAAGTGATAATAGAGGTAGTTATTTTTAGGATTTAGCATCTCATCTCTTTAAAAGACTGTCACTTAAAATAACGCATCTAATTAAACTAATTGCAAAGTATTAAATAGTATGCTGATTTTTTTTAATAGACCATAAACTGGCAGTGAAAAAATGTTTTTACCCATATCTATAGAAATAAGGCATTTATATAAAAAGAAATTGCCTTCTGTGTTCTTTATGAAAATAATAATAGTACTTCAGACAATGCAGCTGAGGGTGGGACTACCAACAGTTATAAATACAAAGTTAACAACGTCATTGTATTTCCCTTGACTTCCACACTAGTATCTCTAGGGAAATAAAGGCCCTGCTACTTAATAACTTGAATTCCTGTAATTGTGCTTTGGGAATCTACTGCTCTAGACTAAAACCTACGACATAGGCCTAAGGTTATCATTCTTGGGGTCATTCACAAGCACTGATGTGTAGCTGAAATAAATGGATTTTTTTTTGAGGGAGAGAGAGAGAGAGAGCCTGGTAATAAATTAGGGTGGACAACAAAGTGAGTGGTGGCAGAAGTCATAGTGGGAATGTGAGAGAATTCCCACAGGAAGATGTATTAAACATAAAAACTGTACTGTACTTTGATAATTGTAATTTCTTTTTAAGTTTCTCAACTAAGCCAAAGCGATGACATGTTAAACTTTGCAACAGTGCCAACTCCATCATTTCCTTCCTCGCCTCATTTTAAAAAAAGCTGATGATAGCAAAAGGCACAAAGTTACACACTAATCCCCCGGCCTGGCTAATACCATTGGTGTTTAAGTTTTAGCATTTGCTAGAAAAATTTTCTCTAATCAGGACAGTCCTGTTACTGATATTCTGATTTTTTTTTTTTCATCTAGTGACAGCTTGCTTTTCTTTCCCTGTAAATATTTTGGTTTATGAAGGGCTGCGTAGATTTAATTGCATGTTGAATTACATGATAAACATTTATTCCTGTTTTGTTGACAGGGTGGAATTCTGTTGCTCATGAAAGTTGATGATTGAGCGCAATAGCAGGAGCCAGGCATAATGTGGGTAAATAAGGGATGGGCAAATAATTCAGACTAAATAATACCATAAAACAGCCAAACAATCTTTGTAAGTCCTTCCTGGAATTCCAAAGTTGTCTCAAGCAGGGACTAGTTCTTCCTTAGGATTGTTATTCAGAACAAATTCTAGCATACACAGACAAGCTGGCAAAGACACTGAGAAATTAAAACACAAGATCAAATGTTCTAGGTTGCTTCTCACTGTTTCTCACAAAGTTAGGGGTGGTAGCATACCTGAACCTATGGTAAAAATCTAAGCCTTTTGAGAAGGTAAAACCAAATACTGTCAGTAGCACTACACCTGAACCTTATATATTTTGTACATTCAACTTCCTATATTTTGCAGCATGGGCATGCATTTTAAAGAGAGTGGACTAAAGATTATTGCCCAACTGAGAAGCAGTATGGACAGTAGAAGCTCTTATTTCCCATATTTACTAAATTGGCATTGGCCTGACTGGTCCATGTGGAATTGTCTGTTGATGTCCAGTCTGTGGGCCCAGAGGTTCGCAGGTTGGTAGAAAGCAAATGTAAAAACAAGCTTCTCTCCTTATTCTTGCAGATGCTGTGAAGTCTGAGGTGATCCTGGAGCTGTACATATCTCTTTAGAGCATCTCCTTGTAGAAAGATGCTGTACCATGTCTCTGTACTTCCGGACCTTAGTCATACTGGTGCCATAAATGCCAATTCTTAAAGTACTTTCCCAGAGTTGTCTCCAAGAAAGCATAATTGGACATTTGTGCTCCCAACCCAGAGTTGACCCAGGGCTTATTTGTGTCTCTTTTGTTACAAACCCTGTCTCAGGACTGTATTGAATTAAAATGTTGATCAGCCTGTGTCTACCAATAAGACTTGCATGTAGCTATTTCAGGAAGCCATGATATAGCATTCTTTGGATTTCATCTGGACCTCCTTTTCTGGCAACCAGGTCCCACAAAAACAATTGTTTTTAGCCATGAGACTCCATGTTAGGCCTTCATCTTTTGCAAAGCAGTTGACAGGATTCCTGACTAAGGGACTTCCTTCACCAAAGCCCAAAGAAGAGGTTCATCTTGCAACTCAAAAGTATCATTCAGCAGGCCCAGCCAGATGCCACTATCCCCCAACTTTTACAGACTCATATTCAGAAAGAGAAGAAAGGTATGCATGGATGCCTGGGTGGGTAGGTAGGTAACAATTAACTATTTTTTGGATATTTGTATGGGATCTAAGGGAAGCTGTCCCAGGGACACCAGGGCTATGGGGAAACCCCAGCCCAAAACCAAAGAGAAAGAAAACCCATACTTACCCCTTGCAGGAGCCGGAGGTAGCAGGGGAGCGCATGCCGGGAAACCACCCGCGCAATTCATTAGCTGCGCTCATATCCAGCTGGGACCGGGTGACATCAGCGAGACACGCCACCCGGTGGGAATAAAGTGCAGCCCCGGGGGCACAGGCAGAAGGCAGAAGACCAGGGAGCCTGCGGGGAAACCCGAGGTCGGGAGCTTGCACCCGCGGGGTCTGTCTGCCTGCCGGGGGGGGGAAAGTTGGCGGCGCCAGCCGAAGCAGCGGAAGCGGCTAGAGCCGCAGCTACAAAGAAACCAGCTGCAGAGCTGATGAGAGAGCCGGTTGGAAAGCTGGTGAGGGAACCAGCTGTGGAGCCGACGAGAGAGCCGGCAGGGAAGCCGGTGAAGGAACCAGCGAGAGAGCCGGCAGGGAAGCCAGTGAAGGAACCAGAGAGAGAGCCGGCACGGAAGCCGGTGAAGGAACCGGAGAGAGAGCCAGCAGGGGAACCGGCGAGAGAGCCCGCAGGGGCAACGGGACCTCAGGGGGCTGTAGCAACATCCCCAGATGGGCGCCGCATAGGGGGCTCTGAGGCACCCATCAGTTGCAGGGCTCCTTGGGCTAGGGGTCGTTAATTTTCTCAGGACCTTCCTGCCCGGTGGTTACACCTCTCCGGCAGGCACAGTGGTGGTGGTTTCATTTTTTTTTCACATGATAGCCCACCGGGTGTCAGAATAAGATAGGGTCTGCAGGGACCTCGGGCCTCTTAGCCCTCAGACCAGAGCCCAGCCTAGGTCACCAAGTCCCGCTGATCTGGGACTAGGGGATGTCCTAGGGAAGAGACAAGGAGGGGCCAGTAAGAAAAGAAAGCTGAGAGATCCGCAGCAGAAAGTGGTGTTTGGCCGGGATGTAGGGAAGGTTGGAGCCCCGTGAGTGCCCGTCGAAGGCGTGACGACCCTGGAGGCTGCTTTGAAGGGGACCCCCACCACTGAAGGTCCATCCAAAGTTGTGGCAGGTGAGTCTCAAGGGTCTTCCAACATCATCTGAGGCACCCTCTGGGGCCCTCTTGCAGGACCGGGGCAAACCCGGTCAACTGCCCGAGCAAAAGCGGCTCAGGAACACCTATTGGAGCAGAGGCGGGCACAGAAGCATATCTGGTGAATGAGTGTCTAGTCATGGGGATGGGACTGTTTGTCTTGCTGTGGAGGGGAAATACAAATGTTGGGTAGGAGGAGTAAGTGCAAGGTAAGAAAGGGAACCTTTCTGTGGGGAGAGGGTAACCATGGGTAATGACCAGGGACCCTGGTTTTCTCTGATTTAAAAAAAAAATCCCCAGTTTTCCGGTTAAAAAAGTAACCTGAAATCTACACTTACCCTTGATTTAAATGAAACACCACTAATATATATATATAGAGAGAGAGAGATAGTGACATTTCATTTTAATCAAGGAAAACATAGGATTTGGGGTTTGTTTTCTTTTAACCAAAAATTGGGGATTTTTTTTTTTTTAATTAAAGAAAACCAGGATTACTGGTAATGACGTGGGGACTAGGTAACACTTGGGCCTTGCTGTACCATCTTGTCCTGAGCTTCATAAAGCCTGTCCATGATCCTGTATACTTCTGCCCAACCTGTACTAGGAATATTTGAAATCTCATAATAAAATCTATTCTAACTTAATTACAGTTTCATCTGCAGCCCTTGAGAAGGATGGACACTTATACAAACCAAATCTTCAGAACATATGTTGTTTGTTCATTACTGGGATAAGAAGCACATTCTCAAATGTGCTTATGTATTTCAATCCTAGCTTTTAACACCCTTGTCATTTTACACATACTTTAAACAAGAGTGTCCATAATGCTAAATTAAGCTAAATTGTTATGTGGATTTGTTATCTTGACAAAAGTCCAATGGATACATAATTGGAGCCAACAATTCTTTTCACTTGAGACCAAATCCAGGTTCCAAGCCAACTCTTTAGAGCCAATCACATGAACCTATTTTCTTTCCACAAAACATTTATCTAACAATCGGCTGCCACTATTTTTCAACATGGATGCCTAAAATCAGACACCTAACCCTATATTCAGGGGCAGGATGAGATTTACAAGTATTGAGTAACCACATGTACTGAAGTCAGTGAGATCTGGGAACACTCAGTAACTCTGAGATTCAGATTTTCCAATTCATCTAGAATGGAACAGGTCAGGGAGGTGGTGGCACTTTGGTGATCCTAGGTCCTGTTGTCTTCACACAAGTCTGTACCACACTCAGGTGATAGATTAGACACTTCCTCCTTTCCATCTACACCATTTCAAAATATTTTTCCTTTTCCTAGGAGGGGAATGAAAGAGTTAAATGGAACCATTTCTGTCAGCTTTTCATCAGCTATCTTTGGATGTTTTACTGGCATTTTGCACTGTTTCTACAGTGTAAAATAACCCTAAAGGATTGGAGTCTATAGCCCTGTTTATGTTGCTTTATTCTAGGCACTCATATTTGAAGAATTTGCTATATGTTTTTTACATTATTGGACTAAATCCATTCCCAGTAACTCTAGTAAAACTAATGAGATTAAATTAAGGATAAATTTGCCCTGCCCTCATAGATAACAGACCAGCATTACCATTGGAGTAAATTGGGACATATCTTGAAACCAATGGGAATTCTACTTCCCTACATAAGGGCTGACTTTATAGTCAGACACAGATATGAGAAAGAAATACAAACAAAACTGAAACAAATTCCAACATTGTCACTGAAATAAAGATCAATGAAAAGTTCATGAACTAAACAGGCAACTTCATTCAACACCTGCATGATATTATTTGTATTTCCAACTCTCTTTCTCTCGAGCCATATCTTTGAGTCAAAACCTGCATTCCTTGATCAGATGGCCAGAAAAGCCTATAAGCAGCTGTAAAAAAAAAGACCAAAAAAAAATCCAAAAAGTTTCTCGGAGAGAAAATCATCTCCCCATACTGAAATTAATCTCCCCAGCATAACAGTATGACAACAGTGAACAACCCTGTAAAGGCAATTAAATCGCTAACAAGAAAGAAGGAAGAGAAGCTGTCAGGAACAAATTTTCTTGTGGATGGCTGCACAGCACTAGCACCTTTCTACTATTCATAAAATAATAAATGTCACTATACTTAGAACCAGTCAGGTTTCTCTCTGCTCCCTTCTTAGCTCAAATTCTTCTCTCTGGTATGACCCCAGTGTTTTCAACACAGTTCTGTGTTGCACTAGCAAAATAAGAAAAGAATTGGACCCATCAATTACAAAACTGATGTAGACTGTCATTTGTCATAATAACTATGGCCAGATTCTGATTAGCCACCTAAATTCAGTTTTGCAAAATATTGGGGAAATAAAGATTCCTCTCCTCTCCTTACGCAATTATGTTATATCTCCCTAGATCCGAGCTCTAAATGTGAGGACTAGTGCTCCTGGGAACACACAGGAAATAATGGGTAGGGAATGAATGAGAATGGGTTATATCATGGCTCAACCCCTGAATGCATGCTAGCTAACTATGGAAGACTAATCTGCACCCTGAAAATGGATATCATAAATTCTTTTCCTTCAGAACAGCGGGGAAGATTGAGGAGAAATCATGGAGACAGTGAATCTGAGACATAGAGCCTCCTATTTTTCCTTGTGGGGTTGAGTGCCTACACACACCTCACATTCAGGGATGAGTATTTGACACATCTTTCCTTTAGTTTTTTGAACTTTGAAAAGCTATTAGTTCAAATTCTGACATTTGTCTCAAAATTTGACCTATGCTCCCTGAGACTTGCACATTCCCAGAGAAGGCAGCTTAATAAAGATCATCAGATTCATTCAACTTAAATTCAGCACCGGAACTAGTACTTGTTTGGTTTTGGTGTTGTATAAGTGGAATATGCCCATATGTGTAAATTATGAATACTTCAGAGATTT
Organism: Alligator sinensis; assembly: GCF_000455745.1. Lineage (NCBI taxonomy): Eukaryota > Metazoa > Chordata > Crocodylia > Alligatoridae > Alligator > Alligator sinensis. The sequence goes on along the minus strand of NW_005842283.1, from coordinate 141,377 downwards.
ATGTAATAAACTCTTAGGCCCAGATAGTTCCAGTCTTTGGGGAAATTCAAATTTGAATCCAAACTTGATGATTTTATTTATATATTGCCTCACAATTGTACAACATGTAGCTAACATTTAGAGCAAGGGTGTCAAACATACAGCCCACTTGAAACAGTTCCATCTGGCCTGCCGGTAGTCTTGCATCCACTTAATGATCTGATCAGAGGCCTGAGGAAGAATATCTTGCATTCAAAAGCTTTCCTAACTTCATATCTACTATATAGTTGGTGATCTTTTACTGGTGATATCCAGTAAAAGATATCACCCTAAGAAATCCTTGCCTCTCGCTTTAAAATTCTTAAGTACTTGACAAATAAAAATCAAACAACAGACTGAATTTCAATATTTTTACATTTCTAAATTGTTTAAAGATATTTTTACAGTTCTAGTATTCAAAACACAGTTGATAGCATCAGAATTATCTAAACAATCACAAAAGAACATTGCCATTTCCTTAAATATAAATGGCAAAATATCAAAGTTTGTTCTCCTAATCTAGAGTATCCTTGACTTGTGACATATTTATTATACTTGGCTCTTCTCCAAAAATTATGCTTTCTGAATTGATTTATTTCTTTTAGTTTCACTGCTGTAGACTTTAAGAGGAATGAACTCAGAAAAGTAATTTATAATTTGGGGACTAAGGACCCTATGCTGTACCCCAGAAAGACAACAACAGTGCTGCCATTGATTTCCAGGCAGGCACAGATCCAGAAGAGGAGTTGGTTCTTACAACCATGCCAAGACATGTTGTTCTAAGTGTTGTGTCTCACCATCATGTTTCTTGGAACCAGGGGAATATTCAGAGAGATCAGCCGATCTCTTGATCCACCTCCCAACCATCTCCCTGTAGCATCTGCCATGGTTTCCAAGGAAACAAAATCAGGTGCTAAATGACCTAAAATCCAAGGCAAAATTGAAGATGAGGAAAATATTTCCTCTTGATCCTGAAGTCATAATATTAAGCCTTTTTAATAAATAAAGTTTGTCACACACTGCCTCTATAAAAATGGAAACAGATTTTGGGTATTGAAAACAGGCATTGCCTGGAAACGGTGCTCTAAATGTACTAGTGACTTAAACAGTGAAGCATCTTAGACAGAGAGTGAGAATTGGTTACTAGCAAGACATAGGTACCTGGGTACAGTAACATAGTATAACTTTATTTTATCCGGGATCCAGTGAGGTGTGCAAAAACAGTGCAAACTACCTACCAAGGGAATAGAAAAGAGTAGGGATATCTAGTAACAGGTATTAGATAAAGCTGTAACCTTTTTTAACTTATATATTACACTCTCCTAAACAATCCTAGAGTTAAATTCAGCCTTAGGGTGTTCATTTATTCACTCATTTATTCACTTGGTTGATATGCCACCCTTCCCTATAAAGGCTCAGGACAGCTTGCAATAGGAGAACAAAATAACAAACAACAGAACAAAACACTTAAAGGCAGATGTGTCAATGCATAACCAGGGACCCTGGTTTTCTCTGATTTAAAAAAATCCCCAATATTTGGTTAAAAATAAAAGTAACCCAAATCCACATTTTTCTATGATTTAAATGAAACACCACTAAGATAGATAGATAGATAGATAGATAGTGGTGTTTCATTTTAATAATGGAAAATGTGGATTTGGGGTTACTTTTTCTTAACAGAAAATTTTTGGGTGGTTGGGGGGCGGGGGTGAAATCAGAGAAAACCAGGATCCCTGCACATAAGAGAACCCTCTCCCTGCCCAATATTATTCCAGACTAACTTTGTTTGCTAACCACCTGCCCAAAAAGAAAGGTCTTTACAGCTCTTCTAAAAGATGTCCAGGCTTGGGCTCTGGCAGGCCTCAAGAGGGAGGGAGGTCCAGGAATGAGGAGCAACTACTGAAAACAACATCCCACACATTTTTCCAAGCAAACTTGATGGGTACTCGTAGGAGGCCACTCTCAGTTGACCTTAGGGGTCGTGAAGGGGAAAAAGGGAGAAGAAAGCCCTTAGGTACATAGAGACCAGATCATTTAGCGACCTTATAGGACAAAAGCAGCATCTTTAACTGTGCTTAGAAAGCTATAAGAAGCCAATGCAGATTCTGGAGCACTGGAATTATGTGCTTCTAGTGGTCCAACCCCATCAGGAGGCAGGCCATTGTGTTCTGCACCAGCTGCAGCTTCCAGACAGTTTTCAAGGGCATGTGAGGGGGATCATCTCTGCCTGAATCTTGCCCACATGTAAGGAAGCACAATAGAGTACTACCATTGTAGCTCCATTTTACCCCTCTTCTCCAACCATGCTACAGCACCCTACACATGTTCCTAGACAGTTGCTCCATGAACTCTGCAGGGCTCTGGAATGGTAAGGGAAGCCCAACACTGACCATATTCCTTAATCAAAAATGCATTATATCCAGTGGGTGGAGAAACTTACCTTTCTTTCTCACTCCACTGTCCTTTAATATGTCCCACTGAAAAGAAAATCCTCTAAGGCAGGGGTTCCCAAAGTTTTTATGCCGCAGCCCAGCAAACTGCGGCCCAGAAGTGGGCACGGCCCAGCAAACCGCAGCCCAGAAGTCACAGCCAACCGCGGCCAGAATTTCCTCCTGAAAGAGATGTTAGGATACCCCTATGGCCCAGGCAGGAGGGTGGGCCAAACCCTGCGCTGCCATGGGCCCTTCAGAAGGAGCCACGGCTCCTCTACCCGGCTCTGGAGAGCCGCGGTTTGCCAGTCCATGGCCACTTCCAGTCCAGCAGCTGACCATGCTGCAGACCTGAAGATGACCCACTGTGGCCCGGCACCAGTCCACGGCCTGGGGATTGAGAACTCCTGGTCTAAGGTTCTTGCTAATCTGGCCATATTATACGAATGTCTCTGCAGGAGAGGATAAACACTCTTTATCCTGGCAAAAGCTAATACAACTCTTACTGATTTGGGTGAGAGTTGTACTTGCTTACATGGAGGCTTAACTCTCTCCTTAATTCTAAGATTATTCTCACTGGGAGCGCCCAGACGTGCATGAACATTTGGTTCCCTGGGGACAACTAGCAGTGGTGCACTTTGTGCTGCAGCTACTTGTCTCCAGGGGATGCCCATGCCATGTGCACTTTGGTGCATGGCAAGCTGCCCCGGTTGGAGTAGGGGAGGCTGGGGCCAAGATTGTACTGGCCCCAGCAGCCTTACTTGGAGTCCTAGCGGCCTCCTGGAGCTGCAGCTGCGTCGATTCTGCTGCACAGAGCCTGGCCAGCAGCCTCAGCACAGCTCCAGGCGGCACAGCTCCGCTTTTCAGTAGTATGCACTGCCCGAGTGTGCGCTGCACTGTGTTGGATATCCAGTGGTCAAAAAAATGCATGGAAAAAAAACCCAGTGCAGTGCACACTCAGGCAGCACACTCTTGCAGTACGGAGAACACTGGACTGTGCAGTACGTGGCTCTGCAAACATGTCCGCGGTGCCACATACTCCATGACCACGCCCATCTGGACACACCCACTGGGTGCATCTACCTGTGTGTTTTACTGCGGAGTAGACTAATTAGCTCCACAGTAAAGCATTACAGTCTACAGAATTAGGATGCAGTAAATTAATTAACTCTTCCATAAAATAGTACTGTTCCTGACAGTTATTATACCAGGCAGAGTAATTATGTGTGATCAAATGCACGGGAAGACTGTGGCCACATCTACACGAGCAGTGAACTGTGCACTTGTTACTGCACAGTCATTTAGTGCTTGCATAACCAAGTACTAAATGACTGTGCAGTAACTGGCATTATTGTGAAGTAGGGTCCTCACACGTTCTTTTTTCTGATTCTACTGCACAGTAGCTCATTGCTACTGCACTCGTTACTGCTGCGCAGTAGCATCACATTATGATTAGTGCCCCCCTATGCTACTGTGCAGTAGCAATGAACTATTGCTCAGTAGCTCATTGCTACTGCACAGTAGCGTCTCGTATAGATGTGGCCTGTGACAGGGGCTGACTAGGGCAGAAGGGTGCTAAAGTGCAGGTGTTGCCTGCTACCTAGCCCTGTACTTTAGCACCCTCATGCCCCAGTCAGCCCCCCTGCTGCCCAACACCACCACCTGGAGCCTGGGGCTGATTGCGTGGACCCCCAGCTAACCCAGGCCTGCTCTGCCCTGGCTCAAACTCCTGCAGTCGTGGGCGCACGCATGCAGGAGTAGTTGACTCCGGCGCAAACTGCACCAGAGTTTATTTCCAGGCATTAGTTGCACAGATACCCGCACTGGGTGAAAATCACGCCTGCGCAGAGAACAAGCACCAGTAAAATCTGTGTTGTCTCTCTTGACAGAGATAAATGAACATCACTGATTTTGCACATAGTCTGAAACACACAGCAGTGACTTAGGCTTGCACCTGCTTAATGATGCAGGCCTAATGCGGGCACCTAGCATTTACTTTTTTCCATGCTGCTGAAAATAATCATTTATCACAGAGGAAGGCAGGATAAGGATGATTTGAATCACATAACATTATACATATCCCACATTCCTAAGAAAACATACTATTCTCAGGTACATGCATGTGATGGAAAAAATACCTCTAGTCTATACCATCACATGAAAAAGGAAACTGTTCTCCCAGGTGTGCTGTTCTTTTTTATTCTAAAGCCAAAAAATGTATTCATTTCAAGTTTGTGTAATATTATTAGTTGAGGTCTAAAATAGTAGACAGGATAAGCACTATGAGCATCATAGCCACTGCATATAATGACAGAAAGGGATTAAATTCCTTTTTAATTGTTTAAGGTAAAAGAAAGCATTGGAATAACATTGTGGGCCTAATTCTGATATTAGTTACACCAACATAAATCAGGAGTTCATAGAATCATAGAAGTAGAGTCGGAAGGGACCTTGTAGATCTTCAAGTCCGACCCCCTGCCTGGGCAGGAGGGAAACTGGGCTCAAGTGACCCCAGCCAGGTAGGCATCGAGACGCTTCTTAAAGACCCCCAGGGTAGAAGCCAGCACCACTTCCCTTGGAAGTTGGTTCCAGATCCTAGCCGCCCTAACTGTGAAGTAGTTCCTACGGATATCTAATCTAAACCTACTCTCCAACAACTTGTGGCCGTTATTCCTTGTTATCCCGGGGGGTGCTAGGGGAAACAAGGTCTCCCCCAAACCCTTCTGGTCCCCCCTAGTGAGTTTATAGATGGTCACCGGGTCTCCCTTCAGCCTTCTCTTGGGAAGGCTGAACAGGTTCAGGACCTGTAGCCTCTCATTGTAGGGTCTGCCCTGCTGTCCCTGGATCATGCGGGTGGCCCTCCTCTGGACCCTCTCAATGTTGTCCACATCCCTCTTGAAGTGGGGTGCCCAGAACTGGACACAGTACTCCAGCTGCGGCCTGACCAGTGTCGCGTAGAGGGGGAGGATCACCTCCTTGGCCCTACTTGAGATGCACCTGTGGATACACGATAGGGTCCGGTTAGCCCTGCCAACTGTGACCTTGCATTGTCGGCCCATGTTCATCTTGGAGTCAATGATGACTCCAAGATCCCTTTCTGCCTCTGTGCTCTCAAGAAAGGAGTTTCCCATCTTATAACTGTGTTGCCGGTTACTACTGCCCAAGTGCAGCACCCTGCACTTGTCCGTATTGAAACGCATCCTATTTTTGTTAGCCCACACTTGCAACCTATCCAGGTCTTTCTGCAGTCTTTCCCTCCCTACTAGCATGCCCACAGTGAAGTTAATAGACCAGGTTTACTGGTTACATAGCATAGATATAAACCAGACTTATGTGTTTCTTACCACTGCTGGCTCTAATGTCTCTCATCTATATATTTATTACACCATCAAATTGGTGTAAGTAAAATGAAAATCAGATTCCACATTGTTTGGTATGACCCAACCCTGAGACAGTTTTGGCAAATTAGCTGTTGTCACACAGCAGATAAAATTAGAACATCATTCCTAAATATAATTGAGTCCATGCTTATCACCTCTGGCCTAATTCTCATGGCTCTTATGCCCTTTGCTTCAGAGCTTTTGGCATAATACAAGTATGAAAGATACATGCATCCCAGATTGCATTCAAGATCCTCACAGGATTCATGTCAGAAGGGATGCAACTTACAAATTCCTTGATTTTATTAATTTACTGAAAACATTTACCCAGGAGATTCCCATTGGAATAAAGCATTTAGGTTCCAAGGGCATTCCGTAGCCAAGAAAGAGTAAACAGTGACACATACTCACCTGTCATTACAGCAGGCTTATGACACATTCACAGCAAAAACATGGTTAATAAATTATCATTCTTTCTTATACGGTCCAAAACTGCAACTTTGGGACTTTGCTTTTAGTCCACACAAGGGCCTTTGTATACACCATAATATTGGCCTTTAAAGTGGCTTAAATGCCCTTTGCACCACTTTAATGGTGAGGCTGTTTACACTGTCAGTGGCGTAATACACTTTAATGTTTACACTGTCAGCGGCATATTGCTCATTGAATGACTTTGGGATGCAGCAAAATAAAACATGTTCAAGGTGTTTTAGTTTGCTACCTTACAGCCGTAGAGGGAAACACCAGGCCCCATGCAGCTCAGGGGATTCCTTTCCACTGAAGGAAAATAAAAAGAGGCGAGCCTGATCTTTTTCTTTTTTTTTTTTTTCTCCCTGGAGCCTGCCTGCCTGCCTGAGCTGCATGGGGGCCTGGTACTTCCCTCCACTGCTGCGGTGCCCCTAGGACTGCTCGGGTCAGGTGCCTGTGGGCAGGTGCAGCCTGGGGGGGGCCACCATGGAGGAAACCACTGGCCCCTCCCTGCAGCTCAGGGACCACTTGGCCTCCCAGCAACTCACACCCCCACCTCCCCACCCCCGCCACCGGAGGCAGTTAAGGATTGGGCCCGACCCTTGTGTACATGCCATGGGAGTCTACTTCAGTTTAAATTGAAGTGGTGTTTTTAAAAACACACCACTTCAATTTGGGGAGAATTAAATCAAAGTAAACCCCCATGTCATGTACAAGCAGCCCAACAGAAACAAATTCTCCAGCAGACAATATTTGTCCTTACTTTTATTAATTACAACTTATGTTTGCCATTTGGTTCTAAATAGAAACAGGTAGTGGCACCTTGCAAGAGATTCTGGCATTTCCAGCATTTCTTTACTGACCAAAAACAGAAGGTATTGAAAATTACACAGGATAGCAGCCTGAGTTCCCAAGCTACTTTAGAAAAGCATCTAAAATGTAGGCACCGATGAAAATTGAAACCAAACTACAAATTGTATGATGTAATACAAGTTGCCACAGCTTTTTCATTTCCTGTACCCATTGAATGTATGATTGTACTTGGAAAAGTGACTATCTACAATTGGCACATTATTCAGAGTAGAGCTGCTCTTGTTGTGTGTTCTGAATAATACTTGTTTGCTTTCACATCAAATTTTGTTTGACTGCCTTTCACTCTCATAAGCATTACAAAGGCAGTGCAGCTAAGAGAGAACGAGATTTTCTATTCTGTGCAATTTCTACAGAATTATTTACTGATTTCCAATCAACTATACTTGTGAACTTGAGTTCATATCAGGCTGTTGGCTTCAGTCACATGTTACTGTTTAAAGTACACTGAAGACTGAGTTTATCTGTACTTCCAAGTAGGTGGCCAGGAAAGAGATCATCCTGCAGAGAGCCCCGTGAGGAAAATAGTTGGGTTTAAAACATTGAGTTGTACCTAAAGGCAAAGGCCCCAGATGAATTTGGACCATTGTTTGCTGAGTTTTTTGTGGCCAGTGAGGGAAATATCAGCTAATTTGGTCTCACTGGTTGGACAAAACAGAAAAGTTATGGAGTAGGTATTTCAGAGACTTGAGGACGATTCATTATTCCTGAATTATCAAGGAGATGCTGAAAGATCAACAGGGGCAACTGACTGTGCTTAAGGAGCAGCATCATTTTGTCCTCAGGGTCTTGCATCCAGTCAGGGTCAGCAAAAGGAGACAAAAGTATTTGAGGGGAATGAGGACAGCAGCGTGTTATGATGGTAGATGTGTGAGGCACGCACTTAGATTTTCCCCACCACACACACACCTTATGAACTGTAACTTTATAGATCAATCTGTTGTGAAAAGTGCCGAAGAAACTAGAAAGTCCATAAACTGAGGCATGCTACAGTTATGTTTGTAGGACTGCAGGAAAGATAGGCAACTAGAGGCACGGAACATGGCTGTCCAGCAGCGAACACAAACTGCAAGTGATAAAAGTAATGTGAAACCTCTGGAATGAAGCGATAAACCCAACTGAGTTAAAGTACAGAACCTGGCCCTGCTCTAACCTTGGAAACCTGCAAGCATGGGGATCTTCATGTAATTAATTCATGTAAGATCTAAGAATCTGCAATAAGAAAGTGGGAGAAAAGGAAAAAAAAGAAAAAAGAGAACAGAGTTCTACATGGAGAGCTACCAGGAATTGATTAATTAAC
>NW_005842283.1:126432-132881 GCF_000455745.1 Alligator sinensis | reverse complement strand
AGGGAAAGACTCCATGGATCTAGGGTCAAAGCTCCAAAAAGTACATGGGATACTACAGGAAGAGATGTCTGAGAAGTGAGATTCAATATCTCTGTGAAAGAGTTGAAGGGTGAGAAGATCTTTTTCAGAGAGAAGCTGACAAATAAAGAATAAAGAAGACAAAGAGAAACTGAGAGAACTAGATTTCTGCCTTTTACTAGCAGGTAGATCTGGACAAACTAAAGTTCCAGGCCTGAGATGGTATGGGCAGAGCAGGAAAAGTAAATAGCAAAATCAGACCATCAGCCTAGAAGAGGGCAGGAAGAAGTTGGAACCTGTATTTCTTGATGGAAAGAATCTAATATATGGGGATGTGATCATGCTAGGGTAGAAATTCAAAAGGAGATAAAAGCCATCTCCTTTATCAGAGCAGCTTCCAACAAAAAACAAGAACCATTAAACCAGGGGCAACACGTAGGGGGTGCATGTGGGTGCACATGTACCCCCTAAGCAAGGCAATGCACCCCCTACAAAATGGCGCCACCAACACCGCCGGCAGTATCTGCAGGCAGTCTGCGATCCCTGCTGGCTGCTGCCGACGCTGCTGGCAGTGTGTGCAGGTGGTCACTGACCCCTACCGGCGCTTGCCTCCCCCCCGCCAACAGCACCAGCAGCATCTGCAGAAGATCCCCTGCTTACTGCTGCCGTGCTCCCGCCACCGCTGTGCCCCTCCAGCTGCCAGGGGCACACGTCATTCATGCATTAAATAATGTACATGGAGGTTAAGGACCTAATGCATCCAAAAACACAGCCTGAGAAAATATTTCTGTGTTCAAGAAATGTGTTACTAAGTTCTAAGAATACAAATGTGTTTTTGAACAGCAGATAGCTGTGATGAAAAGATGCTAGAGGTAGAGGCTAGACTCCCTGGTGAGGGCAATGCCACATACTCTGGCAGTGAAAATTCATAGATAGCAACAGAAGGTAGAGAAGGCTCCATTTCAGAGAATATTGGCCCAACACTAAGAACAAACATGTGACCAGAATACTAAAACACCTATGAGGAGGTACAAGGCTGAGGGCTCAGAAAAAGCAATTCTGCATTCCAGGTCAACACAGAAGAAACACGGGACAAATTGGATCTCTGTGTAAAAGAGTGAAAGGCCACCAAGAGAATGGGCATCCCTCAGCTCAAAAAACAAGGTTGTACACCAAGTAGATACAAGAGTGATGGCAGTAGCCCCTATAGCCACCTAGCAAAGTGGAGACCTTTGGGGATCAGGAGAACAGGGTTATACTGGTTGAGAGGAGCTGTGTTTAAGTCATCTCACAACTTAGTAACATATACAGACTAAATTGACAGAGTGCTTGCAGGAAACAGAAGAAACATGCTCCTCAATGAATGTGAGAAATAGAGGCAAGGGTTGTTATATGTTTTGACCGAAACTTTAAAAAGTAGTAAGAACAGGTGAGTGAATCATAATCAGGTACCTAGTTTTCTCTGATAAAAAAAAATGCCCAATTGTCGGTTTAAAAAAAGTAAACTAAAAGCCATATTTTTCCAGGATTAAAATGAAACGCTTCTAAGATATTGATATAGTGGTGTTTCATTTTAATCCTGGAAAAATGTGGATTTGGGGTTACTTTTTTTTTAACAAAAAATTGGGGATTTTTTTTAATCAGAGAAAACCAGGATCTCTGGTTATAATGCTAGGGGATCCAAACAATGGCATGGTCTTGACAACTGGTGTTCTATAAAGACTGTGAGTGTATCTATCTGAGAGAGCCACATTTCTAAAGGCAAGGAAGCAACATGATACCAATCTCATTCTAGGGAAAATCCAACCTCAGTGAATATGTTGGCATAAAGTAAGAGAACAAGGATGTATCTACAGTCAGATCCAAATCTTGGATAGCTAATGAGTAGAGAGCTCTAGTGAGCAGCCAGGAAGGAGGGCTAAGAGTGCTGCATGGACAAGAGTGGCTTTTTAATAATGAAAAGGCCCTATATCCTGAGTTATACTCAGAAGATAGTTTGTCAAAAGTTTCTGGGCCAATGGGCAAACCCAAAGGTTTACATTTATTGCACAATTGTTTCAAAGGTAATAAAGCTGTACAGATATGGGTATTTATTTTTGCCTTTTTGATTAGTGAGGTGCACATAAATGAGAACACCTGTCCTACCTATTAGTTGCTTGGCTATATGCAAGCAAAAATGGTCTTGAGCTACTTTTGTATTTCCCCAGTCTTGATGGCAGCTGTCACAAGTTAGCACACCTTCAGAGTGGTCCCCATTTCTGCTAGAAGCAAGCAAAAGACCTTGGAGTTGCACTCTGGTCACACTTGCCATGCCCCTATAGGTAGGGAGTCAACTTCACTGTCTTTTGACACTGAGGGACTCACCAGCTGTCTTTTTAGTCTAGATTTAAGTCCTCTGGCACCACAAAAATAGTGTAAAGGGAATTTAGAAGAAGGATTTGGCCCTTCAGAGTAGTTATTAAGCTTTTTTAAAATAATAGGAAACATTTTTTTCCCTACTGCAAACTACAAATATTTCAAGTGGATTCACTGAAATATAATAAATATGAAGTACTGCAATACATTGTGAAACCTTCTTTTTGGAGTAGACCCATGTAAATCAATTAAACTATAGTGCCAACTGTAGACCAAGAAGGAAATAATGCATTTTTAAAAAAGATTATAAGAAAAAATTGTGTGACTTAAAACCCGCATTGAACAATATTTGATATAAAATAAAATACATTTTACTACAATTGTTATGCCTTTGTGACATAAATAATTTTTAGAAAAAATAATGGAATTCCATAGTCTGAAGCCAAGGTTGCCATAACAATGTCAATAACAAAGTCATGATTTTTGAGGCTCTCTTCAGAGGTCATTTTCTATAAAAACAGTATCTGGAGACAGAATTCTTGTTTCTCCTTGGCTAACAGTGTGTAGTCCTCTAGTACTAAATATAGATGTGTCTACAATTCACACTTGGAGTTTGAGTCTTTACCATATAAGGGGAGGAGTAGGTGTTACTCTATGACCATGAGGGTTTGGGTTTTTTTAATTGGTGGAGACTAGCTTGTTATAAATCTTCCAATATCAACAATAGTACATTGCTGGGTGTGTTAAATATTACAAAAACTAAATACTGAGCATCATGTGTACCTGATGAAAGGGATCCTGGTTTTCTCTGATAAAAAATCCCCAACATTCAGATTTTAAAAAGTAACCCAAAATCCACATTTTTCCATGATCAAAATCAAACGTGTGTGTGTGTGTATGCACATGTGTGTGTGTGCAAGCGCATGTGTATGTGTGTATATTAGTGGTGTTTCATTTTGATCATGGAAAAATGTATTTTGGGTTACTTTTTTAAATCTGAAAATTAGGGGTTTTTTATCAGAGAAAACAAAGATCCCTGCTGATGAGCCACTTAGAAGATGAGCAGCTACAGTAAATGGAGAATGTCTATGAAGAAGTATAAATGTATGTAGCTATAATGTCTTATCCTTTAGCAGTATCTTGAAAGACATGGGTTTTTTTACTTCATATCAAGAGAAACAATTAATTAAGGCCAAATTCTAATCTTAGACCTCTTCCTACAAGGACATGAATGGCCTACTGAGAAGTACTGGGCAACCTCTGGTTCCATTAATTTGGGAGCTAAGTTTGTTCAGTTCAGGAATGCTCCTAAAGAAGCAATAGGCTACTGAGAGTTCCTGCCAGAATAATGTCATCCTCCAAAATGTGCACAAGGAGAACTACTGAACATGCCTGTTGCTGTTTCATTCCAAGTTAACAAAACCGAAATACTGTTGAACCAAAAATCAGTGCATCCTGCAGTGCAGACCAATTATGAAACACTCTTCTTTGATATTAAAATATAAGTTCATATCTTAAATACAATATATTTTCTTAGATAAACATTATAAAGGAGTCTTCTCAAATATGTGTTCAATGGTGAGCTGTTTACCCAGATGTTTTTTGAATTATCAGTTAAAGAGCTCAGGGACATTGTGAGGGTATTTTACTCTTATCAAGGTTCTATGAATGAATGAATGGATTCTAGTCATCCTTGTGAGCAGCAATTTAAACAGTATTTAATGGGTAAAACTCATGTGAGCTGCTCTGAGTAATCTTTTTTTATTTAAAGATAGCTTATGCTAATAGAGGCAAGTAAGCAATCCCTTAGTTAGTCAGACCAATCTTCAGTTCTCCTGGGTGGAGAGAATGCACCAGCATTAGAAACTACTGCAGCTCTGAGACCTAATACACTCACCCCCTCCTACCTTAAGAGAGACTTATGCTGAGGACTATGGATTTGTTATCAACTGTTCAGTTTAACTGATGTGTAATCTACCAGATGCATCAATTCAGCTGTATGTGCTCATGACAGATTGCTTTAATCTAATGAGAGTTTTTTCATGTTAGAATAAACCTTCTACAACACCTGAGAAAAGCAAGAATGAGTTCCTCTTATTAAAATCAGACATAGAATATCTGTTTGATTTTCACCATTACTTGGGAGGTTCTCCTACAATGATATATGAATAGCAAAATAAGTCACAGCCCTGAGCCAGATCATACTTTTTTCAATAAGAAACATACTCACCCAGATCTTTTATTGGTGACCTCATCTAGGCTTTGTGAAAGATGGCAATGCAGCATCATGATATATCTGGAATTTAAAAATATACTGGTAGAAGTAATGAAACTCATCTTTATTTTCTAAATGAAAAGTGCCTTTTAGGTTTTTCAGATACTCCTTTTTAAAGATATAGTATATATGTCATATATGTCTCAGTTTACATGGTAAAAGTGGCATTTTGACAAGAGATCAAGAGATATTAAAAGGAAAATATATTGCATTTTGGAGGATTCTTTTGATTTTAAATGTAATTGAGAAGATAAATTAGTGTTTGAATTCAGACATACTGAAGCGGGGGGAGGGGGTCATTGGTCACCTTCAAATTTGGGTCTCCAGTTTCCAGTGTCAAAGTGGGGGGATTAATATTTGACATTTACCATCATGTCCCCACCTCTTCCCTACCATGTGGAGAATGTTCTGCTCTTCAAGATAAGCATTCTCCACCCTCCAGTTCCTTAGCCAGCAAAAGCAAGTACATCAGAAAACCATAGAACACCAGCATATACCTGTAACTACTTCAGAAGGTCACCTAGTCCAACGTCTTGTTCAAGGCAGGATTATCCCTAACTATTCCAGACCATCCCAGATCCATGTATGTCTAACCTGCACCTAAACCCTTCCTGTGTCAGAGAACTCACAGCCTAGAATCTCAAACATAAATCTCCCTTGTTGCAATTTAAATCTGCTGTTTCTTGTCCTGTCTCTAGTGGACACAAAGAACAGTTAAATAGCAAACACAGCAGCATCTTTCTAAAAACCCTATTTATACCTGAAGACCGTTAACAAATCTCCTGTCAATCTTCTCTAGATCAAATAATTCTAGTTCTTCCAACCTCTCTTCATATGTCATGGTGTCTAGACCTTTCATCATCTGCTGCCCTCCTCTAGACATTTTCTGATATGACCAGATTTCTGAAGGACTGATGCCTAAAACTGGATAACATTTTCCAAGTGAGGCCTCACCAATGCAGAATGAAGTGGGACAGTTACTTCTCATAATTAGTGATTAGAGCACTTTCCTTAGAAGCAGGAAAAACAGGTTCCAAATCACTCTGGTTATAGCGGGCAAGACCCTGATTCTCAATCCCTGATCAAATGCCCTATTAGGCAATTGGGATAAAAGAACCATCTTCCTCCTCCTTTGATACCAGCTACTGATTGCTGCAATAGAGGTTTTGGGACTTGGCTGGTGTTACATATATGCCTGGGTGATTCTATTCCTTCCAGGTGGCTCAACGGCCATGGCCCAGCCTACTGCATATGGACATTAGGGAAGTGCAGGGAGAGCCTAGCTACACTGAATCCCAAACTGTGTGCAACTGCCAAAAGCTGCAGATATATATGCAATTACCTAAGTGCTTGGTGTGTAAAGGGGAAGTAAAATCTCCCCTAACTGTACATTTAATTCCATGCTTCATGTCATTAATTGGGGTGCCAAACATTATCAGGTCAAGGATAGATCCCTGGAGAATTCCTTCCACCTTGACATTGAGCTATTGAGCACAGTTATCCAACTGCATTAGAGAGACCAATTGGCGGCTTCAGCAATGGTGTCTCAAGGCAGGCTACGGCTTCCTGGACAATGACCCGCACATCACGATGAGCGACATGCTCAGTTGGGATGGGCTTCACCTGTCCCCCAAAGGTAAGTGTGTGTTCTCTTCTAGGTTGGCGGATCTCCTCCGGCGGGCTTTAAACTAGGCTCGTCGGGGGGAGGGGAAGATGAGGGCGGGGGAAGCCGTGGACCACCAAACCATGTGGCACCCATAAGGACAGCCCAGCCTGAAGAAGGAGAACATCAGGAACCTGC
>NW_005842283.1:118074-123740 GCF_000455745.1 Alligator sinensis | reverse complement strand
TTTCCTGCCTAGGCAGGGGGTCGGACTCGATGATCTATTGAGGTCCCTTCCGACCCTAGCATCTATGAATCTATGAAACCAGTAATGCACACACTTTATAATAGTTTCATCTAGCCTGTTTTTCCTCAGCTTACTCTTAAAATGCCACATGAGACAACATCAAAGGCCTACTAAAGTTGATGTGGTAGCTGTGATGGTCCATAAATTATGTGAGGGGCAAGGATTTCTTAGGGTGATATAATATATTGGTCCACTTATGACGTTTGGATACAGTTAAACAAGTTTTGGAATGCAAGACCTTCTTCCTCAAGTGACTTCCTAGGAGGACAACTGATGATGGATTTGTATAATGGGTCCCAACAGATACTCCAATTCCAATGGGAGTTGTTCAACACACTGCTTGTTCTGCACTGGTCCAATAAATAGTGTCCTGAATTATTTGAACAAAGCTACAGCGGGTTTTCCCTCTCTCAGAGTTGCCTTCTGTATCCTTTCCTATAAGAGAGAGTGATCCAGTATATCATATTTTAGCTACAGTAAATTAACTCAAATGTAGTTACTCCAATTTCAAAGTTTGGATTTTCTCTCTTCAGACTGGGGAAATAAAACATTTATACGTGTCAGATTTAATTTAATCCTAGAGCATAGGGAAAAGATGAAATACCCCTGCTATAATTTAATAACTGGTCTATAAGGACTCAGGGATCAATCCTGTAAAACTACTCACTCAAGTTTGCTTTGACTTAAGGACAATTTGATTAGGATTATTCAAATAAATAATGACTATTCACTTAAATAAATATTTCTTTTAGCACAATTATGATTCATTCTTTCGAAGTTCTGTGCAAGAGATGCCAGTTTTACTTCCATTAAAGACATTCTTTATGATGCATAACCCTCTGTCATCTCTCTCTCTCTCCACTTACACAGACACACATATATTTCATTTGAGACTATTTTAGTGAGGATACTATGTTGCTACAATACTTGGATGATGAAAGAAATACTGTAATCAATGGTCTCAAGAGTTTCAGTATTACTGTTCTACACATTGTAACTGAAAGCCCATCACTGTGATTTATAGAAGTTGCAGGGCTTTGTAGAATGAGACAAAGCTAACCATACAATGAGAACCAGGGGTTTCAACACTTTTTTCAAACTGAAACAGAGGAATATATTATTTATCCATATAATCTTTCCAACATTCAACCATGTCAAGATATGAAATTGCAAAATGATACTTAAACATCTGAAATTGCAGTAGTACATGATGTGGATTTTCTTAAAATTCTCACCAGTAATTTTACTAAAGTAACATTTTAATATTCTGTTTTAATTTTTTTCTAACTGGAATTTATTTTTTGTGCATATTCATAGCTCATTCTGGAATGATCTTGTTCCCGTTGCACTTAACAGACACTGACTTCAATAAAAGAAAGAGCAGGAACAATTGCAGGAAGATTTTTTTAAGTTAATGTGTCCAGAAATGCAGGTAGATAATAGAATTTTCAAAAGCATATTGAAATATCAATTTCAATACGGGCCTAGACATTTAAAGGCCTAATCCCATTCCCATCAAAGTCTACTGCAAGATCACCACTGACTTCAGTGAATATAGGATTAGTTTAATATAATGATTCTTTAGGGGATGGAAGGATATTATAGTTGCCATAATCTTGACTAGGATGGATGGTTAATGCCACAACCCACCCAGTATGAAAATCCATCTGATTTGCCATGAGTATCTCTGTATATTTTCCATGAGTATATTCTATGCCCACTCTGTTTAACAGTTCCAAGGATATCATATCATGGTTAGTTATTTTTGACAAAGCAATATTTGCCTGAGAATTAAGACTGTAATTTTGGGAATGTTTAGAAACCGGTGTGATGGAATTCATACGACGTAAAGGACATCATAAAATGAATGCCCTGCAGTTCGGAGAATCTTTTAGTTAAATGATATATTCTTAGGTATTTTCTATAGAATTCAAGTAATTTTTTTCTATAGAAAATGAAGCTTTCCTTATACAAAATTGCATGATGCAGAAAAAAAAATTTATCCAGACACACTGACAAAAGAATGTGAAATCTCCACTAATACTCAGTTCATTTCAGTGAAGTGTGTACTTCATGGTTTAGTTAGAGATCCTTTAACAACACTCACTTGGAGTTCAAGATGCCTTTGCCTCTTTTCCTTCTGCTATTCATGTTCCTTGTTAGTGAAGAAGCTATTAAGTTGCCACCCAAATCATCAAGCTGCTCCTAAAGAGCAGTATATTAAAAACTTTTCTCAGCATTCAAGTAGGAAAGAGTTATCCTTACAATCCCACCGAATTCCTGTTAAATGGTTCTTCCTTTTCCATATTCATCTCATAGACAGGACTTTTCTGCAGTATGTTCTCCTTCTTATTGTATTATTTCCCAAATTTCCGCCCCCCCCCCCCCTTTGTATAAACAAAAAGAAGGGTGGTTCATTTAACCAATCATATTACCTTGTTTATCTTAGGAATGTTCATCCTCAGTTTGCTCATCATTGGTGATACTACTTTACAAGTGATAGCAACTGTAGAAACACTAATGTGGCCACAGTAGTGGCAGCCAGGGACATTTTAATCTCATGTCCTGTAGACCAGCTTTGAACAGGACTAGAAGACATGATATATCAGCAGCCCTCAAGAGTCCTATCTGCACTGACTAACATTAAGAGCTGTACCAGTGATAGCAAGGGTGGGGCATTCTAGCAACAGTGCCTTAGCATAGATGCACTCTATTTCTTCCAGGAGGTAAAAGGTTCTGCATCCTAGCCCTGAAGACTTAGCAGTGAGTTTGTCAATTAAAAGCCCCTCAGTGTTAAAACTATAAGATTAAAGATACATTGATTCACAAATTTATGATAAAAATTCTAATTTACCAGAAATGTCACTCACCCAGTACAGTACTACCTAGTAGGCAAATGAAAAAGTTCTTGTTGAACTCCACATATTCCAAAACATTAATGGAATTACTTCAATATCACACCAGTGTAAATGAGGATGAGATATACCTTGTGGTGTAACTAAAACAAATTAGCCTCCATTACTCAAGCAAGTCAGCCAGCCCTCTCACTTGTCTCCCTTGCTCTGCTTTTCATCTGTGTCCACCTTAGGTGCTTTATGGCTATGTCATAATGTCACCACCTGATGGCTATGGTGTTGCGGGGTAGTGGGGGGGGGCCTTAGGAAAGATCAGAGTAAATGTTTTTGTGGATCTTTTAGGCAAATAGTTGCCTACCAATACAGGAATATGGTGGTCCAAGAAGCTTCTGCCAGTCTCACGTTCCTCCCTGAACTCTACATTGCTGGAAAACAGAATTGACTTTGGTAACTTCGTTTACAAATAAAACTGGGAAGAAGAAAGATCCAGAGACAAACAGAAGCAAGACTATGGAAACATTATTTAAAATTCAGTTTATACAGAGTTTTCCTGAAAAAGTCAGTCATACAAGTCATAATATATGTGAATGAGTCACTTACGTAAATTAAGAGTGGAGATGTATATGAAAAACTTTGGCCTTCAACCCATTTTAAAAGTGAAGCTAGAGGAAGCAGCATGACTGTCAGAAAAGGACATTTAAACTGAAAACCACTTAACTAAACATAAACTTCCTCCCAGCTTTCAGATTGTTGGTGACTTTTAGAAAGACCTCTCCTAAGCCTGTATGCCTCCAAAACTCTGTGAATGAGCCATGGGACTGGAGTCATAATTTTAGACCAGGCTTTAAAGAGCCTGAATTGTTAATCAGATTGTGATTGCTAATCAGAACTGAACTGCTAATCAGAATGGAAGAGCTGTGATTTCCCATAAATCCAAGTGTAATAATAAGTGTTGTAATAAACATTTCATACATGTCATTCCTCAGTGCTTTGAGGGGGGCAGGGAGGACTGTCATGGTAGCAATCCTGCATTCCTTTCTCAAGCAAAACTCTCATCATTTTAGCCTTTCACAAATACAAACCAGGTCCAGAGGGCAGGAGGTAGAGGTAGCAAGGTAACACCACCTGCTTATTCTAGAAGCCAGGTAGACCCCCGAAGTGTGGGTTAGAATAGTCCAGGGGACAATTCCCAACAAAATGTCAGCAGGGCAGCAGGGCTAAGGGTACTTAGCACAAGGCGATCTCCAATGCTAAAAGAAACTGTGTGCGTCTACACATGCTATTAATGCACAGTAAGGTTACTAGGTATTTAAAAAGGTGCAGTTTACTGCCCCTGGGAAAGGACCTACACCACAGCAGTGGACATCAGGGATGTTCCTGCCCCCCTGCCCTGCTCTGCCCCATTGTAGTAGCCAGGGGAAGCTCCAGGCTCCTTCAGGGTGCCAGCCTGGAGCTGGCAGGGGGCAGAGGGCTGGGGGCTGGTCCCAATCCCCACAAGTGGGGGAAGATCTGTCCTAACAGCCATGACTGCTGTGTCCCATCCATGTGGGGATCAGACCCAATCCCCAAATGGCCAAGAGAAGCATCCCTGTCTGGTGGGGACAGCCACGTGAGGATCAGGAGGGTCCCAATCCCCATGTGGCCAGGAGAGGCTTCCCCACCCAATAGGCACCCTGCCTGGTAGCCATGTGGGGACCAGGTCCCTCCTGATCCCCACATGGCTGTCCCTGCCAGGCAGGGATGCCTCTCCTGAACAAGTAGTGATCAGGACGCTCCCAATCCCCACAGGACTGCCAGGCAGCGTCCCCACAGGGCAGGGACACCTCTCCTGGCCATCTGGGGATCAGGTGCCTACCTGATCTCCACTTGGCTGGAGTGCAGCAGTTCCAGCTGCCGGGACAGCTCTCCAGCCATGTGGAGATCAGGATGGTCCCGACCCCCATGTGGCGAGGAAACGGGGGTTAGAAAGGACCTCAGGAGGGCATCGACTCCAACCCCCTGCTCAACGCAGGACCGTCGCCAACTAGATCATCCCAGCCAGGGCTTTATCAAGCCTTAAAACCTCCAAGGACCGAGACTCCACCGCCTCTCTCCGTAACCCAGTCCAGTGCTTCACCACCCTCCTAGTGAGAAAGCTTTTCCTAAAGTACCCGCCCTAAGCCTCCCTGCTGCAGCTGGAGACCCTTGCTCCTTGTCCTGTCATCTGCCCCCGGTTCTCTGGAAGCCCCAGTCAGGGAAGTGAAGGTTGCTTTCAACTCCCCCTTCGCAGGGACCAGCAAAACCTCAAGCCCCGGCGCCCCTCATGCCTGCAGCGGGCAGGACAGATCTGCGGATGCTCTCCAGGCATCTCGGGGAGGGACTCGCGTGTGCGTGCCCGGGGGCTGGCTCTGGAGGAGGGAGCGGGCGGAGTTTGGCAGTGATTGATGGCCGAGATGCCATTGAATGAGCCGGGAAGGGGGTGGTTCGCAGGGACCAGCAAAACCTCAAGCCCCGGCGCCCCTCATGCCTGCAGCGGGCAGGACAGATCTGCGGATGCTCTCCAGGCATCTCGGGGAGGGACTCGCGTGTGCGTGCCCGGGGGCTGGCTCTGGAGGAGGGAGCGGGCGGAGTTTGGCAGTGATTGATGGCCGAGATGCCATTGAATGAGCCGGGAAGGGGGTGGAGGAGGAGGGGGTTTGCCTAATTTGCTGCGGTTTAGACACAGCCCGCCAGCAAGGAGCGGCCGGGCGGGCGCCCGCAGGCTGCCCGGCG
>NW_005842283.1:116240-117039 GCF_000455745.1 Alligator sinensis | reverse complement strand
GCGACCCTGGGACCCGTACCCTCCCCATATCCGCCTGTCTCGGACACTGATCGTCCCCCCATACCTCCATTCATAATACAGAGGACAGGGCTACCCCCTGCTCCCCTCCAGGCTGCCTAGGACCCTGATTTCCCCCCTCCCCCCCCAACATATTCTCCCCCCCCCAGACACCGAGGGGCAGGGCTGCTCCTCCCACCTCCAGGCTGCCTGGGACACTGATTTCTTCCTCATGTTCCCTCCACCCCTGCTGTGGGCACAGAGGGGCAGGACTGGGTGCCCCACTCCAGGCTGGCAGGGAAACTGATTTCCTCCCCCCACTCGACACAACCAGCCAAGGGGGGCCTTTAAGAACAAAAGAATTGCCATTTACTACACTAGGCACATCGTGCCCAGTGTCCTGTGCCCAGTGTCCAGGCTCACACAGAGGGACATTGGCTGCCCTAGTCTCCTTATGGCAGGGGAGGGTGTTACGTTTGTGTTGTGTCAGTGTTGAGGGGAGTCTGAAGTAGAGTTTAGATGATGGTTTGTATGGGATGATTTGGATAAGGATGATCGTGCCCAGGCAAGGGGTCAGACTAGATGAGCTCTGGAGGTCCCTTCCAGCCCTGCTTCTCTATGACTCTATAGCCTCAATGAGGGTGAAAGTCCCTGGTGGATAAGCCTAGACCTGTGAGCCACGGAGGCCCTCAGCTGGCAGCTCCTCCATGGAGCCATGGCCACGGGTATGGCCCCCAACACCTGCCCCTTCTGTGAGACCCTGGAGGGTGCTGGGTTGCTGTCCTTCCTTTGCCTCCTCCAG
>NW_005842283.1:113962-116206 GCF_000455745.1 Alligator sinensis | reverse complement strand
CCTGCTGAGTTCTTGGCTGCATGACTCCCTCCCCACCCTTGCATTTACACACTCCCCATCACAGCACCCAACCTAATCCCGGGACCTCCTGGTCAACCTCCTCCTGGCCCTAGCCAAGCTAGTGATCAACAGGGATCCTGGTTTTCTCTGATCAAAAAAATCCCCAATTTTGGGGTTAAAAAAAAGTAATCCAAAATTCACATTTTCCCATGATTAAAATGAAGTGCCACTAATACATTGATGTCTGTATAGTTGTGTTTCATTTTGATCATGGAAAAATGTGGATTCCAGGTTACTTGTTAAAACCTTAATATTAGGGATTTTTTTTTTAATTGGAGAAAACCAGGATCCCTGGTGATCAATCTATCTGACCAGATAGATGATCTGGTCAGATCATCTATCTGGTGGCTCTGGCCAGGAGTGCCCCATGGATGGCGAGTCCATTTTTCACGTCCCTTGTCTGTTCACATCTCCAGGCATTTTCACTGTGCAGTGTTCACTGGCTCCTTAGACTTGTTTGAGGGCTAGAGGGCACATGCTTTGCTCCGTGTTCCCCTTTGGTGCACTCGTTTTGAACCTCTGACCCTCCACTCCCATCCCTGTTTTGTCTTTTTGTTGTCCCAAGTGATCAGTGATATGCCCTTAGTGGCTCCCCTCATCAAGGGGAGCTTATAGCCCTACTTGGTGGGCTTTCACTCACGTTCCGGAACAGCACATCACACAGGGGCAGAGAGTGGATGCTGAAAGGGAAAGCGACCTGAGTATGACCAGGGTTTTTTTTCCATTGTTCCTCTCCCACTTGCAGCCTCCAGCATTTAAGGTCTAAGAAGTTCTGATTCAGAGGCTGCGCCCCTAACTCCCAAGGGTGATGCCTTCCTTCCTGCAAATTCTGCCCTCAAGTGGATTAAAAAGAAAAAAAAAGTGGCCTGAAAGAGGCTCCCCCTCATCTAAATGATCCAACATTGGTCAGGTTTCACCCCAGGACAAAGCCTTTTATTCTGGGACCCTTGGGTCTAAAACCAGACCAGTTGGATTCGGATCTTAGTGTTTTTGTCTCACAGCAAACCCCAGCCCTTACAGACCCACATTAAGGGCCCATGAAGTATCTGGATTAACACTTCCCCTGGGAACAATCTCAACTAATTTGAATTACTTGCCATGTAAAATGACTGTCCCCCGGCTGTTGGGATGAGAGTAAAATCTCAGACTAATCAACCTCAGATTAAAGTAGTCCTCTGTTTTTATGTCACAGAGTACAAGCCCACTGTCTCTCTGTACCTGATCTCATTTTTCCCCTGGGGACAGTCATAATTAATTCAAATTAATTGCTCTTCAAGCTGTTTGTGTAAATGACTATCCCCCTTTTGATGCCAATCAAAGCCTGGGACAGTCAGATCCAGGGTAAACCCACTGCCTGTTTTTAGCCCCAAATAAATAGAAGAGCTCTGGGTCTGTTCAGCCTTGGGTTGCTAAAAGAGTAACACATTCGCTGTGCTGCTCCTATGCTTGAGGGTAAGGTTGGAATTACAGGGGAGCTCCGGGGGGCTGAGCCCCCCTGTAAGAAACAAGAGCCCCCCTGTAAGATTTGAAAATCATAACCTGGGGGGGGGGGGCCTCTGATTTTATTAGGGTATCATGATGGGCAGCCCAATTTTTTTTGCAGACCCCCGCCAAGAGTCAAAGTGTAATTCAAACCCTGCTTAAGGGTGGGTTCCAGTCTGAGCCAAGGAGAGTGTGCGGGAAGGGGATGGAGGGAGAGCTTCCATCAGGTGCCTGATGCAAAGAAGCTGGGTGAACTGATGGTCGGTCTGACCTTGAGCAGAGGGGCAAGACCTTCTAGCCAGGACCCTCCAGGTCCCAGCAGGAGCATTGGCACAGCCCAGCCTGGGCTGCAGCCAGCACATAGTGCCTCTGTGGGAGACTTAAAATCCCTGCAGAGGGGCAGGTAGCAGAAAGGGGGGGTGCTGAAGTCCAGATGGGAGCAGTCCCTGGCTCATGTTCTTCAGCTCCCTCCACCCAGGCTGATAACAGAGCAAGGCCTGATGATCTGCTGGCCTGTTCAGGTGGGTACATTAAGGGAGGTTATAAATCAGTACATGCACTAACAATACGTGCACATCTCAGGAGGGATGGAGCAAAGCTCTTCTTTATGGTAAGGGTTGCCAGAATCTGGAATGGGCTTCCAAGGGAGGTGGTGCTCTCTTCTACCTTGGGGGTCTTTAGGAGGAAGATAGACATGCACCT
>NW_005842283.1:109041-113952 GCF_000455745.1 Alligator sinensis | reverse complement strand
CAGGGGGTTGGACTTGATGATCTGCTAAGGTTTCTTCCGACCCAAACATCTGTGAATCTAATCTATGAAAGCTGGGGTGGAGGGGGAATCCTTGTACCAGAGAGATAAAGCTCCCCCACACTCACTGTGACTGCCCAGTGACTGGGCTGTGATGCCCCCTTGAGTGTTCAGCCTGTCTGCCACAGCCGCAGTGGGAAGACCTGCTGCCGCTAGGGATAGGCTATACCTGCCACGCTGAGGGCTTATGTGTTCAATGGTCTTTGAGGAGTTCAAATCTATTCTGCCATCTGTCCTGTTGTAGTATATTAAGTATGAATTCATATTCCAGTAAAAAACAGAATTTCCAGGCAGAAGGCAGCTAACAAAAGGCAGCCCCAAAGGGCTTACACTATCTAAGCACTCTGCCAAGATCAGACCAAGTGGTTGAGCAAGCAGGTCATTCCTAACAAGGGGCAGGGGAGGGAGGTAAAGGGAGTGGAAGGTATTTGGAAGCACCGGTTTTAACTTAGGAATGTTTTACGTTGAAAACATAGATGTCAGATTTAGTCCTGTGTGTATATTTTTGTAAATTCCCAGACCCTGTTAAAGGAAGCATACGTTCTTTGCCCATCTGAACACACTGGAGAAATGGCTCACAAGTGGCTAAACTCTTGAAGCAAATTTATTTGAATCACATTAGGGACTTGTTTGACTGATAGTGATTTAAATCATCCCTACCCCTAAAACTTAGTAGGGTTTCTATACAGGCATATTATAGGTTTTTTTCCAATACAAATGGTATGTACCACAATTTCTGCAAAATAAGCTTTTTTGAAGAGTGAAAGCTAAGAACTGACAAGATGAAATTATTTCCTGTAGTTCTGAAAAAGGCTGCTGATAACACTGTTTTCTTGCTACAAGATTTTGATGTTCTAGTGACTTTTTATAAATTAAATGCATCAAGAATAAAAGGTATTATCATTCATGTCTGGATTAAATCTCACCAAATAGATTATCTGGTGTGGGTTGAGATGGAGGGGAGGATCATGCAAAATAAGTTTTACCAATTGTACACTTGTGACTCCCATTTGACTTCTGGTATTATTAGAAGCTGAGCATTCCCTGAATGATTCCAAGTACCTACAGTGCCACACATCATAACCAAAAGCTAGAATTAAAATGGATACTGTCTTTTTAAAATCCTCTATTATAAACACAAATATTTATGTTATTAGTAATATGTTGGAGTGCAAAGCCCCATTGGATTTTAAAATCCAACCTGTCCATGCTTTTAGCTGCATGAATGCTTTTTTTACAATCCTTTCCTCTTGGGCACTGCAGTGAATTTTGTTTTTGTCTATAGCTGGGTTTACTTAAAAAAAAATATTGCCCACAGTATTTGGATTGCAAACTTTTTTCAGTGGAATATTTGTCTAAAAACGATTGGTTCCAATGGAATTTTAAAATAAATATTAATGGAAAAATTTTATTAGGTTTTACACAAGCTTATTTTACAAAACAACTAAATTATGAACTAAATTGGAGTCAAAGGTATTCCCTTATTAACCTCACAATCCAGCCAGTTCATTTGCAAAGATGAGCCAGAAGAAACCTAAAACATTTGCAGCACGCTATAATGAAATGTCCTATGGCTAACATCTGTTATTAACTAGTAAAAAGTTTATCCCTGTAAATAAGAGAAAATCTTCCTTTGAAATGTATAATACCTTGAGCACTGGCATTGCTAGGCCTTTAGCATTAAGATCTTTACTATTACCAGGCATTCAGACAGGGTAGTGGCTACTTGGAAGGGAATGTGAAGAAATGTGTTGTGTCCAACGTTTTAGCACTGTCAGTAGTTTTCTTAACCAACCTTGCAGCAGACATTGTGAAAGACTGTGAAGAAAGTAACTAGCCGAACCAGACAAATCTACAACAGATATTTCAGAGTTTGTGCTAAGCGTTGGCTGTTAATTATGGTTACTGCAAGAGATGTTTGTGGTTGAGAAAGTTTCTAAGAACCTTAAAGCATAAAACCAGCCTCTTGCTGTAATAACTGAAATTTCAAATCCATGTTTTGATATTTTAAGAAAACAAAATGCTGTCTCATGTATAAGAGACAGTGATGTTTAATAGGTAAAGTGCTAGTTATAACATTGTTTGATAATGGAAACTTGCAAGATTGATCCATTGGAAGACTGATAAATTGAAAGATCGATCCATTGTAAAAAATTAAAAATCAGATCAAGCAAAATGGGCACAAAAAATTGGCAGATGCAGTTCTATCCCAGCTTACAGGACCTGAAGCAAATTCAGGCTGTGGCTACAAGCACGCAGTTGCAGGGCACAGGTGGAGCAAGAGATGAGGCTGTTCTCTGCCCTCTGCAGTTTTATGGCTTTGTAGATATAGATTATTTTACATGCCCAACATCTTCATTTGTCAAAGTACCGTTTTGAGGCATCTGTTTTCCAAGGTATCAGGCAGCATGTAAGCACAGATTCTAAGATAAAAGTAAACTTGCAGAATGAAAAAGGTATTATACATTTATGCAGCCTGGGAGCACCAGACTCAAGTCAGGAAATACCAAACTTTCTGTTGGTTGCAAATCTTAAGTCTTGCCTCCTTTGCAATTGCATTGCAATACAATTCATACTCACAATTCTCAAATGCAATACCATACTACTACTGCTGCTATGTTCAATACGTATGTGTAGTAGTTGATAATATTTTTCTCTTTATACTCCATCCATATTTCTAGTATACTCCAGTAGATCATTAAAGACTCATGCATTTCAGAGTCATAGCCTAGTCTTCCATTCCCACATGGGTGCAAGGGGAAGTAACATGCCCCTTATAGTCTGTTTTGCAGCTGGACCTTGGCTCTTCATGGTTGTTAGTTCCTTACAGCACAAGGGAATGGGGAGTAGTCTATATCTGGCCACAGGTTGTCTCATCTTATTTTCCTCAAAGTAATGGCTAGGAATAATGAAAGCAGTAGAAAAGTAATAGTGACTAATCTGTCCTGATGACCCTCCTGGGCAGCAAAGCTAAGAGGCTACTCAAAACAGACTGGTGAACAGAGATTCAGTCTCACCTTTTATATGTAGTTTATTTTTAATAATAACAGAGAAAAATGTGTGTTAAAAGAGCCTTATTTTGTTGAAAAATCAAGCACTTCTAAGTTAGAAAATATCAGTTTAATGTCTGCCCATTTTTAATACATATTTTTTCTTGAGAGCAAAATACATGCATGGACCTGTCACTGCTCAGCATGTAGGATTCCTTATGAGGCTACTGAGATTTTTCTTGGTGCCCTTTTCTACGCCGGGAAGGTGATTTGAATGGCTTTTGTGAAACAAACTTTCCAAGATAGAACCCAGTGTGGATACTGTTTTCTGCTGTAAATAGAAGTCTCATTTGATGCTGGCCTGATTGTCCCAGGGTTTGACCCAGATCAAAATAGGCACAGCACAGTCATTTACCCACATCCCTTTTCCAAGCTGCAGCTTTGCTCCTCTGCCAAAGGCGTACTTAGCCCATACATTTTACCCAAGAAAAAGTGCGATCACCTGACAGACACACACAGCTCTGTCTCAGGAAAAACCATTGGCACATTTCAGTAGTTCTCAACCTCTTTTGCACAGGACCCATTTGTAAACATAGAGGGCCAGTCCTGACCCAGTAAATAGTTTAAGTAGAAAACAGCCCCCGCACCCCACCAGAGCCCCTCATTCCTAACCCACCACCCTCCACCCTCCTAGCTCTGCTGGTGCCCCTCACTCCTGACCTGCTGCCCCCAAGCCCCCCAGTGTGTGGGGCAGGGAGTGGGTGTGTGGGAAATGGAGAGGGGGTGTTTAGGACATGGGGGGGCACATGCCCACCCATATTTGTGTGCCCACCACAGGCATGGTGCTGCAGCCTGGCTGGACTGGCACAGTGATGGGGAGGCTGGGGGGGCCGCATGCACTGCCTTTACTTCCTCCCACCACCAGCCACTCAAGCACCAGGCCATAGCTCTACCGCAGCTCTTTAAGGAGAAAATCCATGTTTTACCATGGAAAATGGAAAACCCGGATCCCTGTTTATTAGGAGGTACAGTGTTAACATATGGTGAAGCACAAGCAGCACCTATTTTTTCAAAAACGTATGCAAAATATGCATTTTTAAAATTTGTTTGTGACCCTTTCATATATTCTTGCAACCCACTTTTTACCCCATGTACTTCAGAAGGACGTGAAGTGGGACAGTGAATGTGTATAGCAGTGGATTTGTACATCTATAGCAATGATTCTCAACCAAGGTGCCAGGGCATACCACCAGATCCTTTTAAGGATGCCACGAGGTGTAAGGAGACAAGTAAACTGTGAGGAGATAAGCAGATGAGCGAGGCTCAGGCTTGTCCCTGCCTGGACAGCCCCCCCACCCCTACTGGCCAACCTTTGTGTAAGGAGATAAGCACTGTAACATATAAATTAGTTCTTGAAACTGTTTGTGCAGATATTATACTTAGATTCACCTAAGTAGGATTAGGTTGATCTAAGTACCAAACTGTACAAACATTTGGGAAGTCTAGATCAGGCAAAAAATGACCAGCCCATTCTAACTTAATTCACCTGAGGAGGTGCAGTAAGTAGATTAGGCTAACATGCCTGATCTAACTGAATATGTGTACACATTTGGAGAGCAGCCCTGGGACTGGGAAAGCCCAGCTGTTCACCCCAGCCCCAGGGCTGCATGTTTCCTGCTCCCCTACCCTGAGCAGTCTATTTCTAGCCCTCTGATCCTACCACCCCCAGGCAGACAACTCTGCTGCCCATGAACCCACGAGATTCTTGCTCACCCATCCCACCAAAACTCCCCTAGACCTGCCAACCCCTCCCCCCCCCCCCCCCCCCCCCCCCCTCCGCGCCCCCCCCGCCCCCCCCCCCCTT
>NW_005842283.1:85434-109011 GCF_000455745.1 Alligator sinensis | reverse complement strand
CCTGGCACAGCTGCTGGCACCAGTGAATGTGCACAAGCAGGATCCCAATCTACAATCATGCAGCATAAAGCAACCTTTATGACTGTAGATCAGGTCCTGGGAATATCTACACTTGCCTATTGGCTATTTTTTTTCCAGCACTTGGAGTGCACAGAGCAAGAATGAGTGGGTAGGACATGTTTTCAAAGTCATGCCCCCTAGCACTGTTGGATGTGGTATGCACAGGCCCTATTTTCCAGCGTACTGGAATGTGCAGTTTTCACAATGAACCTCTAAACCTGGTTCAGTTGTTTGTGCAAATGATTAAATATTGTGACTTCAGGAAAAAAAATTGTGAGCTTATTTGTACATCTATAATAAATACTACTGCCAATTCCCATCACCTTGATCTTCTGTTTTTTGCCTCTTGTGATTTCCCCCATTGTACACTAATGACAATACAGCTTCTAAGAGAGGACAGCTTCTGTCAACCCCTTAAGAAAGATTGAAGAGTCTAGATTGCAGAAACTTTTTACTTAACATCTAACAGGAAGTATGGTAATGGGCTGCTTTTCTGTTTGGGGATCTTTGTGTGAAGTTATCCATGTAATAGTAATCTTAACATAAACAAAAGTTACGAAACATGGACAGATACTGAAATTAGAACAAAAGGGTTAGTTTGCTCAACATATCTAGTTTTACACTGTTATCAGTCTTATCAAATAAGATATTTTCAGCTTAGCTACAGGAAAAGAAAGCTAAAGCATGAAACTGTTCCAACATCTTAATAAATAAAGTAATTCAGATAGTAACAAAAGCTTAATCTGAACTTCATCTAATTCATCACTGTCAGTAAATTTAATTTGCTGGCCAAATCTAAAATTTTGAAACACTTTTTCTTATGAAAGAGTGAAAACTGTTCTACCTGCACTGCCTGTCAGTCTTTTCCAATGTATATAAGCGCATGGATTTTGAGGGAGAATTTTGCTCATGAATGCAGTTAGTTATATATACATTTTTGCTCATGGAATCAGAACTCATGGTAGAGGTGATATCTTTTATTAGACCAATTAGCTTTTTGCAAAAAAAAATCTTTAATTGCAAGCTTTCAGGCACAAGCACCCTTCTTCAGGCATAGGAGAAAAAAGTAACTTTTGGCTTCTGAAAGTTTTGAAAACCAGTTAGTAAATTAGTAAAAGAGATTAGTAACCTAAGTTATGCACCCTTGGGCTATGTGGGTATGGGCCGAGGTACACAGAAGTAAGCCAATAAGGTTACCATACATCTGGGTTTTCCCAGACATGTCCTCTTTTTGAGTCTTCCAATCTTCGTCCGGGCAGTTTTTTGAAATTTGAACCAACATTCAGGATTTTACTGTGCTCCACTGGCAGGAGCGGGATGAGGACAATTGGAGGCAGGGGGCACCATGTGCGAGTGCATATGTACACGCACGTGGATAACATACAGCCAGACAAGGTGGTGGGAGCGGCAGCTGCATGCAGGTAAGTCTATGTGTAGCGGGGATTGGAGGGCCAGGGCTTGGGGACTGTCTGGGGTATGAGTGTGGCAGGAGCGTGTGGAGCGGATGAGTGTGTGCAGTGAGGCAGGTGTCTGCTGGTGCTAGGGTAAGATGTCCAGGCACTGGGGCTACAGCAGGGAAGGGTGAGTGGGAGGGAGGTGCTTGCCCCTCCAACAGGGGAAGGGGCCAGGGGGCCCTTTGGGGGCAGCAGGGAGCTCCATGCCCAGGCCAGCGGCACTGGGGCGGTGCCTGTATTTGCGGAGGCCAGGATGCCCCAGGAGACACTGTGGGAAGGGACAGGGGCAAGGGCATAGGCAGGCTCACAGCACTGGAGCCCCAGCCCAGGGTGGGGGTTGCCACAGGTATTCCCTCCTCCTCCCTCCCACCCACACCAGGGCCAGACTTGCTCCACTGCCACCCACACAAATCGGAGTTACTGCACTCCAGCCTGGTCAGGATGGGAGCAGCTGGGGGCCCTCTCTGGCAGGGCTGGGGGGGCAGGTGCTGTGGTTCAGGAGTGTGGCATGCTGGCAGTGCCAGGGGGCTGTGGATCAGGATTGAGGGGCACCAACATGACCCGGGGGGGGAGCGCAAGGGACCTTGGGTCGGGAGTGAGGGGTACTGACAGGGCCAGGGGTCTATGGGTTGGGAGTGAGGGGCAGCAGTGGGGAGGGTGGGGCTGCAGGTTGGGAGTGAGGGCCACTGGAAGAGCCAGGGGGCTGTGGTTTGGGAGTGATGTGTTCCCCTGACAGGTGTCCTCTTTTTTGGAACTGGAAATATGGTAACCCCAGTAGGGATCCTGACTGCCACTGAGAAAGTAGTTCCACCCACTTAGTCTCACTCCACACAGCAACGCTTGGTGAAAAAT
Source organism: Alligator sinensis (assembly GCF_000455745.1). Taxonomy (NCBI): domain Eukaryota; kingdom Metazoa; phylum Chordata; order Crocodylia; family Alligatoridae; genus Alligator; species Alligator sinensis. The sequence goes on along the minus strand of NW_005842283.1, from coordinate 106,645 downwards.
GTCATTACTTTTGACATGTGCCCAGGGACATTTCAGAATCTGCATGTCTGGCAGGCATGATACTGAGCATGGCATTGCGTATGCATGGCGCTGCTCCAAAAGCAACCACACAACATTTTTTAGCATGCAGATCAGAATCACTTCATCAGTAGTATAGGCCTACCTTATAGCTGCTTAATACCAGAGACAGGGGATAGGACTGGGTGGGATCTTGGCACTAATCTCTATTTTCTGGCCAGTGGCCACCACAGATGAGCCATCAAGGGAGGGCGGTTGAAGGACTATTGTAGTTTGTTAACGATCTATTCCAGCAGCAAATTACTAACATCCTCCTGGGCCTCACACCACAAAAAGGAAGCAGGGGAGGGACGAACTCACAGGTGTGCCTCTGAGTCACAAGATCTCTTGGCTGCAGCTGCAGTTGGGAAGCTTGTGCACCACTGTTTCCTCAGCTCTGGGTTTAAATTTATAATCCATCACATCAGAATAACTATGTGTGGTTAATCAATTAGAGATAAATAGGGCATGTTTAATAGAACTAGGTTTCTTAGGTTTAATATATATCATTCTACAATATCTTCTCTTTTGTTTGTTATATCTAAATTAATCTTTACAAAATGCACGGTTAAGCAGGCCAAAATGCATGGCTAAGCATTGCCCATATAAAATGAGTAAATACAGAGTACTGGCAAAAGCTGCTTGGCACAGAGGAGGTTATAGGAAATTTTCTTTGCATTTTAATTTGGCTGAAGAAAACATTACACTATTTTCTCTCTTTTTCCATCCTCAACATGGCTGCCAAATCTCAGCTGTTTGTGAAAGAAAATCTTCCTTTCAAAAAAAGATTTCTCTTTCATAAATATTCCATTTTGAAGATCATTAATATTTTGTAATTATCTTAAAAATCTTGTATTGGAGTACACACAGGTAGGACTTAATTTCTAGAAATAAATACTTTTTCTAAGTACTAATGTGATTTTCCTGACTAATATTTTTATGGGATTTGAGTTATACATTAGGTACTTGATTCTCAAAATAATGTATTATGTGCAGCATTAGGGTTATCATATTTCCAGTTTAAAAAAGAGGACACTGTTGGGGGAGGGGGAAAAATATGATTGTGGGGGCACAGTGATATGCCCATGTCTGGCCCCTGCCTCTCACTTCCAACCACAGCCCCCACCCAGACCTGCTTCTGCCCCCATTCCTGACTCATAGCCCCCTGGCACTGCCTGTGGCCTATGTTCATGACTCGCAGTCCCCCCACCCCCTCCACCCCTCACTCCTGGTTCCCAGGCCCCTGCGCTGCCTACCCTGCAGCATCTCCTGGTTGCCCTGCCCTTGCAAATAAGGGCACAGACCCCAGTGCCACCAGCCTGGCCTTGCAGCAACCTGCCTCCCCCCTCCCCCACTGGAAGGGTAGGCTCTTCCCTTGCCCTGCTGTAGCCCCAGCATCCAAGCAGCTTCCCCCAGCGCCACCAGACACCGCCCCCTGCCCTCACATGCCCATACCCTCCACACACTGCCACACACCCCGCCCCCCCCACACACACATCCCCCCAGACACTCCCCTAGCCCTGGCCATCCAACCCCTGTCCCCCATAGATTTACCTGCATGCAGCTGCCAGGGCTGCTCCCACCACCCTGCCTGGCTGCATGCTGGCCAAATGTGTGTGCGCGTGCAGATGCACGTGATGCCCCCTGCCTCCAATCGCTTTTCCCCCACTTCCCTCAGCCCCAAGCAGCTCCTTGCTAGGGCAAGCTGGGAAGTGCTGGGGAAAACTTTGATGCTGAGCAGAGCAAAATCTCGGACATTGGTGAAATTTAAGAAAACAACCCAGACCTAGATGGGAGGACCCAAAAAGAGGAGATGTCTGGGGAAACCCAGATGTATGGTACCCCTGTGCAGCATAGATATGAAGTAGGTTTAGAAGAGATCTGCAGAAACATGCAAATAAAATAAACTTAAAAGAACTACTCAACATTTTTAATATTTGGACAGATTATTGTCTGCAGTATTTATCTATTTAATTGGTACAGATTTATAATAGACCCTTGGCCCCCTAGGATTTTAAACTTTTCATTACAGTTTGTATCATTGCCTGCCACTGAACACCATAAATGTAGAGGTCTTCTCACGTTTTAAAAGCACTGGTCCCTTACCACAGGAGTCTTAGTAGGAGAAGGTATTAGACAGATGGACAAACATTTGTAATTCTAGCTAGTAAATGGAAGTGGTACACAGATACACACCATATTTCAAATTAAGGTCTTTCAATAAAAAACTTTGCTTAGTGTTTTGAAATTGATTTGGGGATGGGGAAAGGGGAAAGTAATAAAATGGGAATGATTTTTCCCTCATTTTTTCACTTATTACAAACAGTCTTTTGCACTTTGCAGCAATTGTGTATACTTGCAAGGTTCCTAGATTCTGTGGCACTTTGGTGCAGTAGACCAGAAATTCAGTAGATGCTTAATTTAAATGAATCCCTTATCCATTTATTTATTCATGATACCTTTTCAGTATATCTGTAACTATCTGCAGGAATACATTGTTATTTTCTAGTAGCTTGTTAGCATTATTCATTAGAACATCCCTTAAGAGAAGTCTCGTGGTGGAGGCCACTATTGTAAATCCTGAAATCAATCTGCACAAGAAACATGCTCAAATACTGTAATTGCTAAGGTTGAGTCATATCCCCACATTGTGTGAAAAGAAATACACGTGTATTTACCATGAGCTGTTAAATACTCATCCTTTCCACTCATTCTTTAACTCAGGGGTAGGCAAATATGGCCTGCAGACTGGATCTGACCCACCAATTGATTGTATCTGGCCCATAGCTGCCCCTGTGGCACTCCACATGGAGCCAAGCCCTGCCCACTCCCATCTGGGGCAGCCCATGCCATGCCGCACTGCCACGTGCACCCACTCGATGCCTGCAATGGCACCACCCTGGCCCTGACCCTGGTCTCAGCCCCAGCCAGTGCACACAGAACGTCCTGCCTCCAGTAGCTCCTCTTCCTCCTTCCCCTGCTGTGCCACTCCAGGCAGTAGGTAGTGCAAGTAAGCGGTGGTGGCTGTGGGGAATGTGCCAGGCACCACATGCCCAGCCAGGTAGGGGGAAAGCTGCAGTTGGGCAGCCCCTGCCCCAGTGTGCAGGGCTCCAGCTCCTGGCTGCCTTCCACCCACTCAGCCACACAGCATGATGAGCAGCCACCTGCTGGTAGCTGGGTGGGTGGAAGGCAGCTTCGCTGGGAAACTGTGTGTGCTGGCCAGGGCCAGGGCAGTCACATCAGCAGGCAGGGGGCAGGTGCGGGGCAGGAGCAGGTGGGGCTCGGCCCCATGTGGAGCGCCACAGGGATAGCTGTAGCTGGCTGCGGTGTGGACAGACTGCACCTGCACCTGTACCACACCACCCAGGCAAGCTCTGCTGCACATGCCCCCTACTGCCCCCTCCATTCCTTCCCCTCCTACCCCCAGCTGGCTTCCAAGACCTAGTGCATGGGTAGCACCCCATACACATGCACACCTACCCTCCCTGCCCCACACACACACCCACACTGCTACCCCATGCCCCCCCACACCCAACCGCTACCCACACCCACTCACACACCTCCCCACCCATGCATATATCCACCAACCCCTCTACACACACAGTATACAAAAGTAGTATTTTATTTAAGCTACTATGCATTCACCTCTATATATACTACTCAAAAAAACATAAATCATGACACACATTATTTTTTGCAATAAAATTAAAATATAGTAGGTGTTTGATTTTAGTACATGATTTGGGGTTTTTTTCTATAATTTGTTAAAATGATATCTTCTGAAAGATTTTATGTATGTGGCCCTCAAAAGCTGACCAAAAATTGTTAAATGGCCTGACAGCCAAAATAATTGCCCACCCCTTCTTTAACCCTTTTCATACAATACTCAGAAACACAAAATCACCAGATTAAGAGGTATTTTTCCATTTTATTACTGTACAAGTATTACAGAGTTGCTAACCAAGGAAATAAGCAGCACGATGTTAGGCTTCTTTGCTGTTTCTCCTATTATACACTGTATGGCTCCAATTCAGCAAAGCACTAGTCATCAGTTTCAATAGCAATGCAAATGTATTTGAACCCATGAGCTATTTATCCAATGGGCCAGTTCTTCATTGAGCAGAAATGCCCCTGAATTTGTTATGAACAGGCTGCTTAAATAATTCTCCCACTAATTGAAGGATACTTTCCCTAAAGTGTAAGACCCAGAGGAGCTACTGAAACAAAATCAGAACAATGCATTATAATTTTATTCTACATGTAATCTTGGAGGTGGTGCATATGAGATCTTTCTGGTATTGTTATATATGGAGTCACTGTGAAACCGTACCACAAAAAAACACTAATACCTGGTAGCAAAACTTTATCTATTTTGATTCATCTCAGGATGACTTCCTATGTTTCTAGTAAATTGTGAGTTGCTTGGAACATTTAAAAGAGGAAAAGCAATAAGCGCTCAAGCCAGAAAAAGCAACATCAGGACAAATAGTCCAGACTTCCTTCACCCTAAGGATAGCTGTCATCAAGAATTAAGGCGGAAATTTTCCCTCTTAAAAGAAGAGGGAAAATCGATGGGTCCTCAGGGCTCTGTTCAATCAGCACTGAACCCGTAATGAACATTGCGGTTCTTCACTACTGGCTCATGCCAGTTCCACTACTGGAAGGATTCGGCAGAGGCCATCTAAACACAACTCATACCAACCCTTCCAATGGGAGGAAGCCTTTGAATTGCCTGGCAGAAATTCTGCATGGGGTTTACCTGTCTGATGTTTCCTAAACATATGGATGCCAGCACTGGAAATAATACCCAAAGCTACTCAAAGCTTGATTCACAAAAAGAACTTAAGCCCCTGATTCTTCCTTTCAGTATCTTTTAGGTGCCAAAGGTTCTGTTGACAAAATCCTACAAGTACCTACATTTTTTCTTCTGCACATTCCTATAACCACCTAAGTTTGGACAGCACTGACTGCTGAGCTCATTTCTACTCCCCATCTGAATTCACAAAATAGGCCAATGGCTAATGCCTGTCTCATTTGCAGAGCCAGATGTAGTAGATATGCTCTGACCATATGTAAGCATACAAACAATGGCAGCTAGAGAAAGAAATGACTGTTGCATCTGTTATTGTTCTAACTCAGAGCACTGCCATGGAGGTGAGACACAGGTTTAAATCCATCTCCTCTGAGAGGAGTTGAAAAATCATATGCTTGAACAGTTTCATAACCATGACGCTATAGGTTGTTCTGGGTTGTTCCATAGCAGTAGTCTAATGATGGGTGTGCAAGGGCAAGAGAAGCATGAACCCCTAGGCGCTTCCTAATGGTGGTGCACCAAGATGGACCTAGGCGGGGTGCCTCAACTTCCTATCCTCTCCCTCTTCCTTCCACCCTACACATTCCCTGAGGCTGCTTTGGTTCTAACAGTGGGGAGGGCAGAAAAGAAATGGCAGCGCATAGTGAAGGAGGAGCAGCCAGAGGTTCACTGCTACAGAGGGGATGTATTTGTTCTCTCAACATGCATAGCAGCAGAAAAGGAAGCAGCAAACCTCCAGCTGCTCCTCCTGCACCACCCACTGCTGGAGCCAGAGCTGAAAGAGGAAAGCTGTAGGGTGGGGGTGGGGGGCAAGGGTGAGAAGAGAGTTGGCAGAGTGCCACTGAGGGCACCGTAATGGCCAGTTAAGCCTCTGTTCTATAGGCCATTCTACACTCATCTCTTATTCCATCATGTTGAAGCTTTGCTACTTTGTGTGGAATACTTAAAATATTTTTTTGAACCAGAAAGAGAGTCATGCTCTAGTCTAGTGGTTATGGCACAGACCTGGGAGGGGGAGACCTTGTTTATGGCCCCTGCTTCAATTAATTTTTAATCTAAAATGCTGAAATAGTAATTCCACTGCTACCTTCTTCTCCAGCTGTGAAGAAAAAGACTGATCTCTCCTTGTTTTTTTTTTAAAAAGGGGTACAGGTGCCTAACTCTACAAGAGAATTCAGAGGTATTAATCCAAGTCAGAGATAGACATCTCCTTGCATGGGAGTTGGCATTTCCCACCAGCATTTTCTATGGGCTATTTTAAACAGCTCCATGCTCAGTATGCTGGTTGTTATAGATCCCTTTGTGATATACACAGCTCTCTCATGTGTTGTCTATGGAACTGAGATGCAGCACTGTGTCTGTCTGCCTTGTGAATCTAGTCTATAGTGGGTGTGTCTACACATTCCTTTACTGAGCAGTAACTTACTGCATAGTAAGCGGCTTTTAGACCAGCGTCGACATGTTCAGGCATTACAGTTCAGTAATGCTGTGTGTAGACTGACATGGGAGTAAAGTAAATCTCAATTCAGCCCACCCACACAGTACTACTGTGCAGTAACGCATCTATATGTCCATTTCTGTGCAGTAACTACTAGGGTGTACATTTGCTACCTGAATCATGCAGCTAGCAAATTTACACCCAAGTTGGCATAAGTCATCATAGTTACTGCACAGTACAGGCGCACACATGTCGACTCATGCCTCTAGTGCACAGTAATTTTTGGTTACTGCTCAGTAACCTAAATTACTGCACAGTAAGTGTGCATGTGTAGATGTATCCAGTGTGTACTTCTGCTTCCTGATGAGGCAAGACTGGCCCTTAAATACCATAAGAGAAAGTTATCTAAGAGAAATGTTCATATTACATAAATGCCATTATTAAAAGAAAATCATTTTCTCTTTTCAGCTTCTTGCAGAGGACTGGCCTTTTGGAGTTGAAATGTGTAAACTGGTTCCTTTCATTCAAAAGGCATCAGTGGGTATCACAGTGTTAAGTTTGTGTGCCCTCAGTATTGATAGGTAAGAGCCATTCTGTTTTCCCACCCTCTGTATTGTATTTTAATAATCTTTTGAAACACAAAATACAGATGTGAAGTCAATTTTTCTGTTTGTTTCAGCTGCTTTCAATTGAGCTTACACTGATTTAACACAAAACGTAATTTAGCTTTATAATCTAATAAACATCTGTTGTGGACATTTAGGTATCGTGCAGTTGCTTCTTGGAGTCGCATCAAGGGAATTGGAGTGCCGAAGTGGACTGCTGTTGAAATTGTATTGATCTGGGTTGTCTCAGTGGTATTAGCTGTTCCAGAAGCTATAGGCTTTGATATGATTTCCATGGACTATAAAGGAAAACATTTTAGAACCTGTCTGCTTCACCCCATACAAAAAACATCTTTTATGCAGGTAAGACATTCTTCCTTTAAACCAATTTTTCCTAAAAACTGAATGTAGCTTTCTCAAAAGTCTAAAGAGTTCAATGTAAGACTTTTTTGTCATTACTTACTATGAAATTCAATGGTGAATAGTAAGTTATAAAAAACCTGTTGCAGTCTTGTTATTTGGCTTTATGAAAGCTGCTTAACTTCTGTTTCCTATTGTAAAGTGAGTAATAATGCTTTTATAACTCAGAGATGTTATGTGGATTGATTGATTACTCAAATAAGGTATGCTAAATGCTGTACATTGTTAGAATGTAAATGTTGTCTATATTACACACAAAACTGAACCCTTAACTATCTTTTCTTCCAGTTTTACAAGATAGCTAAAGATTGGTGGCTATTCAGCTTTTATTTTTGTTTGCCATTGGCCATCACAGCATTTTTCTATACCCTGATGACCTGTGAGATGCTTAAAAAGAAAAGTGGAATGCAAATTGCATTAAATGACCACTTAAAACAGGTAATGATGTGTACATACAAGTAGTGCTGAGTAACTGATGAAATAGTAAGATCTTTACTAACCCATTTACTATACCATTCATGTTCACTAAAATAGATGTCTAGTGTGCTACTTAGTAGTTCATTAGCAGTAGTAATGCCAAGTATTAAAAAATCATAAACTAGCACCTCCAAAATTGTGAGATTGGCTTGAAAATCATAAGACTTTTACAGTAAGGCTGCTTGCAGACATGGAAAGAAAAAATATGGCATTTTGAACTCAGCACACTCCCTCGCCAAGCCCAGTGCATGTGCAGAAGAGCCATCGTGTTAGTTGGACATGGCTTTCCCAACATCTGTATAGACTGGGTGCTTTAGTGAGGTTTTTTGGCACGTTTATCTAATAACTGATTTTTCCCCACGTCTACCAGCACCCTAGGTTTTGGATTCTTTTTATTTGTCTCATAAACTTTGGATTGATGTTTCTAAGTTATCCTCTGCAGCTCTGAGGTTTAGAAACATTTTTAAAAAATGAATGCTGAGATTGCAGTGTAATTTATATAAATATAGAAGCCAATACTTCAAGAAAAACACCAAATTGTCAAAGGTTTGTGATAAAACTATGAGACCTAGTAAAATGCAGTGTTTTAATGAGGTCTTATTATTAACACTTCATTACAAAATGAATTTAATGAATTTACTCATGTGCCATGACAGATTATCATACGTATTAATATTAAACTATATTTGTAAAGTGTAGCTGCAATCCTTGCTCTCTTGTTTGTTAACTTGCTCGCTAATATGCAATGTCATTACAATAAATTAGCAAAAATCTTCTATATTAATATATATGTAATTTATGTCTTTTGAGATATTTAAAACTAGACCTTAGGTCAAAGCAAAAAGAAATATGTAGTTGAAAACAAGTGGGAATAGCTGTGGATTACCTCCTAAAGCAGAAGCAATACAGCCACCTCCAAAATAGTTAATTTACCCCGGCACAGTGCCAAATGAAGACAGCTGTACAAATTAGCTCTTCTGCTAGTTCTGTGAATACTTAAGTGCAAATTGTCAACAGAGCTAATTACCTCTTAATTAGTCATTAAAGTGACTAACTGGAACCAGAAGTGATGGAGACCACTTCTAATTCAGGAAGTATCTGGGACTGGATCTTGGATTTTGCTCCCCAAAAGTTATTCATTTTTATGAAGAATTTGTTCAGAACATCTAAAATAGAAACATCTGAAAATTAATCATATTTTAAAAAAATTAATGAACATCACCAAAGTGTGTTATTGGTACTCGTTGTATAGTCTTGAATATTTTGATTTAAAAAGAGAACAAGATCAAGAAGAAGAATTTTTTTAATCTGGTTCCTTTTGATTTTATTTTCAGAGGCGTGAGGTGGCCAAAACTGTGTTCTGTCTGGTGGTGGTCTTTGCCCTGTGCTGGCTTCCTCTTCACTTAAGTAGGATTTTGAAGCTCACTATTTATGATCAAAGAGACCCAAATAGATGTGAACTTTTAAGGTAAGAGGGTTTGGGCTAAATAAGATAGCACGCTTGCAAGGAAAATTCTCAAGCAGTGTTCACTTTTTTTCCCAAGCGTATTTTTTGTTCAGTTTTCTTGTAGCTGAAAGTGCTGTTGATTTACATCTTGCTTTTCACTTTGAATAGGGCCCTACTTATGCCATTTTTTTCCCTTTCAGTTCAGGAAGACTTGGATAGAGTTCCAGTATTTCTAATCCTCTGCTTCTACATATCATTAATCAAAATCATAACCCCCAGAATCAAGAGACTGTCCTAGACATAATGAGATTGTCTGAAAACAGTTGTTTGGCTCTGTTTTCTGCATTTGGATTTGACTCTTTGGGATGCACAAGTATTATGATTTTGAGCTTTTCTACATAATCATGAGGCCTAAAAAGCATATTCATTTGTGAATATGGTATTAAGAAACAACCCATATATTGTGAGAGTTGTGATAGAAATATGAATTGTAAATAGTGAGCTTCTCACATTTGAGAAAGGTAGGAAATCACATTTGAGGAACATGAAACACAATATTCTCCCAGGACAACTAAAAACTAGGAGCCAGATTTGAACCTCAGTCTTTCCTGGACTGTACTTCACCATCAACTACTATTTGGGATTGATGGACTCTGAGAGAGGAGGGAATTGGAATGCTCCTGTGATCTAATGATAAATACAATCCTTTACTTAATTCAAAGTTAGATATTGAGTCTGCCTCAAAGGTAGTGTTTCTGTCCAACTCCAGGTCTTCCTCCAGGAACCTGCAGATATTTTACCAGCTTATGGATCCATGCTGAGAAGCGGAGGGAGCTAGGGCAGGGTTCAGAAAGGTACACATTACCCACTATCTGTCTTCAAGTAATTCAGAGCAGAAAGATAGTGCAATCCAAGGTGGTACTGTATTTCTTCAGTGAGAATCCTGTTTGCAGAAGACCTCATAGGACAGTTTCATGGCAGTTGTGTTATCAAGACGTGATATGCTGTGCTAGGGGCATAGAGCCTCTACTCAAATGGTCCAAATCCCCTTGATCCTTCTGAGAACCATCCTGTAGTTCACACCTACGAGTAGTCTCAATGCCATAGGCACCATCTTTCCTATTATATGGTAGCAGGCCTTGGCAAACTGAGCAAAGCCAACACTTGCCACCATGGCTGTTGATCTTATTTATTTTAATTTTCCACACAGCTTTTTTCTCATAATGGACTACATCGGTATTAATATGGCTACGCTGAATTCCTGCATTAATCCAATAGCTCTGTATTTGGTGAGCAAAAGATTCAAAAACTGCTTTAAGGTAAGAAACTATGGCTAATTTTCTCTGAGTCAAAAACCATATGTTCTGTGGGTAAAATGTTCCCCACATAGTGGGCCTGCCCAAGTTACATGTACCAGTTAATTCACACTATGAAAGGATTTATCCCTTCAGATTTAATTGGGATTTAAGTAAAACATGGGTCTTGTATGGGGCTTCTGCACATGAATACCGAAGTCCAAAACTGTAGCCCTAACCTCCCCTCCCCCCTGCTCACCCCCTGAACTGCTGCCTAACACTGGATTTGCCTAACACTAAATTGATTAGGCATCTTCTTGTATAGCCTGAAAGTTCCCTGTACTCGTTCCCAAAACTGTCCCTGGCTGAAAAGCTACGCGCTTTTCTCTTACTTAACTCCTCTAAGAAGGCCAGTCTGATCTGCAGCCCCAGAACACACTTAAACACTGGCAGAATTAGCCTTGCACTTGTGGCCACTTTCTGTAAAAACATGGACAGAGGAGTCAGGTGATGGGGCTGCTCTGCCCACTTTAGATAAAGCTAAAGACTAAAAGAAGTGCGATTCTTGGGATTTAGGCTTTCCTCAGCCTAACGAGGTTCAAACCAGTATCTCGCAACCCAAGAAGAATGTCCAGATAACACGGCTATGAGGTGAGGGGCAATCTGCATTGCTGCTGTTGAAGCAGAGATACTGCAGAAAGGTATTCAGAATTCAAGGGGCAGGAATACAGCAAAAGAGAATAAACACCCTTCTTCAGGCAGAGAGTCTGCTGGTGAATTCTGTGCTGTTCTGGGTAGAATAGAAGCCAAAATGCAAAATGCAGGTCTGTGAAAATGCAAGTGGGTGACAGTGAGGATCAGAGGGCTGGGAGACAATAGGTGTGAGACAGGTGAGGTATAGGGGGAATGTTGAACTGGTGATAGAATGTAGCTGGTAAAATGCAAACAGGTTACCTAGGGTTATCAGATGGCAGGCAGGTTATAATGTGCCATAAATCCAATGTCTATATTTAGTCCATGAATTTTTGTATCCAGTATATTTATGAAGTTTGTAGTCTTATCTACGAAAGATGGTTTGTAAATTCAGGAATTTACAAAACATCTTTCGTAGATGAGTGTGAATTGGGCAGAACTCCTTTCAAGTTGTCCCAAGTGCCCACAGACTAGTTCTGTTTTGGCAGAGGGAATGGACTAGATGCAGTAATTTCTCTGTTCTACCTTTACTTTAGCTAATTCTCCCTGGTTTTTTGTTTTGTTTTCTTATGAATGAAAGCTACTTTCATCAAAGATTATTGGAAAAATGATGACAGAGAACCTTTCAGTCTGTCTTCATATACATAAAAGTCAGAGACTATGCTCAGGCTTGGCAGAATTTGATTTTTATTTTTTTAATAAAGTTGACTGATAATATAGATGTTTATTTTTAAGCATTTATTAAATTTTTTATCAATTAAAATTTTCAGGATGGTGCAAAATTAGAGGCATAGGGGACAGATAATTTATTAATGACAGTATACTATTATTATAGTGCCGTTTAACCACCTGTCATGATAAATGTAACTACTCTAGGACTGCCATCAGCTGAGCAGCAGAGATGTCATCAGTCCTGGCTTAACTCACCCATAGCTCCCTTGTCTTCTTTGTCACTTCTTCTTCCTTTGTTCCTAGTCCCTTGGGATTTTGGGGGGTTGCAGTCCAAACTACACTCAGCATGGTTCTGTAGGACTGTTCCACCTGTTGTCAAAAACTCCATCAGTCACCATTTTTCTTATGTCTCCTTTCTATACATTTCCATTATTAATGATGGAAATATTTTTTCGTCGGTCTGCGAGTGTGAGTTGAAATCAATGTATATCAATGCTTACCGGTAAAACTCGAATCCTGCCAAGCCTAACTATATTCAACTGATATTTATGGAGGTATAAGTGAAGACAGAATATTGTTCTTCCTCTTGTACAGAAGAGTTTAAATGGCACCCAAACTCTCAGTCATGAATGAGTTTTAGCAATTTTGCAATGTATTGTGAAAGCATTTGTATAATAGAAAGATGTAAAATGTTTCTTCATTTTATTTAAACAGTCCTGTTTGTGTTGCTGGTGCCAATCCAAAGATCTACTGTCCCTCGAAGAAAAACAGTCCTGCTTGAAGTTCAAAGCTAATGATCACGGATATGATAATTTCCGCTCCAGTAACAAATACAGCTCATCATAAAAAGTGTCAAAGATATAGCCTCTGACATTAAGTTCAGTGACTTTATTTGAATGACAGTTGCTGTTTTTAAGATGCTGAAGCATTTGAAAAACCTAGTTCTGTATTTGCACAAGAAGCAAATCATAAAAAAAATGATCATCCCAAACTCTTCATAACATTCATAATTATGCATGGTATCATTAGCCATTTGCAAATGTGATGAATAGCGGCAGAATAACAAGTCATTGTTAAAGCACTTAAACTTTTTGGAGTTCGAACTTCCAAGCTATCTTCACTTCCTGTTTATTAAACAATCGTTTGTATCCCCACAAGGATCTTAGGAACCGAAGTCAACATTCTATGAAATAGCAAACTGACTTGCTTTAGATCAAAGCCAAAATTGTGTTATTAATATTATTGTATTATCTTTAGCTGATTTAAGCAGTATCTAAATTATTAAAAAATCCAAAACATTTTGTAGTACAGGGTTGAAGGAAAACATAAGTATTTTTTATCAGGAATGCTACATTACTAGCTAGGAACAATATCAGAGGTATTGAGTCAAGTTAAAAATCATATGTATAGCTGATTTTTCTTTTAAACTGCTAGTGTTAAAATACTGTTATTTAAAGTCACTATATTATCAGTTTCTTTATTTGGCAGCACTATGCTTACATTCCGTTTCACTGTTTCCTCTGTTATTTACATGAGAGTCTTATATACAAAAACAGGGGTGGGGGAAAAGATTTTTAAAAACAGGAAAAATATGATTGTAGATCTACAAAATAAGGCACAGTAGGTGAAACTATTTTTTATTGATTTTTTTTTAAATGACAATGTCTATTTTAAATGATCGCCTTTCTGGTAGCTGACAGTAGTACAGCCAAGTTCCTTTTACTAGAGATTACAAGTGAAATTGATTCCTCAAGTGAGAGAAATCAATTTACTTCAAATTGCTGTTTTTCAGATGAAAAGCCATTAAATAAAGCATATAAAACAAAATGTAGCAGTAAGAAACAGACAATATTCAGTAATATTGAGATTTAGTTCTATTAAGTCTTTAAAGACAATATTCACACACTGTACTTAAAGAGGACACTATTGTTCGTGCATAATTCTAGACACTTTTAAAATATGTGCTTCATTACAAGTCTTTGTGTATTGCTTAGGAACATGTGCGATTAGCAGGGATCCTGGTTTTCTGTGATTTTTTTTAAAATCCCAATTTTTGGATAAAAAGGTACCCCAAAATCCACATTTTTCCATGATTAAAATGAAACACCACTAATATATAGAGAGAGCTATAGTGGTGTTTAGAAAAATGTGAGTTTTGGGTTCCTTTTTTTAATCCAAAAATTGGGCTTTTTTTTTTTTTATCAGAGAAAGACAGGATCCCTAGTGATTAGTTTTGACTTCTGTAAATATTTTGGTGAAGCATAATTCATTGTAGAATATTAAAACATGGGCAGGACCCTGTAAAAATATAGATAGATAATGATGCCTGTAGTAAACAGGATGAGTATTGCCAGGAGCAATTCGCATTTTGTATATATGTGGCTGGTGGTTTTTTGGCTTTGTTTCTTCAGTTTATGTTCCCAAAGATTCATTAACACTTTTCATGAAGCAAATTATGAAATTTTCCTAGAAATAGAGTTAGAAAACATGTTTTGCTTTTAAGGATATGCATTTTCAATAGACACAATATTTTACTATAATGAAATATTTCATAACTCAGGAAACTGCTAAACTTCCAAGTTTCATACGTACAAAATCCTCACTTATTTTTCTTAACTTTTGTACCTTGTCCACAAAGTGCCTTTGTCTCAGGATAAAATAAGTTTGGGCCAGAACTTCAATTGCTATAAATTGATATTACCCCCATTAAGATTAATGGAAATGAACCTATTTATACAGGGAGGATCTGGTCTCAATATATATGTGTATGTGTATTTGTGCACACTTTCTATCTTTAGGTTACTGTTATAATCTTCCTGTACACACAAATCTAGCTGGTACAACGTTATATACAGCAGTTTGGTATAAGGGATCCAAATTGTTTTCTGACAATGCCTTAATTGTTAAGTAGAAAAGGCTTTCTTTAATTAAAAATAATTCCTTGTCTTTTGCCCAGGAAATCAATAATTTGACTAGTATACCATGAAGATATTATGAATGTTTCAACATACCATTTATTTGAACAATTTTCATGCTAAGCTGTGAATTAATGCAAATAAAAACCCACTACTATTTCTATGAAATGCCTCTCAAATATTAAAAAAGAACAACTAACGGAATCCTATGTTTGATGCTGGTCAGTGTTATTTTCATAAAGTTGTATCATTACACTTTTGTACATGTATATTATTTTATTTCTATTTAAAATGTAATTGTTTATATTCTCCAATTGTGTAATTTTTTTTTGGGGGGGGGGGGGGTGGTTCCTGGACTACATTCTTGCTAAGATCAGGCCTCTGGGACTAAGCATTTAGAAGGGTGATTAAAAAGAAGATGGAGATGGGCTTTTCTCTGTGGTTGTAGGGGACAGGACTAGAAGCAATGGCCTCAAGCTTCAGCAGGGGAAATTTAAATTGGAGATTAGGAAGAACTTTATGACTATGAGGGTGGTCAGGCATTGGAACAGGCTACCTAGAGAAGCTGTGGAATCTCCATCCTTGGAAGTTTTCAAGAGCAGTTTAGACAGACACTTGGCTGAGATGGTTTAGTGAGGGATGATCCTGCTTTGAGCAAAGAGTTGGACTACATGACCTCGTGAGGTCCCTCCCAGCCTTATTTTCCTATGATCCTATATTGCAGATTAAGACAAGAGAGTGTATAGCTCCCTAATTTTTGAAAAACAATATAAACTTCTTGAGGGTTTTTTTGGTTTGTTTTCATGTTTTTTGAAAACAGTGGGAGATTTTCCAGTACTAACATTTTTTTCCTAGAAGCAAAGCAAAGCAAATGATCCTGCTGTTGATGTGATTTTAAAAAATACAATGGAAAGCACAAGAGATACTGTGTTCTACCTAAAAATGAATTTGAGACACAAAGGGTAAGATTTTCTAAAGTGTTCAATCAGTGTAGGCCTGTTTCTGCTTCCCTTAAGGTCAATGAAAATTTAATTATTGACTCCAGGAATAACAGATTTGGGGCACACTGGGTATGCCTACATGTTCATTAATGCACCTTAGTTACGGCGCATTTAATTTAGTACTTCTAATAAGAGGTACTAACTAAATGCATAGTAACTAAAGCAACTTTACAGTAGCACCACTGCAGTTTTTAGTGATGCTTTACTATGTATTAGCATAATAACACTGCGCAGTAGGCTTTTAGCATGGTTAATACCCACTATGCTACCACTCCCACTGAGAGGTTTTCACTCAACCACACTAGACATGCCCACTGAGAGGTTTTTAATACTTCAACATGAAATGTATTATTTATTCAAGTATTACAGGACAGGTATCAAACAAGTAAATTGTATTCAAGAATGAACATTTGTCTAGAAATGTGATGGGATAAAAGGGGATAAAAGTAGCTCCTGATGTGGAGAACTGCACTGCTTAAGCCTCAACAGGAGATATACAGACGTCAGCTAGGAAAATAAATAGCAGAACTGTCTTATGTATCTGAGAAAGGTTCAGTGAACAAGCCCTGGATGTTCTGAATGTGCGTGAGCCAGACATATCAGCCCTGGTATCCTGCACAAATAGATTTCAATTCTGAGTGAATTGCACTGATACACTGTACAAGTCAGAGAAATCAAACGTAAAACCATGTTAACACATAGTATCTGTTACGTGCTATAGGTTTTTCACTATCCCTCCAGCTTTTGAAGTCATGTACTGCTCATACCAGACACAGATGGCTTAGCAAAGGAATGTTGTATGTACCTAGACAAAAGTGTAAACATTTTTCTTTGTTGTTGTGCATAACTACGTGTTATATATTTTATTTTCTATGGTCACTTACATTAGCAATTTCTGTGGTTGACACAGTGTAAACACACTGAATTACCAATAAAAATGTTTTATTTGCTTAATTTCCAAAAAGGTATTCTCTGATCATTCTTCTTCCAAAGACATTCATTTATCAAACTGTTTTTTTACTGCAGGCGGTGTCAAAAAGATTTAAGTATATCAGCATTAAAAAACAGAGCTTTAATAAGGTGGGATAGGTTTGTTCCTCTAGATGAAAGCTGATAGTGGTTCAGGCTTGCGTATACGTTGCAAAGATTTCTAAGGTTTGTTTGAAAAAATCAATCATGTCTGCCTTTACATTCCTTGTTTTCCTTTAAAAAGTGAGTTTCAGTCTCTACACACCCATAACGGGTAACACGTTCCCGTGTTGCAAGCATAAAAGTTAAAAATCAAAGGAGGAGGAAAGTTTTAATTCATTATTCTTCATGGGGCTACGCCATCTACAGCACCACTTCCTTTCACATCATGGGAGTGATATTTTCCATATTTTTCCGTGTATATAAAGAGCCTAAAATAATGACAGATTGAGCAACAAAAGGTGTATTCAAAAATGATAATTCTTGTGTTCAGAACTCTTTCATGCCCCAAAATCTATTAATTTTTATTACAAATTACTGCATTTACTTGAATCCAAGACAAGATTTTTGTCCCCATTTAGCATGGGGCAAAACAGGTCCTTGTCTTAGATCTCAGTACAAGTTTAGGGACAGGTGGCTGCTGCAGCTCCGACTCAGCTGAGGGTTGGAGTCGAAGCTGCAGCTTCTGCTCTCTCTCACCACCTGGCCCCTGACAGCCTCTGATTTCCTTGCCTGCCTCCCACTGTCTTCTTCGCCACTGCCTCCCCCCCGGCCACCACTGCATACTCTCCATCCGGGCTCCAGCTCCAGACCTGCTCCAACCTGGGGCTCAGAGTGCGTGGTTACTCCAGCCCCCATCCAGCCACACAGCAGTGGTAGTGTCAGGTCTGGCCCCAGCTCCAGCTAGGCCAGGGTTAGGGCCAGAGCTGCCACTGCTGTGTGGTTGGGCAGGGGCCAGAGTGCCCATGTGCTCCATGCCCTTGGAGCAGGGATGGAACCAGGACAGAGGATAAGTGGTGATGCCGGGAAGGGGAAAGCAGTTAAGGAGGGGAGACATGGGAGTGGCAGGTGCCAGGGGGCACAGGCACAGCAGGGGCAGGCAGCAGGGGGAACAAGTAGCAGGGAACAAGGTGGGCGAGTGCAGGTACCATGAGGGAGGCAAGTGGCAGAGGGGGCAAGTGCCAGGAGATGCAGGCACTGGGGTGGAAGCAGGGAACAGGTGAGACAGACAGCAAGAGAGCAAATGGTGGTAGGAATAGGCAGCGTGGAGACAAGGGGTGAAGGGTAGGCTGCCTGCCTTCCTGCAGCTGCTTGCCCTGCCGTAGTGGTGGGGAGATTAGATTTGATACAACTTTAGATTCTAGATCCTATACATGGAAAATTATAGCAACTTCATAAAATTTCCATGTATAAAATCTAATTTTTGCAGGGGGGTCATCTTAATTTCAAAGTCATTTTGGATTTGGGTAAATAGGTATTTAGTGCACCTGTGCTAAAAGTATGACCTGCTCAAATCAGTATTGATCCTCTCTACTCTGTGTGCAGAGGTCCTCTACTCCCTACTCCATGGAGCAGTCAGAGGCTAGCCTGGAGACCCTACCTATTTATTAGCTCCCTTGGCCTTTCTCCTTTCTTCACACCACTGGCACTGAGGAATACCAGGATCAAAAGTTCTTCCCAACCACTTCTGCAGAAAGTAGTTTCCTTTTTTTGAGGTCTGATGTCTTCATACTTAACAGACAAACGTTCGTTTTTCATAGTTGTAGCAAACCTAGCTACTTTGCTGCTATCTCACACCTTGCCTCTCCCAACTATTTACCACAAATGCATCCCTGGATCCCAGAAGTGATTGTCCTCTAGTCTCTTCTATGAAAGGGGAGAACCCATTTCTGGATGTTGTTACTACTTCTTTCTTCAGTATTACCTCATGCAATCCTAGATGATTCATCTGGAGGAGTCAAGGGATCTAACTTGTTCTCAATTTTCTAACCACATAAAAAATTGTATTGCGTCATGTATGATACGGTGGGCGTGTCTACACAAGATGCTACGTGACTGCAGCAACGAGTTACAGTGACATAGCACATCACCAGGGAGCCTGATTTTCTCTGATAAAAAAAAATCCCCAATTTTTGGATTAAAAAAAGTAACCCAAAATCCACATTTTTCCTTCATTAAAATGAAATGCCACTCATATATCTACGCCCTGACTGAAATATATATGTGGCATTTCATTTTAATCACAGAAAAATGTGGATTTTGGGTAACTTTTTTTAAATAAGTATATGTATGTATGTATGTATGTATGTATGAGTGGCGTTTCGTTTTAACCATGGAAAAAAAGTGGATTTTGGGTTACTTTTCTTAATCTGAAAATTGGGGAATTTGTTTTATATCAGAGAAAACCAGGATCCCTGCTCATCACTATGGCAACATAGCATTGGCAGGCACAAACTGTGACACTGATGCTACTGAGCAGTAGCATCAGAAACAACCTGTACGGGCTTGGACTGCGCAGTAACAACTGTGCAGTCCAGCACACATGTAGACGCACCAAGTAAAATGTAATTTATATTCTTTGGACATAAATCTCATATTGATCATTATCAGGAGAAAAGGCTGCCTTGCAGATGCAGTGGAGAATGAGAAGATTAGGACAGCCTCTAACATAAAAGCACAACCATCAGAAATTTAGAGGTACCTCCTATCTACCTATTAGATGCCAAATTAGACTTGGGCAACTAAATCCTATTCCATCCTGTTCAAGCCCCTGAAACACCATTAATACATCAACATTTAAAGCTAAGATTACAGCATGTGTTACAAGACTTGGTCACAAAAAACAGAAAGAAAGAAGAGGATCTAGCTGATCTTTCAGGGGGTTGCGTAAAATGTAAAGGCAGTCCTTGACTTATGAGTTTTTGAGTTACAATGAACGGCATTTGTAATATTTGTAAACTGACACCCTGTTTCGAGGTTCCAATATGGGTTTCACCTTTATGACACTTGACACAGCTGCATCCAGCTGGTAAGTGTGTTGTGGGTGAAGGGAAGGAAGGGGTGTAGGGGGCAGGTCAATCCCTGCAGCGAGGTAGGGATTGTGGCTGGGGCTGGGGCCGGGGCTGGAGCAAGCTGCTCAGCCAGGGCAAGAGGACATGGGGAGAGCCGGGGGCGACTCCTGCCACTGCGTGCCACCAGTCTGGGAGGACACAGGGGGGAGGTGTGCCTCGGATCTGTGAGGGGTGGGTGGGGCCAGGGCTACACCAAGCTCCAGTCTAGGCAGAGGGCTCTGGGAGGGAAGGCTGTGCCCTCCCGCCACTCACCCAGCTGGGGCAGGGGGCATGGGGTGGAGGCAATGCGCTGCCTTGGACAAGCAGCAGCCTCCCCGCGCCTCCTGGATGAGCTGTGGCTTGACCCTTCCTCATTCCAGCTGAGTGAGTGGTGGCAGGGCATGGCATGGGCTGGGGGGTGTGCCTCAGATCTGCACAGGGCACCGGGCCTGGGGCTGTACCACGCTGCACTACGGGCAGACGGCAGGAGCTATGGGGAATTTTAGGGTGGCTGCAGCCCCCCCCCCTAACCCCCAGTCCCCCATGCACCCTGTGCAGATCCAGGGCACATGCCCCTGCCATGCCCTGCTTCTGCTGCTGCTGCTCACCCAACCAGGGTGGGGTGAGGCTGGGAAGGGCAAAGCTGTCATAGTCCCCGCTCCCAGCACTACCGCACCTACCCAAACCGTCCTGCACCTGCATCCCACGCTCCCCCGCCCTGGCTGGGCAGCCCCAGCCTCAGCCCCAATCCCTCCTTCACTGGAGGGCATTGATCTGCCTCCCCCCCTCCCCCCGCTGTAGCAAAAACCCCAGTTTTTCTTTTTTTTTATTTTAACATGGATTCCCACCCCTTCCCCAACTATTTCTGACTTTTCCTCTCCCTCTCTATTCCCTATAGATAATTATAAGTAAGGTAAGATATAGGATAAGCTTTAAGATAGTAAGTTTTATAGTAAGTTTTATTTTTCTCTCCCCTCTTTGTAAATAAGTGCCCTGCTATTTTGGTATAGATATTCAGTGTTTTATAAGTGATGATTATTATGTTTGTATTAATTTTTGACTGCTTTTATATTGTGTGATTACTGTTTTAGGCCTACATACGTAAGTTAGCATAAGTCATGTCAAGCCTCCATCTTGTGTCCCCTGATGTTATAACCTGTGACTCACACCTACCCCTCCTATATAACTTGGTTCCTGAATGAATGGGGATGAATGAGGGCACTTGAGAGACAATGGCAGTAGGTCTAAAAATAGCTCCCTCTGAGCGACTCAACCATCAACACCAATACCTGGACCAACGACCCAGCCCTTGGAACCACCCTCAGCATTCAAGAAACAAAAGATGAGGCAACCCACCAT
>NW_005842283.1:78925-85121 GCF_000455745.1 Alligator sinensis | reverse complement strand
CCACTGAGTCTCTTTCTCCTGCTGCCATTGTGAGTGCTTTTGTGTGTGTGTGTGTGAGAGAACCAATCATTTCATGGAGCTGTGTAGTGTGTTGTCTGTTTAATAAACCTATTATTTTAGGGAGTGGTAAGTCGGTGGTGGTGGTGGGGGTGTTACCCTGTGGGGTCAGGCCAACTCTCAGGATGTCAATATTGCACTGTTAGACAGGAGGGCATGGTGCACAATTGCACATATACAAACACACCAATCAATTAGGTGCATACACACACACACACACACACTACCAACTCAGGCACATACACACCCAAACCAGCCTAGGCACATGCACACCTATCACCAATTCAAGCATGTACACACTACACAACAAAAATTAGACAATATTCAGTTGTCAATACCCACACACACTGTACATATACATGGATTACTAATTCAGTGAACTGGTGAGTGTGTATATATATATATATATATATATATATATATATGTCATTGTGTGCATGACATATGAATTAGTAATCCATGTATATGTACAGTGTGTGTGGGTATTGACAACTGAATATTGTCTAATTTTTGTTGTGTAGTGTGTACATGCTTGAATTGGTGATAGGTGTGCATGTGCCTAGGCTGGTTTGGGTGTGTATGTGCCTGAGTTGGTAGTGTGTGTGTGTGTGTGTGTATGCACCTAATTGATTGGTGTGTTTGTATATGTGCAATTGTGCACCATGCCCTCCTGTCTAACAGTGCAATATTGACATCCTGAGAGTTGGCCTGACCCCACAGGGTAACACCCCCACCACCACCACCGACTTACCAGCTGGATGCAGCTGGGTCCAGCATCATAAAGGAACCAGTCCCCCATTTTTAACTTTGTTCCTATAAGAAAATTGGTTCCAAGTTGCGACCTTTTGACTTACGATGTGGTTATCAGGAACCAATTGTGTCGTAAGTCTGAGGACTGTTTGTAGCTGGATTGCATTAAGACAGGGGCGGGTAAAGTCTGAGCACCACTGGCCGGGTGCATGGCTGGGAAAGGAGCTGCTCCGGAGATGGGGACGGAGATGGACCTGGGGCTGCAATCTTGTGGCAGTGACAGCACAGACCGTATTCAGGGCAGAGCTAAAACCTGAAAACAAGCAAACCCTGAAAATAAACACTGGTAAAGATTTTATCGGAGCTTCATCTTGTTCATGGGCCTAATTCATAAAAACTTGCAGCTAGCTCTTATTTTAGTGAGAACTATTCACTGCCTTTCTGGTTGTCTTCTGTCTTCACATATCTGCATCTGCAATGGACAGTTAGCCTGACCATTCCCATATTTGAAAAGAACGGTGAAATGGGCTGATTCCCCAGATGGACAGAGAACTGCACCTCAGAATGGAGAAGTGCAGCCAACTGCTCATGTCTGAAAGTATTGGGAGCTAAGGAATAGGAAGTAGAAAGGCCCAGAAAACAGTTATACTGCTCACAAGAAGTTTAAAGCTAAGCATGGTCTAAGGCCTGGCAGAAGAATGTAGGAGGAAAATGTACCCACATAGATCTCACAGTTTTTGCTTTGTTTAAACACTCGGACTTTAGGTGCTACAAACAAGAAAAAAAAAATCAACCCACTGTGCCTCACCAGACCTGCACAAACCAAAACCTTTGAGACTTGCTGAATTCCAGTCTGATATTCAAAGGCCTCCAGCTGGATGCTCTACCTGCATTGTTTGCATCTGGCAGACTTTTAAACCTGCAATAAACATGCTTCATCTTTGTACATAGTACTAGGGCTCGTCAAAAATTGTTCATCAGTTCATTGTATTTAATGAATGTCATCAAATTCTTTTGTCAGAAAAAATGTTTCAATCAAAGGAATTATTTGAAGAATTGCATTGATTTGATAAAAATCAAAACATATTTTTGAAGCCAAAGCATTCTGTTTAAGAAACAATACTTTTTTGAAATATTTGAAAAGCTATGCTGGGGTTAAAACTTATTTCAAATTTTATTTTAAGATTGCATGTTTTTATTAGCTTTACATTACTTCATGACATAGCAATACTAGTGAATACTTTGCCCTACTACAGCTTACGTGTCATGGACTAGCATAATAGTTTACACAGTTTATTACTTTTCATTTTATCTTTAAAATCATTAATGGCAGCTGACCCTTCATACAGATAGAAACATCATCTTCACTTGAGTGAAGTATTCTTTCTGTGCCATAATGAAACTGAGTGGCATGTTATGCATGCTACTACTAACTCATGAAATAACGTAAATATTATATATGCACACACACACACATACATACACGCGTGTGTGTATATATATATATATATTTAAAATTGTAAAAATAAAATGCCAACATCAAAGAGAAATTCTTGAAATTTCAAAATGAAAATTTTCTTAAACATTTTTTTCCAAAAAATTGGTTTTGCATAATAAATATATGTAAAAAGTTTTCATTCTGATTGGAAATGAAGATAGATTTTGCATTGTTGAAATATCCCATGAAATTAAAATTCTAAACTTCAATCTCTGTATTATAGTTAATCTTACTGCTGAACTAAGCATTTTCCCCGCTTTATTTGCCCAAATTCTATTTTGAAGATACCATAGAAATCCCAGGTAAGGAATGTGTGTACTCCTGTGCACTTCCTCCTCAGGCAAATTCCTTTACACTATTTTCTGTATAACTAATATTTGCTATCTTCAAAGCATCTGATCTTTATGGAGCCAATTATATTTCCACAGAACCAGTTCAGTAATGCAGCCCCGCCCAAAAAAATTCATTAGACAATTTTAGTAGCAATTCAGGCATTGTAAAGCCATGTATAATTAATTTTTTATTGCTTTAATATAAAAGTGCTAAGAATATTTTTTTTAAAAACCAGAACATAAGAGAGAAACTAGAGAACTAGAAACAAAAATGCCAGAAATTGAGAGAAACTAATCCAGAGAGATTTCCCAGACCAATTTTGTAGATTCAGGAGGTTAAGATAGGTTGGGTAAGCTTTGAAAAAACATCCACACACTTCTGTGTACCCAAACTCTGAACCTACAGTGTATCACACAGCATTACTCTGCTCTTTTAAATGAATTGTAAAACCCAGAGCTTAATCGCTTGTGCTAATCAGATCCCATGGTGCTCTTTCAAAGTACAGGGTTGCCAACCCAGAGTTCTGGCCTAATTCCAATTTAAATAATTACAATCTGCTTCCTTTGTTCCCCTGTCCGCCCATCAAGTAGAAGTTTGTATTAGAAAAGCATGCTGCCCTGTTCTGTGGTCTTGCTCTTTGCTGTTAAACATCTGCTATGTCTCATCTCTGAGGTGGCTGCATTTCAGCATTAAAATGTGAGCTTCCTGTATTGTTTAGCAATTTGCAAAGTCCTTTGTGGTCCTTCAGAATGAAAGGCACAAATTAAATGTAAGATTGGTCTTTCTAAATTATTCTTTTGCTGGATCTGTTAAAATAGTTCTATAAATACAGTCTTGAGGAAGTCTTTCAATCTGCTTGTATTTTTCATTTGTGTAATGTGAAAAAGATGTATTATAATATAAAGTATGTCAAATAAAATTCAAAAGAATTTGGAGACCCTCAAAACCTATTTAATGTAAATACATTACATATATTTAATCCAAGAATAAATCTGAGTATTTTATTGTCTTACACATAGGTTCACCATTGTCTTAGACCTTTGTGCCAGGTCCTAACTGATCATTCAGGGCTAGACCCAGATTGGCCCCATAGGCACCTAAATAAAACTTATATGAAGTTTAAGTGTGCATGTTCCAAAGAACAATCCAGCCCAGCCCCAAGCAGCCACAAATGCATTAGGGACCTAACTTCATTTGGTGCCTCCATTTTGGACTGCAGTTGTCTAGGCACCCACACTTGGACTTATGTGTATGCAAACAGTGATCCAACTTGATGACATAGGAACTTAGCTCTTGCATGATTTCCATTGCATTACATATCTGGAGTGAGAAGGCACTTACATCCCCAAGGGCATGAACCATTAGGATTTGCCAGAGCAAGCCTAACTGAAGCCTACAGCACTGAATTTAGCACAAGGTATGGCACCCTTGGTCACTTTCCCTCAGAAGCATAGCCAGAGGTGTTGGGACTCACTTTGTACCATAGGCACACACAATAATTAGAACACACCTACAGAAAGGGGGAGATCTATGTTATAAAACCATCTGAACCTGATGGGATTCAAATCCACACCCCTATTCCCCAAGATAATGTCCTAACCAGTAACAAAAAGGCATTCTCCACCTTTCCTGTTAAAGCTGGTGAAGAATAAAAAAAAGTGTTGGTACTAGAACAGCAAGCAAGATGGATCTTGATTTGGTACCCCAGAGAAATGAGCAATCCTCTGGCAGAAAGGAAGCACTACCTATTCCCCCTCCCCCGCACCTATTTAAGTTTTTTTTATCTAATGGCATTTAATGCAATATGCACAAGTAACCTTGGGAGCAAGGACAATGTGCCATGGGCATTCAGGATCATGAGTGAATGGAAGTACCTAATGTGAAATTGAGATGACTGCTTAAGTTTAAGGTATAGTGCCCATGTTTTCACCAGTAAGGTGCCTACAAATCATTTTCTGGACAGGCCCAGCACAGTCTAGAGTTGAGGAATGAAGAACTAGCTTTCTCTCCATCATGGCTAAGACCCAATGAGATTCAGAAACCAAGCATTCTTCTACCAACCTCTCCTGTACACATTCTCAAGAACATCTGATCAGCCTTGCACAAACAGAAGAGGAAGTGATGATGCTCCCTTTAATTTCAATATTTTGTTTTTTTAATTGGAAATTTGGAGTGAGAGAGGGTAGAGGGGAAGATTGTTCTAATTTGAATCATTAAACATTTTTTTAAATTGTGAAATTCCACAGAAGCAAATTTTTTATTTCTGATGTTTGGCATGAGATGGACTTGTGCTATTAGTCTTATTTATTTGACAGAATCAAAATAAAATCTAGAAGGGTAGGAACATATAGTAAGATTTTAAAATGCTGAATTATCTTGAGTCATAATAATGGTGTGTGATACCATGTATGTGTTCCCCTGCACTGAGGCAGCATGGTCAAGTGAAAACAGCATTGGAGTGAGAGAGATTTCCATTCTAATTCTGCCTCTGGTTTAATATGTTTAGATCTTATGCTAATCACGTGTGACTCAGTTTCCCTGTCTATGCAAAGTACTGAGCGATTTATAGATGAAGGACTGAGCTTTATTTTAAACTATTATCTGTTTCTTTAATACTTGAGGATTAGCTACTGCAATGTGTTCTTTGTGGGCTTGCAACTTCAGTTAACTCAGAAATTGAAGCTGGTATACAATGTGGCCACTTGCTTGTTAAGCACCATGTAGTAGTTTGAACAAAGATTCCCATGTCCAGATCTCTGCACTTCTTGCCTGTTGTTTCAAAATGAATGTTCTGATATTGCTTCAGATCTTTAAAGCCCTGAATGCTGAGAATGTACAATTCTGAGAGAAGCAAATGAAAAATTACAAACTGTCTGAAGTAGGTACCTGAAATTTGAGGCAACAAAAATCAATGGCCATTTTGGAAAACTGGTCTCCAAATGGCATAAAATCTTCTAAGTTAAAAGACTAAATTGCTCACTGTGCAATACCAGCACAGCTAAGCTCAGTGAAAGTCCTAGAGGAGTTACTGACAAGACTTTTTTTCATAAATACCTCTCAAATTTGTAATTTTGCCCAAATGTTGAGGGATGGCTAATCTCTGTGATTTGAGGATTTTATTAGAGGTGGAAAATGTTTCATTTAATTTTGTTAACTATCTCTTGTTTGTGTGTTAGATTAAATTAACTGTTGAACTCCTAAACCTTCTGGTTTTGCTATGGGTATGCATCCCTTTTATGTTTAAATCAAAATAAATATCTTCCTGCAGACTCTTGTCTACCTCCTTTTGACTTACATTTCTAGATACTACTAACAGCAGGAAACAGTGTTCTGCCTCCAAGGGTGTTATGCTTACTGCTAATCTTACTATGCAGAAAAATGCACAGAGGGAATTTCATAAGATTTCCTTTGTGAAACACATTTTACTTCCAGAATACTTAATTTAATAAATTCACTTAAATAACCTGAACCAAGGTGTGATATAATCCTAGATTCATAGATGTTAGGGTCGGAAGAGACCTCAATAGATCACCGAGTCCAACCCCCTGCGTAGGCAGG
>NW_005842283.1:54721-78885 GCF_000455745.1 Alligator sinensis | reverse complement strand
CTAGATGCTTATCTAACCTCCTCTTGAAGAGCGCCAGGGTAGGGGAGAGCACCACCTCCCTTGGGAGCCCATTCCAGACCTTGGCCACTCGAACTGTGAAGAAGTTCTTCCTAATGTCCAATCTAAATCTGCTCTCTGCTAGCTTGTGGCCATTATTTCTTGTAACCCCTGGGGGTGCCTTGGTGTATAAATACTCACCAATTCCCTTCTGTGCCCCTGTGATGAACTTATAGGCAGCCACAAGGTCACCTCTCAAACTTCTCTTGCGGAGGCTGAAAAGGTCCAGTTTCTCTAGTCTCTCGTCGTAGGGCTTGGTCTGCAGGCCCTTAACCATACGACTGGCCCTTCTCTGGACCCTCTCCAGGTTATCCGCATCCCTCTTGAATTGCGGCGCCCAGAATTGCACGCGCTACTCCAACTGTGGTCTGACCAGCGCCCGATAGAGGGGAAGTATCACCTCCTTGGACCTATTCGCTATGCATCTGCTGATGCACGATAAAGTGCCATTGGCTTTTCTGATGGCTTCGTCACACTGCCGACTCATGTTCAACTTGGAGTCCACTAGGACTCCAAGATCCCTTTCCACTTCCGTGCCACCCAGCAGGTCATTCCCTAGGCTGTAGGTGTGCTGGACATTTTTCCTCCCTAGGTGCAGCACTTTGCATTTCTCCTTGTTGAACCGCATTCTGTTGTTTTCTGCCCACTTGTCCAACCTGGAACAGCTGCAAGCAGACCTGTACCTGCCCTCCGGCGTGTCCACATCTCCCCATAGCTTTGTGTCATCTGCAAACTTGGACAGAGTACATTTCACTCCCTCGTCCAAGTCACTGATGAAGACATTAAAGAGTATCGGGCCAAGGACCAAGCCCTGCGAGACCCCACTGCCCACACCCTTCCAGGTCAAAACCGACCCATCTACCACGAGTCTCTGGGTATGAGACAGACCATCAAGATTTGGTCTGGCATAGTTATAAATTTGTTAATTTTGTATAATGCATAGTACAAGCAGGTAAGAACAGTTGAGACAATATTAAATATAAATATCAGCCCAGGGTACAAAATCAGGGTTTATTAACTCTTATACAATCATAATCTTCACTTGATATATTCAGTAAACTGTAATGTTCCAGGTGTCAGGAAATGAAGGAAATATGATAGTAGCAGAACACAGAGGCTATAGTCGAAATGTATCTGTTCAGAGCATTCAGTATCTATTAGAGTTTATAGGCTGATTATTTTTAAAGGTATCATGGGCCTATTAAGAGAAGATAATTGGACTATACTTCAAAACAGCAGGGTTTTCTGTAACAGGGTTCTACTTGAATGAGTACTCTGTAGGGATGGATCCATTAATGGTCTAGCACATTAGGAGCTTATATATCAGAAAGCTAAAGAGTAAGCAGCTCTGAGGATACAAGCTACCCACTGAAGTTTGAAGTTCAAAGTTTGAAATGCATATGTGTACATACATGAAATCCTCTCTGTATACATACACCTACATGCACATGGATTTCACACAGAACCCCGAAGTCCAGTAGGATTTTATATATCTGCAATATACATATACAATATCTCCTTTTCACTGCTTAAAATTTATTACTGCCTTGTC
Source organism: Alligator sinensis (assembly GCF_000455745.1). Lineage (NCBI taxonomy): Eukaryota > Metazoa > Chordata > Crocodylia > Alligatoridae > Alligator > Alligator sinensis. The sequence continues at coordinate 77,276 of NW_005842283.1, read as the reverse complement.
CTTCTAGTCGAGGCATATTTCCCAAAATATGAAATAGATAACTATCTGCTGTCCTGCTGATACCATTTTCACCTGTATAAGGTAGGGTGGAAAGAAGATGGTTATTAAACTGCTCCATTACTTCTGAGTCTTGTCTCACCAGGGACAATGGAAGAAAAATCAGTGTGAGTTTGTTTCTTGTGATGGAGAGGGAACAACTATCTTCTGGGGTTTCAGGGAGCGAGGGGGAAATGATGGTCATCAGTGCTCCTACACAACAGAGTTTTGTCTCGTTAAGGAAGAGTGATGGAAAATAGCCACTACGAATGAGACCATATCCTCTTAGAAGGAGGACATAGGTCTTACTAGGTGCATCTACATGACACGCTTACTCAGATCCACCCCTAGGGGTGTGCGGGACCTGTGAGGAGGGGTGGGAAGTGGCCAAAGCACGGAGCAGTGGGAGATGGTGAGTGGCCGGAATGTGACGCCGGTGGTGTGCGGCGGCCACACGGTGACAACCTTGGGACTTGTACAGCACTGTACAAAGCAGGGCAGTTGCCCCGATTCACACCCCGCTCCAAGGGACAGCTCTGTGCTAGCTGCACAATAGCCTAATAACACTGTGCAGTAGTATGCTGGTCAAAAACCATGCTAATAAGCTACTGTGCAGTTTTATCGGGCTACTGAGCAGTAACCATCATGAAAAACTGTGCACTGGTGCTACTGTGCAGTAAATGTAGTCACTGCGCATTTAGTTAGTACTTCATTAAGCAAGTACTAAACTAAATGCACAGCGAGCCCTTCCTTTCTGTACAATCTATAACCCTCAATATGTACTGCCCAGTCGTGGGACAAATCCCACCAGGTTTCCATTAGCCCTACTAAGTCTTAGGTGTTTTGTGCAAGCAGGAGTGCTAGTTCATCCTGCTTGTTTCCCATGCTCCTAGCATTACTATATAGGCACTTGAGCCCTGCGACAGGTGCCTTTGCTGCCCCCCTAGCTTTGATAAAAAAGCAAAACTACAGCACATTGGGAAACAATATACATACTCTTATTCATTTCTCCCCACTAATAAATAACTGGATCCATTTACATGGATCTTGGTGTAGTAATTTTGTTGTTCATTATACTACTCTGCCTAATTAGTTGGACCTCATTCCCTGGGAAGGTCTTGGAAAAAATTATCAAAGAATCTGTCAACAACAGAAGGCGCCATTCTGAAAGACAGCCCGGGGCAGCTGAAAATTTTGTCTGTGATAAAGGTGCTTGCTGAAGGCTCTATGAAGATTAGACCAAGTGTTTTTTTGTCATTTGTTTAGATACTAAGCTATATGTTGTTGCTAAAAGCCTAATTAAAGTTTAAGATGTAGTAAGGCCTTGTATGAAGTCAGGCCTAGTAAATTTAGCAAAGCCTTGAAGTAGTAAGGCCCTGCAGTGTAGTCAAAATGAACCTTATCAAAAGAATGCAAGGCTTGTACTGCTATTGGTCAGTCTAAGGACAGTTGAAGTAAAAAGAATTTGAATGGCTGTAAGTTATCAGCACAGCTCAGAAGTTATAAATTGGCTGGCACACATGGAAATCATTCAGAAGGAAGATGTAGCTCTGTGAAAGAAGTACCGATTTAAGATTAGCTGCTGGCCTGGATCAGTGGGCCCGTGGACCTCGAGGAGCCCAAGGCCTGAATACCAGGGTCCTTCCCTGTACCCATTGGACAGCGGTGATCGGGGACACCTGACTTTTCTGAGCTTTGCAGAAGAGAAACTTGTAGTACATCAGGCATCAGAGGGGACTGCCGATAAGTTGCCAATATGAATTATTATTGTCTGTCTGTTGTTTTGTTATCTGTACGTAGTCGTGTTTTTGTTTAGTCAATAAATCTTTCTTACCTTTCTACCCTCCAATCACAGTCTCAATCAATCCCGAACCCTCCGCTGACAGCTGGGACACAGCCAACATGGCTTTGTTATGGGTAGGTCATGCCTGACCAACCTCATTTTCTTCTCTGACCAGGTGATGCATCACCTGGACAGGGGGGAAGAGGTTGATGTCATTTACTTGGACTTCAAAAAAGCCTTTGACTTGGTATCCCACGATGTCCTAATGGCAAAACTAGGAAACTGCAGCCTCGACAACCTTGTGGTCTGATGGCTGAGGAACTGGCTCCATGGTCAGACCCAGAGAATGACAGTCGATGGAACTGAGTCAGCATGGTGTATGCTGACCAGTGGTGTCCCTCAGGGTTCAGTACTTGGACCAGTACTCTTTAATATATTCATTAACAATCTGGATTCAGGTGTCAAAAACAAACTGACTAAGTTTGCGGATGACACCAAACTATGGGGAAGCATGGTTACACTGGAGGATAGGCTGGGAATTCAGGCTGACCTGGATAGGCTCGCAAGGTAGGCAGATATAAACCTGATGACCTTCAACATAATGACATGTTGGTGCTGCACATGCAAGGTGCTCCACCTTGGGAGAATAAACTCACATCATACCTATAGGCTCAGCAGTGTTTCACTCACTAGCACTGTGTCCAAAAGAGACTTCGGGGTCATGGTTCACCACAAGATAAATATGAGCTACCAATGCGATACTGCAGTCGGCAAAGCAAATAAAAACCTGGCTTGCATCTACTGATGCATCTCAAACAAGACCCAAGATGTTGTTCTCCCACTTTATTTGGCCTTGGTGAGGCTGCAACTGGAGAACTGCATCCAATTCTGGGTTCCACACTTTAAAAAGGACATGGAGAAGCTCGAGAGAGTCCAGAGAAGAGCCACTCGCATGATCAGAGGTCAAGAGAGCAGGTCTTATGAGGAGAGGTTGAGAGGCATGGGACTCTTCAGCTTAGAAAAGCATAGGCTCAAGGGGGACTTGGTGGCAGTCTATATCAGGGGCGTACATCAGGATCTGGAGGAACATCTGTTCACCAGGACTCCCCTAGGGAAAACAAGGTCCAGTGGTCACACATTACTAGAAAACCATTTAGATTGGACATAAGGAAGAATATCTTTACTGTCCGAGTCTTCAGAGTCTGGAGTAGACTCCCCTCAGAAGCGTTGCAAGCACCTACTCTGGACACATTCAAATTGTGTTTGGATGATTATTTTGCTGCGGTCACCTGATCCTAGCTGATTTCCTGCCCTTTGGGCAGGGGCCTGGACCAGATGATCTCATGAGGTCCCTTCCAGCCCTGATGTCTATGAAATCTATTAAATAATTTTAATTCCTGGAAAGGTCCTAGTATGAATAATCAATCAATATATAAGCACAGAAAATAAAAAGGGATAAGCAATAGCCAAGATGGATTTGTCAAGAATAAGTCATGTCAAAACAACTTAATTTCCTTTCATGACAGGCTTACATGCTTTGTGGATAATAGGTATGTAGTGAATATGACATATATTGGCTGCAGTTAGGCTTTTGACACTGTCTTACATAATGTTCTCATAAGCAAGCTGTGGCAGAAACAGGGTCCTAGCCCCTGCCATGCTCCCTCAGAACCAGACATGCCAGCTGGGAACTCACCCATCCAGGTCCAGATGAGTAGTGCATCCATGGTGCTTGGGGGGTGAAGGTCTGGGGGGAGAAACACAGTTGCTGGCAGTCCCAGGAGCACAAGAACACATGCTCGCGGAAACCTGCCCTGATTGGCCTCCAGTAGGAATTGGGCAGTTTAAAAGGAAGATGATGAGGAGAGCATTCGGGGTCTTCAGTGCAGGAAATATTACAAACAACTTCATGGGGGGGGAAACCCCTGAAACTGCACTACACACCAGACCTTCATGAGCTACCAGGACCAGGATGAGCCATGAGCCAGGATTGACCCACTCTCCCTGAAAGATAAGTAAATCGGCCCAAGGGGAGGAACAGTGACGGTCATCCCAGCAGAAGCCCAAGCTTCACCCAGGGGGAAGTACACCCATTGGGGATGACTAGTGTAAACCAGCCAAGAAGAAGGAGTGAGAGAGAAAGCAAGCCAGTCTTCCAGGAGGATTGGGAACCCAGGAGAAAACTGAGGCAACCGGAATAAAGGAAAGGGTTAGACACATTCTGACAGTAAGCAGAAAACCAAGCAGAGACCTGAAGGTAGCGACAGAGCATACGGTGGAGAAAGGAGAAGAAATCCAAGTGATTCTCCCATAATTTTGATTTAAAAAGGGAATAGAGGGAATCAAGGACCAAGACTAAGAAGCCCTCTCTTTGATTTAATTCCTCTAAAATGGAGAAGGATACCAGGAGGGCCAAAGGGAAAGTCCCACACCCCTGAAAATTTAATTTAGAGTTAAGAGGGAAGCTATAACCAGTTCCCAGAAAGCAGAAATTAAAGAGGCCAAGGTCAGGAGACCTTGGACCCACCAGGGAAGAAATGTAAAGGAGTTCTTGGAGGCAATCCTTATCTGATTTAAGGAGAGTATTCATATAGCAGCCAGGCTAGTGGAGAAGGAGATCAAGACACTGTGAGCTCAAGACTGGAGAGAGAGAGAGGCCATGATAGTCTCCATTCAACATCTTTAGGGAACAGTGACCAGCAACCTGAGAGGATAGGGACAGGGGGTAGGGAAGGTGGAGGCCTGCAGAAGATCTGCCTCCAGGTCAGACTGACCAGCAGGTCAAGAACATTTATCCTTCTGAACATTTACTTCCCATCAAGATCTTTTAAGGTCCCTTCTGCCCTATATTTCTCTTACATTAAACCAGAGATACTATGTTGTTCCTGTTTGAGAACTTTTGAGTCACAATATGTTAAAATAATATAATGTATATTTGTTAATCTGTCTTCTATAGCAGAAAAGATCATGGGCTTCTGGTATTTTTTTCCTCTATGTTTGATGTATTAGAGAAGGATTTAGAAGAAACTGGTACAGATGAACAGAAGGCAGATACTTCACTCATCAGCTAAGAAGCTTTGCAAGCAAGAGTTCTTAATTACAGGAGATAGGTAGCTGACACAGCCCCAGCCCCAGCCTCACTCTCTCCCTCACTGTGGGGACCTCAATCTGCTCCCCCCATGCTCCTTGCCTCCCCCACCCCTTTCCCCCAATAGATTTACCAGCCTGACACTGGTCCCCATGCTGCCAGGTTGCATATTGGCAATCAAATTGGTGTCAGCCGATATGGCTCGTCAAAAATTGGCTATCGGTATCAACCCCCAAAAAATCTGTATCAGTGAACCCCTACTTATATAATAACTTCTTATGTAGTTGAAAACTGCTGTCATGTTTTCCCTCAGTTTTTTCTAGGTGAAGCAAACTCAAGAGTCTCAGTGGGTGTTTACCCATGCATTGAATCCAGGAGCAGTTTACTCGCCAGTAAACTACTCACAAGGAAAAGCTCCCAGGCAGGCGTCTACACATGTAGGAAAGGGAGAGAAAATTTGCTGTTAATGGCAGCTAACTGCTTTTGCTTCCTGGGGCCCTTCAATGGTTCCCTGCCATCACCTTAGGAAGCTCTAGGCACCCCCAGGTGCTATCACAGGAGCTGGCAGGGAGCACAGGGCCAGGAGATAGGGTTCTCTTGGCAAGGGCTGGGACATTGCTCCCTGCCCCTGGGGTGCTGCCTGCTGCTGAGGCAGAGACAATGTCCCCCTGCCTCAGCAACAGGGAGCTCCCAGCCACAGTTCCCTGATTGGGGAAGAGGACTTGGAAAGAGCTTCAGGGGAGGGACAAGTCCCAGCCCTCTGCCTTGATCCACCAGCTGGGCAGCTAGCTGCAAGCCCCAAACAGTGCAAGGTTCCCCACCCAGCCAAGGGCTCACTACTAGCTGCCCGATCAGTGGGTTTGGATCAGGGGGTTGGGACCTGCTCCACCGCTGCAGTTCTTTGCAAGTTCTGCACCTTGATTGCCCGATTGAGGCATGGGGCTGGGACCTGCCCCTGACTGGGACAGTTCCCAGCCCCGACTCCACAATTGTAGGGCATGGGCTGGAAAGCTTGTTCCCTGCTTAGCTCTGTGATTGCTGCCCAGCTCCCCAGCCCAGCTCAGCTCCCCAGCCTGTTGTCCACCCAGCTCTGTGCTCATGGAGCTGAGGAGGGAACAAGGTCCCTAGCCCCCACCAGGAGGGAGCTCCCAGCACCAGCTCTGCAACTGCAGAGCTGGGACAGGGAGATAAGGATCTCCCAGCCTCGGCCCCATGAGTGTGGAACTGGCACTGGGAGATAAAGATCCCCATTCCCCAATCACAATTTCAGAGCGGAGGGCTTGGAGCTCCCTTCTGTAGGGACAGGGGGACATAGTCCCCACCTGGGCTCTGATGGTGGAGCCCGTCCCAGCAGCAGGCAGTTCCTGGGGGCAGGGAGCAACCCCTTGGTAGGGCTGGCTGACCAGGAGCATATATACTCCTAGTCAGGTGCCCACATAAGTGGTACTGTGCAATTAGTAATCACAAGTAAATTTGCTACTTGCATTTGCAGGTAGGAAATTTACTCGCTATTACTGAGGTTTACTGCACAGTAAGCATATGCACATGTATACGCACATGCTTACTGTGCAGTAAACTATGGTACTTCGCGATAAAGTGCCTTGTGTAGACATACCCACTGTTTCCTTATAGGTTGTGTTTTCTAGGCCTCTGATCATTGTGTTGCTCTGCCCTTCCTTGAAATACAGTGCTCAGATTGGACACAGTACTTCTGTTGAAACCTTATCAGTGCTGAGTACAGTTGAAGGATTATGTTATACATTTTATATATGACATTCTTGTTTATGCATCCTACATAACTACAGCACTATGATATTCTTGACTCATGTTTAGTTTATAATCCACTATAGGTCTATAGGCTGTACAGGAGGGATAGGACAGGGAGGAAAGGTGGGGGTGTGGCGCTCTACATCAAGGAGGAATACACATCCTCATCAAGTAGCACAAGGTCAGAGAAGGGGCACACTGAAGTGCTCTGGGTCAGAATACAAGGAAGTCGAGGGAAAAGGGACTGAACAGTGGGGGTCTACTACAGACCACCCAACCAAAAGGAAGAGCTAGACCAGGAATTCTTAAGTCAGCTCACGGAGGTAGTTAGGTCAAAGGACATGGTCATCATGGGTGACCTGAACTTTCCAGACATCTGCTGGGAAGAGCAGTCAGTCAGATCTGACCGCTCACGTAGGTTCCTAGCCGAAATACAGGACCTCCATCTAACCCAGGAGGTGCATAGCCCCACCAGGGGAGATGCCTTGCTGGACCTGGTCCTGGCCACGGGAGATGACCTGGTGAGAGGTCTGCGGGTGCTCGACCACCTGGGTGACAGCAATCATCGCATGCTGGAATTCACCATCCAGTGCAAGGTGGCAAAGGCCTGCAGCAAGGCAGCAGCCCTGGACTTCAGGAGGGTGGACTTCAATGAGGTAAGGAAAATAGTTGGGGAGACACTGAGGTCCCAAAGGGGAGGGGAGTCGGGTGTCCAAGAAGAGTGATCGTTCCTTAAGGAGACAATCCTCCAAACCCAAAGGGAGGTAATCCCAACATGGATCAAAGGGGGCAAGAGGGCACAAAATCCCCCATGGCTCACCAAAAGCATACGGGAACATCTCCTGCCTAAAAGGGAGGCGTATACCCAATGGAAGGGAGGGGCCATCACCAGGGAGGACTATACCTCGGTTTCTTGAGGCTGTAGGGGGCCGGTCAGGAAGGCCAAGGCGGAAATGGAACTGGGACTAGCTACCCAGATCAAGGACAACAAGAAGTCCTTTTTTTAAATACATAGGGGGTAAAAAGAAGGTACCGGGTAACATGGGGCCTCTGCAAGACATGCTAGGAAATCTGGTCATCAAACCAGACGACAAAGCTAACCTATTTAACAATTTCTTTGCCTCCATTTTCCTGATCAGGGACTGGGTCGCCTCCCCACTGGGACCCCTGTAGACCCAGGGGAGGTGCACCCAGGCCTAGGGTCAGTGAGGATCTAGTAAGGGAACTGGCGGAGGGACTGGACATATTTAAATCAGCTGGTCCTGACCATCTCCACCCCAGAGTGCTGAGGGAATTAGCAGAGGTCATTGCGGGACCCCTGGCACAGCTTTATGAACATTCATGGTGCTCTGGCATGGTGCCAGAGGACTGGAAAAGGGCCAATGTGGTTCCCATTTTCAAAAAAGGGAGGAAGGAGGACCCAGGAAACTATAGGCTCTGGTAACTATAGTCTTACCTCGATCCTGGGTAAGCTTTTTGAGAGAGTTATCCTGGCGCATGTCTGCGAGGGGCCAGCAGGGGAGATTATGCTTAGGGGCCACCAACATGGGTTCATTAGAGGCAGGTCCTGTCAGAACAACCTGGTGGCCTTCTGTAACAGGTTGCCCTCCCCGGCACCATCTTTCTGGTCATCTGCGCCTTACGCGGGGCACCCTTGGAGTCTGATTTGGAGCTCTTGTGTCCCGCCCTCTGCTTGCCTACCACATCTTGATGGAAATTATTGTTGATGTTCTTGTGAGCGGGAGACTGCCTGTTGTATTTTATATGTTGGGGACTTTCGCCTACATGGGCCTGACCCCTGTATTTCTCTAGCTAGGCCTTCTCATCCAAAACCCACCAAACAGGGTTTGACTTGGAGTCTCTAACCTTTTACTGTGTTGGGCCTTGTTACAATTTGGCCCCTTGGTCCTCAGGCTGTCCACAGCCCTGTCTCGCACTGTGCCTCACTGGCGCTCAGGCTTTCCGCAGCCCTGTCTTGCACTGCGCCTTCTCTGGTGCTCATCAATCACTCCCCCCACTCTGGGGCTTCTCGCTGCCCCCTCTCTGGGCTGGGGTCTCCATACTGCTGTGGGTCCCCTATGATACCTCCTCCATCCCCTTATAGCCTCTCCCAAGCCACCATTTGAAACAGCAAACAAAACACAAGCCCCTGTGCTATAACATAAATTCAGGCCGCCCAGCTAAAACATCATTCAAACCACCCCAAGGGTGCTCCATCTCTCACCAGTATCAGAAGCTGCTCATGCAGTCAGGCCTCTCCCCTTTGCTTGCTCCAGCAGAGCTCCTTCCCCCTTGGCTGCCAGCAGGGGACTACCAGCCTGGCCTCAACCCTGGGGTTTAAATGCGAGCCAGGCCCTACCCCTTCCGGTCAGCTGACCACTGGCAGGTGTGGGTCACTAGCTCACTCTGGTTGCCCTAGCAACCTGTACCTGGGTAATTATCTCTTCTCTATGAGTAGCAGGCACCTTAGTGCCCTGCTACACCTTCTATGACCAGGTCACAAAATCCTTAGACGCAGGAGTAGCAGTGGACGTAGTCTTTTTGGACTTTAAGAAGGCCTTCGACACTGTCTCTCACCCCATTCTCACTAAAAAACTAGGGGACTGTGGTGTCGACACCTACACAGTCAAATGGGTCACTAACTGGCTGGAGGGCCAAAAGACATGGAATATTTCAGACTTCTTTTCATCATCCATTATTTGCTCTCCTTTTCTGCTAACCAATGGCCTTCCTTTTGTTTCTTTTATAATATGTTTATAAAATATTTTCTTGTTACTTTTTCTATTTCTTGCTAACTGAAACCCTTTTTACACCTTAGCCACTCTGATGAAAATAATTTCACACAATACTTAGGTTTTTTAATGATGTTTATGCACAATTTTAATTATGAGTTTTCATTGTGCTCTCTTTCTTACGTTGCTTTCTGTACTGATGTTGTAAGGAATTTGTGTACCTATAACATGGAAGAACCCTCGTTAGAGGTAAATTAAATTATATATTCTGTAGCCTACAATAGTAACCTGAAACTAAAGATTGTGCCTGGAAAATTCCAAGGAAACTAAAGATGTTTTCCAGGATAAGACTTCATCCTGTAAATAATTATTTTTCCATTATTGAACTGCTTACAGTCAGCCACTCAAAGGAACGAGAGAAATATTCTGGTGCACTCACATACCTACAGATATTTGCTATGGACAACTGTGAAAAGACTTTTTGTTTTTTTTAAACTTACTCACAGAGGAGTTGTCCACTTTCATGGCAGCTATTTCCTCCACAGTGCAAGTAATGTAACCCCCTCAGCTGCATACACTCTGATCAGTCTTTCCTCAGAACTGATGCATCCTGGAGGTTGAAACATCTCAAATGTCAGAGCTAAAAGCCAGAAAACTGAAAAGAGTGCATTAAACTGGAACTGACAAATAAGGGAACAACAAGTACTCTGCTGTCTCAGCTATCACAGGGCATTACATACATGAATCACTTTAATATGTTAAAGTTATATGTCACTTTAATAACGTTAAAGGCAAAAAGAGACTTTTTTTCAGCAAGGGTGATTTTCAACTGTCCATGAACAAAATTAAAGTACACTACTGTTACCAGTTGCATTTCTAGCAAAAAAGGCACAGGATCTTCATTGACGTGTGTGCAGGGATTCATAGATTTTGAGACCAGAAGGAGCTACTGTGATTGGCCAATCTGACTTTCTGCATGATGCAAGCTATGGATGATGTCTGTTTCAAGGCCAATAACAGTATTTCAATAGCATGTCTGTTAGAAAACAATTGAATCTTCATTTAAAAATTTCAGCTGATGAAGTATCTACAGCAATGTTCAGTACATTGTTGCAATGGATAATTACCCTTTCTGTTAAAAAAAAAGTCTTTACTTCTAATCTGAAGGTAAGTAGCTTTAAGATACAACCAATGGGTTGCATTATATATTTGTCTGCTAGACAGATCAGTGCTCTTCTGTTTCCCATTTAGGCTTTTTTGTACTGTGGTCAAGTCCCCATTTAAGCTTCTCTTCAGTAAAACAGCCTAACTCCTTGAGTCATTCTAATCCATTAGTCATTCTTGTGGCTCATCTCTGAACTCCATCCAGTTTATCAACACTAACAATGTGGGCATGACACATTATTTTAACAACAGTTGCACCAGGCCCAAATACGTTCTGAGGATGTTCTGACCTTAACTAAGAATTAGGAATGTAGGCACTTTAGATACCTCCCCGTTCCTGCTCCAGATTCCCAGGGTTATGAAGCCAAGGTTTGCTCTAGCCCTCCTAGCCACAGTGCTTCAGTAGACACTCTTGATCTAATGATTATTTACCATGACTGTCAGTGGAGTTCTTACATAACCTTTCTCCATAAGCCCATGTTGTTTGACATTGTTAATATTAGAGAGATCTAGTTAGCCATGTTAGTCAGAAGTCAAGCAGAAGGTAGGGCAAATTTGTACCTTATAGCCTAATTAAATTAGAGAGAGATATATAGCACAATCTTCCAGGAGGTAGAGCATCTGGTGAAGTGAGCTCCAGCTCATTAAAGCTTGTGCTATATATATAATAACATCCTCTCTTAATTCTTCACTAATCAAGTCTTTATAATCCGTTTTTTGTCTGGGATCAGCGTCCAGCTGATAAATCTATAGGTATCTAAGTCATCCTATTTATCCTCTCTAAAAGTTGGCACAATGTTAACTTTTTTCCAGTCCTCTGTAACTTCCTCAATATTTCACTATTTATTGGCCATAAGCATCAATTAGACAGTCCACATTTTAAAAATACATGCAAATATTATGTACTTGCTGATATTAAAATGTCTAACTTCAGTAACTGCTGTTTAATTATCCGTAGCTAGTCCTGCAATGGAAAAGCATTTAATCATATAATAAAATAAATCATCTTTGTTCCTGAATGCAGAACATAAATGTTTGTTGAACATTTTTGCCTTTTCTTTATTATTAATGACAATTCTACCATGTCCATTGATACCATTGTTAGGACTGATTTTGCCCCTCATCATTTTTTTCCTGTATCCTTTAGCTTCCCTTCTCAATTTTCTACATGTCCCAGCTTTTAATTTGTTGTTATGACACTGTATATCAACTTTCACATTTTTCCCACTTGTTATATTTTATACCTGCTGTCACTTCTCCAATAAGCCAGATACTTTTTTTAGCCAGTTTATCTTCTTTATCAACTGTAGGACTGTGGCGTTTTCAGCATTGAATAAAATATTCATAGGCAGCTCCCAATTATTCACATTTCTCTGTTAAGTTGTATCTCCCAGATGATTTAACTCATCCACAGTTTTCCATGATTAAAATGAAACACAGCTATATATATCTATATATTAGTAGTGTTTCATTTTAATCATGGAAAAATATGGATTTGGGGTTCCTTTTTTTAACCGAAAATTGGGGATTTTTTAAAATTAGATCCCTGGTTATCATTACTCTACACAGAAGGTAAATGCAGTGAAAAGAAGTATCATAATTAATGAACAACATATAGGGCATGCTATAAATAAAGGGCTGCCAACTTGTGGTATGAGTGCCACACATGGTATGGGCAGTTTCTGGGTATGGCAAATTGGCAGAGCAGGGAGGGGGCAGGCAGCATAGCAGCAGATCAGGTAGACAGCACAGGGCAGGGGAAGGGAATTGGAGTGGCATTTGGGGAGTACACAGGTCTTAACTTGTGGCATGTCTGCCAAAAAGCTTGCCCCCCTCCCTCGTGTTACAAACAGGGATCCTGGTTTTCTCTGATTAAAAAAAAAATCCCCAATTTTCAGATTTAAAAAAGTAACCCAAAATCCACATTTTTCTGTGATTAAAATGAAATACCACTATATATGTATCTATATATTAGTGACATTTCATTTTAATCATGGAAAAATGTGAATTTTGGGTTACTTTTTTTAATCCAAAAATTGGGTTGTCTTTTTTTTTTTTTAATCAGAGAAAACCAGGATCCTTGGTTATAAATAGACAAATACTTAAGTGAATACATTCCTAAAGTTGAGAAATAAAACAAATGGAAATCATGACGTTCAACAGTTACATTTCTATGTCAACATTAACTCAATCATGTCACACCTATGTGAATTAATTTTCTATTCCTCTTAAGTAAAGTATCTGGATACATTACCATTTGTGTTGTTCAATTAAATATGCCATTTTGGAAGGTACTATTGAGTGCATCATCCTTGTAAAAAAACTGAAGGGATTTTTTCATGGCATAGCTTTGGTAAGGGAAAGTTATAAGAAAAATAACCAACAATCTCATGCACTAAAGTGTCAATACATGTATTGTAGTAGCTATAAGATGATACAACATTAAAAAGGAGTAGTAAATGTGTGCAAGCTCAGACACATATGGCTACAGTCTATTCTTAGTTTCATCAGTGCAAATCTGGAACAAACCCATTTATTTAAATTGCTTTATTCCTGGTATCTATGACTAAACCAGACTGACCAAAGTTTTAAAATTTGTATAAAATTAAACATACTAAATTGTTTTTCTTAAAATGTGACTGGATTTTCTTCTCTTATTGAGGAAATCAATGTTATATGTTCAAAGTGTATTGCTTCAGCAGTTTTTGAGGTACTTAACAGACACTTTTTTTTTCATAGACCTAAAATATTTTGTTTCTGAGAAAAAAAAAAAAGATCTTTATGAATTTTGGTGGCACATTACTTTATTGTCCATATTTCTAAAAATTGAATGTGGGTTGTACAAGTCAAATGCAGTTTCTATTTCTTTTTACTTCTGTGTGTGTCTGCTATAAATAAATTGTACGTTTACTCGCCTTCAAAAGGACTTCGCTGTATTAGGAATGCTGTTTATCCACTGAGTTACATTTGATTTGGATTGACACCAAGTACACCTGCCTACTTTCAAATGGACTCTGTAGACTATTGTGACAATTGCATTCAGTGCAGGACTTCAGTGTAAACCACGTGACAGAGAGGGATGAAAGAAAAATTCAGTGCTGCAATCTCTCATTGTTGATAAACGCACTTGAGAATGAGGGGGACTGTGTGATGTTTTAAAAAACCTTTGTTCTTCTTTTCCTCAGTCTAAAGGGATGAGTATTATTCTTGCAGACAACCCAGAACTTTGTAATAATTATATGTTCCAGATTTTCTTGTGTAAGCTAATGTGAAAAAAACAGAAGCCATGTGTTTTCAGGACAGGCAGCCACTTAGGAAAGCAAATTGAAGGGGGAGGCAAAAGGCATGGCACACACTTTGCATATATTCATTGGGGGCCACCATGAGAGTCTGGGTATGTGCAAAAGTGAACAGGATGGCTCTGGTGCTGCTAAGCCACCACTCCAGGGCTCCTTCCGGTGCCCACCCTCACCAAGTCCCAGGTACATTATAGGGGATGGAGGCAAAATTTTGTTTGCGTAAGCAGGCAAAAATCCTTGCAGTATTCCTGCATAATTTAATATGAAAGGAATGAGCTTTCTGGGATTTTTAAATTTTGCCTTGAAGGTGAGATTCTCCTTCATAAAAAACTCAGCCTTCAAATTGCCCACAGTTACAGATAAAACACTCTGAAACCTGCAGAAGAAACTTTTTGTTTGCATCATTTTTTCGGTTGATCCTACCAGCTAATTTTGTTTATCTGCAATGTCTTTCACTTACGTGCAGAATTCTTGGACTTACAAACAGAAAATACTGTGAAGTGAAGCTGAGTCTTACTGCTCTGCCCATATCACTTTCCTCTCTGTCATTTTCATCTTCCCATTTCAAGATCAAAAATAAATTCCTCTTCCCCAACTTTAGAGGTCCCACCAAGTTCTGCACCCACTGACATTTCTGCTTTAATTTTTTACTCCTCTCTTGGTTCCCTGTGACCCTGCCAACTCTCTTAGTATCCTACTTGCTTCAATATCTTCATGCTTCTTTTATGCAACTCTATGGCTAGGGACAGACATTGTGCATAAACCAGTTTAAGTGATCAGAAATTGGTTTACACCTGTAACAGAACATACGTTTAGTGCACATAAACCAGTTTGAAAATGGCTGAAACCGGTTTGAGATAAACCTGGTTGAATGTAGTATTGTTGCCCTGAGGGGTCAGGCCAATGCTCAGGATCTCAATATTGCACTGTTAGACAGGAGGGCGTGGTATACAATTGCACATATACAAACACACAAATCAATTAAGTGCATACACACACATCCTACCAACTCAGGCACATACACATTCAAACCAGCCTAGGCACATGCATACCTATTACCAATTCAAGCACATACACTCACTAGGTGCATACACCCCTACTAGGCATACACACTCACACTAGCAGCTCAGATACACACACGTTCAAAATAATTAGTCTAGGTTCATGCATACCTATCACCAGTTTAAGCCCATACACACTACACACACCAAATTTAGACAGAATCAGTTACCAGTTACCAACACCTGCACATCCAATACACATACATGGATTACTAATTCATATACCACACACACACACACACAATGATATCTATATATGTGTATATATATGTGTATTCGCTAATTTACACACACACCACCCACCTACACAGACACACAGGTGAGTTCCCAAATTGGGTGTTGTGATGTGTATGTATGTATGTATGTGCTTGGTGTACTTGGGATACCTGGGGAAAGGTTAAGGCAAGAAAGTAGAAGTGTAGGGAGTTAAAGTTACCAGGACCGGGATTACAAACGGTAGACTACAGGGGCCTGGGCTGAAGAACTGAGGCTGGGGGGTAACTTTAGGTTAATTGATCTTAATTGATTAAAAGACAATGCCCAAAGTCTGCAGAACAGGGAAGCATGCCGGCACAGAGTCTGGGACTGGAGCCAGAGCTATGGGGGAGCTGCAAAGGTAGATGGGGACAGGGAAAATGGGACTAAGGGAAAGTGTGGGTGTTAAAGAGGGGCTCTGGGTGTGGGGAGCCAAAGGATGGATCCGGGGCAGGTAGAGAAGTTGCAGGGAGCGGCAGTAGGTGCTGGAAGCTGAAGAAAGGCTCCAGCTGCTGGAGAAAATTGCAGGACAGCTAAGAGGAGCTTGGAACCTGCAGGAGGGGGGGGATTACAGAAGGTGTGGGGAAAGCCTGAAAACAGAGAGACAGACAGCAGAAAATCACAGGAAAAGCAGCAAGTGGCAGGGCAGCAGGAAAGCAGAGAAAGGCAGCAGAAAGTTACAGGGGAAAGGCAGTAGGAGCAAGGGAGGCTGAGAGGTGACAGAAAAGGGGAGATGGAATTGGGAGGAGATCAGGAAACTAGCAGAGAGGGTGGGGACTGGAGCTGAGAGAGAGAGAGAGAGAGAGAATGAGGCTGGAATTTAAGATAGGGAAGGGACTAGGAAACAGTAAAACATGACCCAACTCGGGGTTGCAAATGACAGTGGTTTTATTGAACAGGGGAGATGGTGACACAATGTCAAATTGTTTCCCTTTCACCCACACACACACCCACACCCACAATGGCAGCAGGGGTTAGAGAGGCTTGGTGCAGGGGCTGAAGTCCACTGAAGTCCAGGAGGAGAGAGAGAGAGAGAGAGAGTCCAAATTGTAGGAGGAGGTGTGCAGCTAATACCTACCTATCCAGGCTGGAAAGGGGTCGTTGTCCAGTAGGTGTTGTCCAAAGTGGGGTCGCCGGCAGGGCCTCTGGGTGGATAGGTGGGGTGGCATGGTGCTGATCCAGATGGAGAGGGCGTCCCAGGGAGTCAGTCTTCACTACCCCTTTTTATGGGGCAGACAACCTCTGATCTCCTATGGGGAGGGCCTGTCCAGGCAAAGTCAGTCCTGTCCCAGAGGGCTCCAGCTGTTCTTACTGAGCATGTGCAGCCTGGGCACAATGGTGGGTTGCCACATCTTTTGTTTCTTGAATGCTAAGGGTGGTTCCAAGGGCTGGGTCATTGGTCCAGGTATTGGTGTTGATGGTTTGGTCATTCAGAGGGAGCTATTTTTAGACCTACTGCCATTGTCTCTCAAGCACCCGCATTCATCCCCATTCATTCAGGAACCAAGTTACATAGGAGGGTTAGGTATGAGTCAGGTTACACAACCGGGCCTGGGGACAGGGTAGAAACTTGACAAACAAAATGGAAACTTGACGTGACTTATGCTAACTTACATATGTAGGCCTAAATCAGTAATCACACAATATAAAAGCAGTAAAAAAATCAATACAAACATAATAATTAGCACTTATAAAACAGTGGATATCTATATCAAAATAGCAGGGCACTTATTTACAAAGAGGGGAGAGAAAAATAAAACTTACTACCTAAAATAAAATTTTAAAGCTTATCCTATATCTTAGCTTACTTATACTTATCTATAGGGAATAGAGAGGGAGAAAAGAAGTCAGAAATGGTTGGGGAAGGGGAGGAAATGCATTTTAAAGTAAATTTAAAAAAAAGAAAAACGGGGGGTTTTGCTACAACCATGCTCCTCCATAACTTGGTGTCATCCGTAAACTTGGCCAGTGAGTTCTGCCCCCCCACATCCAAAGCGTTAATAAAGCTGCGGGGAAGGGATGGCCTCCGCCTCTCTCCGTTGGGGAGGAGGCTCTTCTCACCCAGACTGGCTGACCTGCTCCACCGGGTTTTAAACTAAGCCCACTGGGAAATGGGGGGACTACTGCCACTGCTGACCCACTGAGTGGCCCTTGCAAAGCCAGCAGGCCAAGGCACTTAAGGGAGCCCACCCCAGCCCCAGCCCTGGAACAAAATGTAGGCAGGACAAGGGCCCCCAAGGGGACACTTGTGTGTCTATACACAAATGCCAGGAGCCTCGGGAATAAACAGGAGGAACTTGTTCTCCTGCTAAATGCAAATAACTATGATGTCATTGGGATAACGGAGACCTGGTGGTACTCCACCCATGACTGGACCATGGGTATAGATGGCTATACCCTGTACAGGAGGGATCAAGTGGACAAAAGGGGAGGGGGCATAGCTCTCTATGTCAAGGAAAGCTACGCGTCCCTGCAAGGTGACATTGGCACCCATGGTGGATGACATGAGACCCGCTGGGCTAAAATCCATGGGAAAAAAGGCACAGGGGATACTATGGTGGGGGTCTACTACAGACCCCCTACCCAGAGTCAAGACCTTGACCAGGAGTTCACCAGGGAATTGGCTGAGGCCACACACTCCCAGGGTATGGTTGTCATGAGAGACTTTACCCAGACACCTCATGAGAGGAGCGCTCGGCCAAATCCGAGCGGTCGCAAAGCTTTCTCTCGTGCGTGGAGGACCTCTATCTGATGCAAGAAGTCTATGGGCCAACAAGAGGTAAAGCACTGCTAGACCTCATACTGGCAACTGGTGATGACATAATCAGTGACCTAACAATCGAAGGGAAGCTGGGTGATAGTGACCATGAGCTGATCACCTTCACCATCTGCCATAAAGCTGGCAAATCAGTCAGTAATACAGAAGTCCTCAACTTCAGGAAAGCTGACTTTGACAAGCTAAGGAGGCTTGTCAGTGAGGCCCTAAAAGGCCACAACCCAATGGAGAGGGGAGTTCAGGATGAGTGGTTGCTCCTCAAGGGAGCAATCCTGGATGCACAAGCAAAGTACATCCTGTCTCAGAGGAAAGGCAGCAAAAGGGCACAGCAGCCTCCTTGGCTCTCCAGGGAACTGGTGGATCTTCTGCGTCTTAAAAGGAAGACCTATAAAGGATGGAGAACTGGAATTGCCACCAAGGAGGAATACTCTGCTCTGGTCTGGACCTGCAGAGAGCAAATCAGGAAAGCCAGGGTTGTGATGGAACTCCAGCTAGCTACAAATATCAAGGAAAATAAAAAGTCCCTTTTTAGGTACGTGGGAAGCCAGAGGAAAAGCAAGGGCAACTTTTGACCCCTGCTAAACCAGAGGGGGCAACTGACAACCGATGCCCAAGAAAAAGTGAACTTGCTAAATGGGTACTTTGTGCCAGTTTTTCACCAGTCCCATGGGATGGCCTTGCCCACTATGGGTCAGAGAGGCCCAGGTGAGGGAGATTCCTTGCCCTCCATTGAAGCTGACTTCGTGAAGGAACAACTTGACAGGCTGGATACCTTCAAGTCAGCTGGCCCTGATGGCTTACATTTAAGGGTACTCAGGGAGCTGGTGAGCATCATAGCTCAGCCCCTGGCATGGATCTTTGAGAGCTCTTGGCGCGCTGGTGAAGTGCCCGATGATTGGAAGAGGGCCAATGTCATGCCTATCTTCAAAAAAGGGAGGAAAGTAGATCCGGCAAACTACAGACCCATCAGCCTGACCTCTATCCCTGGGAAAGTCTTGGAAAAGATTATCAAAGAGGCCATCTTTAACAGACTACCTGAAGGCAATATCCTGAGGGATACCCAGCATGGGTTTGTTGCGGCTAGGTCTTGCTTGACCAATCTCATTTCCTTTTAATACCAGGTGACTTATCACCTGGACCCAGAGTGTGGTGGTTGACGGGAGCCAATCATCTTGGTGTGGACTGGCCAAGTTTGCTGACAACACCAAACTCTGAGGTAAAGCATCCACACCTGCGGACAGGAGGGTGATTCAGGCAGATCTTGACAGGCTCATGAAATGGGCGGACGAGAACCTGATGGTGTTCAACACCGAAAAATGCAAGGTTCTCCACCTTGGGAGGAAAAACCTGCACCATGCTTATAGGCTCAGTAGTGCTACCCTGGTTAGCACTACAGATGTAAGGGACTTGGGGGTCATGGTTGACCACAAGATGAACATGAGCCTTCAGTGTGATGCTGCAGCTAGTAAAGGGAGCAAAATGAGCACTTGCATCCATAGATGCTTCTCAAGCAAATCCCAGGACACCATGTTCCTGTTGTTCTCAGCCTTGGTGAGGCCACAGCTGGAGTTTTGGGCTCCACAATTCAAAAAGGATGTGGAGAAGCTTGAGAGGGTGCAGAGGAGAGTCACGCGCATGATCAGAGGTCAGGAAAACAGACCTTATGATGAGAGACTGAGAGCATTGGGGCTCTTCAGCCTGAAAAAACGCAGGCTCAGGGGTGATCTGGTGGCCACCTATAAGTTTATCAGGGGTGCTCATCAGGAATTGGGGGAACAACTGTTCACGAGAGCGCCCCAAGGGATGACAAGATTGAACGGTCACAAACTCCGCTGCGACTGATTCAGGCTGGACATAGAAAGAACTTCTTCACTGTCCGAGTCCCCAAGGTTTGGAATAGACTGCCGCCAGAGGTGTCTCAAGCACCCACTTTGACCACCTTCAAGACTGTCCCTGGGATGCCGGTTTAGAAGAGGGGGATGCCAGGGCTATAGGGGAACCCCAAGCCAAAATAGAAGGGGAAGAAAGCCCCTACTTACCATTCACAGGGGCCGGAAGGAGCAGGGGAGCGCGCGCTGGAAAACCACCCACATGGTTCATTAGCTGCGCTCATATTCAGCTGGGGCCAGGTGACGTCAGCACGGGGCACCACCCGGCAGAAATAAAGGGAAACCCCGAGGGTGCAGGAGGTGGGCAGGCTACCAGAGAGCCCGCAGGAAGATCTAAGGTGAGCAGCGCACACCCACGGCGGCTGACAGCCCAGGACGGTGAAGGCAGCTGCAGCTGCAGCAGCGGCAGCGAAGCTGGCAGAGGAGCCAGCAGCGAAGCCAGTGGAGGAGCTGGCAGTGAAGCCGGTGAGGGAGCCGGCAAAGGACCCGGCGGAGGAGCTGGCAGCGAAGCTGGCACAAGAGCCGGCAGAGGACCTGGCAGCAAAGCCGGCAGAGGAGCTGGCAGCAAACCTGGCAGAGGAGCTGACAGAGAAGCCGGTGAAGAAACCAACGAAGGAGCCGGCCGAAAAGCTGGCAGCGAAGCCGGCAGTGAGGATGGCAGAGAAAGCAGCTATGGGGAAGCCAGGAGCGGAGGGGCACCAGGGGAACACAGGGCCCCACGGGATGGGACACTCTACTTTCCTTCTAGACCCCTTCTGGCCTGAAGGTTGCACCCCCTCAGGCGATCACGGTGGTGGGTATTTCATGTGGTGTCACAGAGAGTGTTAGCATAAGGGTGAGGGCAGCGGAAATTAAGAGCCTTTCTGCCTCGCGCCAGAGCCTGACCCAGGACACCAGGTCCCGCCATTGGTGAACAACGGGAAGTCCGGGCAAAGAAACAAGTAGGGACCAGTGGTAAAGTGAGCCTTGAAGACCCGTGGCAGAAGGTGGTGTTTGGCCGGGGTGTAGGGGAGGTCAGAGCCCTGTGAGTGCCCACTGAGAGGCGTGATGACCCTGGAGGCTCCCTCGAAGGAGACCCCCTCCACTGAGGATCTGTCCAAAGTCGTGGCAGGAGAGTTAAGGGGGGTCTCCTGACATCAGCCGAGGTACCCTCTGGGGCCCACCCGCAGGCCCGGGACAAACCAGATCAACTGCCCAGGAAAAGGCTGCTCGGGAATGCCTAATAGAGCACAGGCGGGCACAAAGACACATTTGGATGATTATCTTGCTGGGATCCTATGATCCCTGCGGACTTCCTGCCCCTGGGGCAGGGGGCTGGACTCGATGATCCTCCGGGGTCCCTTCTAGCCCAAATGTCTATGAAATCTATGAAATTCCAACATGCTCTCTGGGCTGGGCGGGGCTATCTGCTGGAGCAGAGCATGGTTGGCCCCACCCCTCTCCTTCCTAGCCAGAGCACTATCACGGCTCCGGCTGGCTGAGGGACTGCAGCGGCTGCCAGGCTTCCCCACCACCACCACCACCACCCATTCACTGCTGGCTGCTCAAGCAGGGACCCCTGCTGTCTCTCTCCAATGGAAGGGACCCAAATGCAGGACCAGGTATCTAATCATGCCCTCCCTATCCCAATCTAGCTACTGCTGAGAGGTGTCTGTATGGGTCTCCAATTTCAGTGGAATAAAGGCAGACAGCTAATGGCTTGGAAATGCAAATACACCTTGCAGGTAAGAAGACCTTGAAACTAATGAGGGCTTGATGGGCTGATTGACAGATTGTAGCCAGTTTGGCTTCAAGAAGGGACAGAGAAAGTAAAAATGACCTGGTTTGCAGACAGTATGACGAAGAATGGAGACAGCGATTAAAAAACTCAGTCTCAACAGATGCAGGGTCTGGCAACACTCCCACCCCTTGAACAGCCAACAGGGCAAAGCCTGGAATGGTGGAGGTAGGGTGGGGGTTTACACCCTTCCCTAATCATCAGAGTCAGAATATCCTGCCAGGGCCTGGCCATGCCCCCCTCAGCTCAGCACTGTGGAAGGGAAGGGAATGCTACTCTAGCCCCCCCCGGCTTCTAGCCTGAGCAAATGCAGGCATGTGCCTGCATTTCTGTGATGTCTGTATGATTACAAACTGGTTTAGCCTAGCCAGGTTAGACTAACCTGCAAAGGTTGAATCAGTTCCAGCTCAGGCTTTTGAATGTCTGTCCCTAGTGTATATGCTTAAAATTGCCTCCTACTCCTTGCAGAATCACTTTCTTCTTCAAACTCCTTCTTATTGTTATTCTGGTTAGCTTTTTGTGATGCGCGGGTCACCATAGTATCCAAATGTACTTCTTTATGTATGTATGTATGTATGTATGTATGTACACACACACACACACACACACACACACACACACTGATCTCTTTAACATTTGCCTCCTATTGTTTTTCAGGGTTATCTCATGTGTAGCTGTCTATAACCCCAAGCTGTAAGTTCTTCATCTGTATATATTCCTTGGTTTATACATATTTTAAGGGGAAAAAAGTATATTTCTCTGTCTCAGGGAAGTATTTTTCCTGTGACACGATTTCACATAGGAAACTAAATGTTTTGATACATGTATTTGCTATTAGACATCAATTGACTCCATACTTTCATAGTAGCTAGGGTCAGGAGGGACCTGAACAGATCATCTAGCCTGACCCCCTGCCACAGGCAGGACA
>NW_005842283.1:53935-54677 GCF_000455745.1 Alligator sinensis | reverse complement strand
TCCAACCTCCTCTTGAATTTGCCCAAGGTAGGGGCAAGGACCACTTCCCTGGGAAGTTGGTTCCAGATTTGGGCCACCCTAACTGTAAAATATTGCCTTCTGATCTCTAACCTAAACCTATTCTCCATCAGCTTATTACCATTGTTCCTTGTCACCCCAGGTGGTTCTGGGGAGAACCTATTTGCTGTTGATCTCCCCTGATGAGTTTGTAGGCAGACACCAGGTCCCCCCTCAGCCTCCTCTTGTTGAGGCTGAACAGTTTCAGGTCCCTCAGTCTCTCCACATAGGGCCTGTCCTGCTGCCCTCTCAGCAAGTGGGTGGCCCTCCTCTGAACCCTCTCCAGGCTGGCCACATCCCTCTTGAAGTGTGGTGCCCAGTACTGGACATAGTACTCCAACTGCGGCCTGACCAGTGTTGCATAGAGTTGGAGTATCACCTCTCTGGACCGGCTTGAGATGCATCTTTGGATGCATGACAAGGTATGGCTGGCCTTGCTGGCTGCGCTCTGGCATTGGCGGCTCATGTTCATCTTGGAGTCAATAATGACTCCAAGATCCCTTTCCATCTCTGTGCTTTCAGGAAGGGAACTCCCCAGCCTATATGTATGCTGTGGATTTCTTCTCCCAAGGTGCAGCACCCTGCATTTATCTATGTTGAACCCCATCCTATTCTTGGCTGCCCACTTTTGTAGTCTGTCTAAATCTAGTTGCAGCCTCTCTCTCCCTTCAAGTGTGTCCACCTC
>NW_005842283.1:44611-52813 GCF_000455745.1 Alligator sinensis | reverse complement strand
GCCCTTGCTGAGCCAAGGGGGTTTCTGAGCACTCTTACCCCCCTTGCTTCTCTCAGGGACTGTTATCCTTTGAGCCTGGAGGATCGCCCCCTTAAGGTATGACCATCCTTCATGGACTCCCATCTCCTCTACCTTCTGGGCCCTCAGTGCCTCCCCCACTAATCTCCTAAGCTCATTGAAGTTGGCCCTTCTGAAGTCAAGGGCTTTAGCCTTGGTGTAAGCCCTTGACGCCCTGCGTTGGATAGTGAAATCCAGCAGGTGATGATCGCTGTTGCCCAGGTGGTCAAGGACCTGCAGTCCCCTCACCAGGTCATCCCCCCTGGCCAGGACCAGGTCCAGCATGGCGTTACCCCTAGTGGGGCTGTGTACTTCCTGGATAAGGTGAAGGTCCTGTAATACAGCCAGGAACCTACGCAAGCAGTCAGATCTGGCTGTCTGCTCCTCCCAGCAAATGTCTGGGTAGTTTAGGTCACCCATGACAATAACATCCCATGACCTAACCACCTCCATAAGCTGACTGGAGAAGTCCTAGTCCAGCTCTTCCCCTGGTTGGGTGGTCTGTAGTAGACACCCACCGTAAGGTCTCTTTTGCCATACCCACCTTGTAGTTTGACCCATAGTGTCTCTGCCTGACCCTCCTCTAACCCGAAGCTAATCCTTGATGATGTGAGATGCTCTTTGACGTAGAGCACAACCCCCAACATTTCCTCTCTGTCCTGTCTCTCCTATATAGGGTGTATCCCTGAATGCCCGCTGCCCAGTCATAGGTAGGATCCCACCAGGTTTCTGTGACCCCTACTAAGTCTGGGTTCTTACTCGCAGTCAGGAGGCACAGTTCCTCCTGCTTACTCCCCATACTACGAGCATTAGTGTAGAGGCACCTGAGGCCTCCTGAGGGTGTACGAGCCTCCTTCCCACTCCCAGGACAGTTGTGGCCCTCTACTCCCAGGACATTGATGCTTACCTGGGCTTCCCTTCCTCTTGTCACCCCGCATGCTGGTGAAGCATCCTTTCCACTCAAAGCAGACCCTTCCCTCAGAGAAGCTAGTTTAAAGCCTGCTGTACGAGATCAGCCAACCGAGAGGAAAAGATACATCTTCCCTTAGGGGAGAGGTGAAGCCCATCCCACTCCAACTAACAATAAACTGTATATCTATTTCTTTCTCTATTATTTTCCAGGTTAATTAATTATGGAAAATATAAAGAAATTTGAGCACAGGGATGCTTAATCTATTACAAAGGATAAGATTTGAAGTGAAGTAAAAGAATGCAAGAATATTGTGCAAGCAACAGCCCATGAAATTTCCAGTCCGTGTGCAATAGAAGTTATGAGCTTAATTTTTATTTATAGTGAAAGCACTTCACACGACTCTGACAGTGAAGTGGAAAAAAATATAATTTAAACCTAGTTTATGGCCATTTTATATTTCCAGAGCGGCAATTTTGCTAAGCCCATTTTATAATGGCCTTAGCACAACTGAGAAAAAGACCTGAAGTCTTAAAGTCTGTTCAGTCAAATCCTGCATCCTTCACTCAGTAAATGGGAGTATTGCCTTAGTAAAAATAGGCTGTTAATAATAGCTGCACACATTTGCATTACTTAGATCTGTGAAAATAATTATTTTTTTGGTTCAGTGGCTGAAAAATTGAAAATTGAAACAAAAAATGCTGACTAGGTTCCATGCAAAATTAAAATATTTTGGTTTGTCTCACAGAAACAAAATATTCAAAATGTTTAATTTTGGATTCAATGAAATATTGTAAATCCATTTTGGCACTCTCAGCAAGACTGAATGAATGAAAATGTAACTACAGAAATAGTGCTAAGGGGCTCTGGTAACCCATGCTATCTAATAGCCAGTGGTTAAAGTACTCATCCATAATCACCATACTAGATGGTATTTTTCTTCAGTCTTCTTTATTGAAACTGTCCTACTGTATTTAAAATTCTGAAATATTCATTGAGCCAGAGAAAAAGAAGGAGCCTGGGAATGATGCTGGACCATGTTTAGGCCTGTCCTCTGGGAGCTGGGATATACAGATTCAAAGGGATGTAAACTTGGGTCCCCCAAATCCTATGTCGTGACTCAACGACTGGTCTATTGGGGAAAAAGTGAAATCACTTTCTCCTTGCTTGTTATGTGAAGGTAGTCCTTAAAAAAACAAAAAACAAAGAAAAAAATCTTATATATTCAACTCAAATTTCAAATCATCTTAAACTACATTTTATGCTGAATAAACAAACAGTTTGCTGGGAAAAATAATTAGCTCCAGTTATACTTATTGACTTTCAACCACAAAAAAATTATGATTGGCAGTGCTTTGAAGAACAGTTAAATGCAGTGCACTTCCTTTCGTATTCTAAATATACGCATTTCCTTTTTTCAGTCTTACCCTGGTTAAAAATGTTAATGTTCCCTTCATTGTTTAGTTTTTCATAATTATTTTAACGTTGTTAAGTCATTGAGCAACATTTTCCTCATTATTAGTTACTGGAAATAACCTTTTATTTTACTCTTGCTTCAAACATCCTAGTCATAGATGAGCAGGATACAGAACAGGACACACCTATTTGCCAAATCTAAACATGT
Organism: Alligator sinensis; assembly: GCF_000455745.1. Taxonomy (NCBI): domain Eukaryota; kingdom Metazoa; phylum Chordata; order Crocodylia; family Alligatoridae; genus Alligator; species Alligator sinensis. Next base: position 50,222 of record NW_005842283.1, on the reverse strand, counting down.
CCCAGTTATCATGACATCTTCAAAGTGCTCCTCTTCCTTCCACTTCGCCCCTGACCCCTCCTTCCACATACACACTACAATTGTTTTTGATGTCAATGTATCTGAGTTCCTGGTTCTAGTGACAACCAGCATCTAGATTAAAATTTTTAAAAGTGGAGGAATGATGCACACTGTTCCCCCTCTTTTCTCTACAGACACTTGAGAACATATGTAATGTTAAACATGTAACTAGTTCACCTAAAGTCATTCCTTTTAAACCAATGAGATGATTTATGTATGGGTCTGTAAGGAGACAGGACTATGGGCTAAGATCCAAATCCAATAAAGGACTTAGGATCCGGCCACATAGCACAACAGCCCCGTGTAAGAGAACTTTGAGCCAGCTCACAGGTACTAGAACTATTATGGCTGAGAAACAGTTTGAGCAGGTACAACTTGCTAATAAACCTATGCTGCTCATTCAGTGTACTGCATACACTTCCCCTTAGACATCTTAAGGGGAATTTAGGCAGAAGTTAATCATTCTGCACCAAGCCCAGCAGATGCCCTGAAGAGGCATCTTATTAGTCTGATCTGGTTCACCCAACATCTGCATAGATCAGGCACTTCAGGGGGCTTTTTTGACATTTTTATCTAATCTAAAGCTGATTGAATAAGCTTTATATAAGAGCACCAAAAGAGTCCCACTGACATGTGTGATCTATACAGATACTGAGGAGCCGAGTCAAACTAATGTGCTGCTTCTTCTGGTAAAGCGCTGTTTGGTTTGGTTTTTTTCCACATTTGTCAGTAAAAAGATTAAATTAAAAAAATGGTACTTTACTTTAAACTCTGTGTATGCCTGAGCTAAATCCAGCACATGCCCAAAAGAGAAATTGTGTTAGTTGGACCCAGCTTGCCCAGCATCTGTATAGATCAGGCATTTCAGCAGGGCTTTTTTTCCCAAAAATTGAATCAGCTATTAGATAAAAGTGTTAAAAAACCCCACTGAAGTGTGCTGTAACAGGGGGCATGCTCAGTGAAGGGTCTCACCTGCCACGACTTGCTGGTTTAATAAACTGGTGTTCTAAACTGAAGGCACTATCCATGGCTCTATACTGTCCCTACACTGTGGCCCATGCCTTGTAGATGGCATCCAGTTTGCTATCACAGCTCTGGCCTGAGGCCAGGCCAAACTCAGTCCACTGTTGGGCCTCTCGCGTACTACCCTATTCAGGGTCACACTCATACCGCCCCCTCTCACTGGGCCTCGTGTACGTTGACCCTCACTGGGCCTTACTCGCTCTGCCCTGCTCCCTTGACACCCCCTACTCTGTGTGAGCTACCTTGAGCCTGCACTGTTTAACATCTTCATCAGTGACTTGGATGAGGGGGTGGAAAGCACGCTGTCCAAGTTTGCTGATGACGCTAAGATGTAGGGCGAGGTGGACACACTTGAAGGAGAGAGAGGCTGCAAATAGATTTAGACAGACTACAAAAGTGGCTAGACGAGAATAGGATGGGGTTCAACATAGACAAATGCAGGGTGCTGCACCTTGGGAGAAGGAATCCACAGCATACATACAGGCTGGGGAGTTCCCTTCTTGAAAGCACAGAGATGGAAAGGGATTTTGGAGTCATTATTGACTCCAAAATGACCATGAGCCACCAATGCCAGAGCGCAGCCAGCAAGGCCAGCCATACCTTGTCATGCATCCAAAGATGCATCTCAAGCCGGTCCAGAGAGGTGATACTCCCCCTCTGCAACATTGGTCAGGCCACAGTTGGAGTACTGCATCCAATACCGGGTGCTGCACTTCAAAAGGGATGTGGCCAGCCCGAAGAGGGTTCAAAGGAGGGCCACAATTGCACTTCCTACATGGCAGGAAGTGCAATTGTGGGACCAGGGGTCTTGCAGCTAGAAGCCCCTATCAACTGACCACAGCAGCCCCAATCAACTGACTGGCACCATGCATCCTAGTCTTTCAAGGCTGTTGTGTTCCCCAGGTTCAGAGCACTAGTCAGCTGACTGGGGTTGGCTACATGTTCAATTTATGATAGGATGGGAACTAGCCACAAAGTTATTAGACATTTTTTGTGTAATATCTTTGTGGCTTATTCCTTTTTTATAGCACCATTAATTGAATGAACGTATGCCTGGGTTACTACTTAAGATGTGATTAATTGGTTAATCACTTCTTAAGTGTAACTTGTGCCAGGGGCTTAGTACACAGTAATGAAATGGCTGGTAAACAAAATCTTTTACTTCTTTCCAGTAAGCACATTATAAATGGGACTGAACTCATTCAGAGCTAGAAAATATTATGTGGGAATGCTTTGCCACACTGGGGTCTACTTTTGTTCTATTACCTTGTATATTATATAAATTGTGTAATTCAGCTAAATAAAATATGAACCAAGTTGGAGTTAAAATTTCTAGTCCTGGTTGCAATAAGCAATACTAACTGCTTATTTTCAGTATTGTGAATGTAACAAAAAACTAGATTTGTAAATAAAATATATTTACATTTATGAATTAAGAACATAACCTTCTTTAAGATGCCAAATTCATCACACTGGAATGCAGTGCATGTAATTACAAGACCATATAATCTATGCCTATACTCATATGTTGCACCCTTACATGGAAAAAGTTGTTATTACTGCTTGACTTATGAGGCAGGGCTATGATTTAACTCTAGGGACCAGATTCTCTATGTGGTCCCTATGCCAAGATGGTTGTTACAAAATATTTTCTTTCTTTTTTTTTTTTAATCTGTCTTTTTGCTTGTATTTCTTTAAAAATAGGTGTGACCCAGAGTAAAAGTAGATAGAAAACATAATTATTATATTCGGAAGTGTGAGAGTTCATTTAATGTTATCCTACTTTTTTCCTGCATGCAATACAGAAATGACTAATTAAAAGAAATGTATCTCCTAAACTAGTGGCAAGAAGTCAGAGTAGCAATTTGGTAATCGAGCTTTGGGTGGGGTATGGGTGGGAGGCACTACTGCTAAATGTTCACATTTGCATGCATGATTACTTACCAATAACTTTTATTACACCGGAATGGACCCTGCTACAGACCTCAGAATGCTAAAAATATTTCAAGGTTCAACTATTTTCTGTCTCATATCTTCTTCCAGGTTTTGATGTGGCTGAATAAAATAACTACAGTGATAGAGGAATCCATTTCTGCTAAAAAAAAAAAAAAAAAAAAGTTTGGTTTAAAGTGAACAAAGAGCTAAAAACACAGGGGGATTTAAGTACAAAACCTACTACTTCCTGTCTTACTAGTGGCCCCTCTTTCCCACAACTTTTTTTTGGCTAGTTTCAGTAACTCCCTGTTCAGCTTGCAGGTTTCAGAGAATCATACTCTCAGGTACCTCACTCAAACCTGGTTTCCACTGGGTAGCAGGGTGCCTGAGAATTAGCCATTGCAATACTCAGTGCTGCAGCCCTTATGTCTCTTTGTGGAATTAACCCCAAATTCTTATATAGAAACATAAACTTCAAAATGAACAGAAAGATTTTGGCAAGAGATGATCGAAAAAGTGCAAAATGAAACTATGACTTGAAAGGACTGATTCTGATCCTCAAAGGTAATTAGTCATCTATGACTAGATTTCAAAGAGCAGTCTGAGGTGATACTGAGCATTATTTTGCCCAAAATTTAGTTGTGTGCCTTGAGGACTGAAGTTCCAACCCCCAAATTAGGTGTCCAGGGTCCTTATACTTTGAATGGAAAGACATAGGATGGAATCTTATTTCACTTTGCACATCTAGACAGGACATACACAGCCACATAACTCCAGTTTCTGGCACTTATACACAGGTGGGGAACCTATTTTGATCAGTGAGGAAATAGAATCACTCTGCATGCACATACCTTCTGGAAGTAAAATGTTGGAGGACCCATCCACATTTTAGCCCAGCTGTCTAGCAGATAGGTCCAATGCAAGGAAGTAGGAGACCCAGGGTCTCAGTACTCTAACCAGCAGGACACCGGGTTGACCCTTTTCCAGCCCTTCACTTGATACTTACCCTCCAGGAAGCCAAAAAACAGAAACATGAGGCCTGAGAGGTATCCATTTGGGCTAGGAGGTAGTGAACAAGGCAAATGGGTAAACAAGCTCAGTGAAAGAGCTCTGCTCATCTGAATGGGAGGAGCCCCTGCATTCTAGCTGGGGCCTTTGCTCACAGTAAGGCAAATATTTCACCAGGGCCGGCCCATCCATGCCTGCAAAACCTGTGGCTGCAGGGGGCCCTACAGCCAACGGGCCCCGTGCAGCTGGCCACTTGCCACCCCCCACCCCCGCTAATGCAGCCGCCGACTTCGTCAGTTGACTCGGCCTGCATTAATGCACAAACTGGGCACATACCCAGGGGCCACTTTCAATTTGGGGTCCCAGGATCCTCACCAGCAGGGAAGTGAAAGCCTCAGTTTTAAACTCAGTGCCCATTTTCAGTGCCAGATTTATAACTATGCCTTTCACATTTGTTTCCTCCTCCACCAATGGGGCTGAGGGAGGGGGGCAGGGCTAAGGTCTTGCCTAAAAAGCCGCACTACGCCTGCAGGCCAGGTAGCACCACGCCTGATGGGGAGGGGGCCAAGCTAGGCTGGAAGAGCCCTGCCTTACCTGGAAGGTAGTTGGGGCCAGGCCAGCTGGGCCAGAAGCACTGCACCATGCTGCACCTTTGTGGACTGCAGTGCTAGAGCCCCCTCAAAATTCATGTTAGCCCCCCCTGCAACTGAGCTCCCCCTCCCAGGGCCACCACCTGCTCACAGAGACATGGCGCAGTGCTCCCCAATGGGCTCAGCCCATCCTGGCCCTCAGCATCTGTGGGGCTGCTCAAAATGGCCAGGCAGCAGCTCCCTGTATCTGAGTGCAATGGCAGGGAGTGAGACTGAGCCACAGGTGACTGCGGAGGGTGCGGGGGAAGAGGGCTGTCTGTGTGTGGAGGGGCATAGGTGGCAGAAATGGGGGCTAACTGGCCTCAGTCCCCCCAAATGCAGGGCAGTGGTGGGGTGGGGAAGCAGCCATGGCCTTCCTGCGGCTGCAGCAGGAGTGGGGAGGAGCACCCACAGGCAACAGTGAGGGAAGGAGTGCTAGGGCTGGGGGAGAGTCAGGCACTTGGGGCAGGGCACGGGACTGACCCAGGGATAGGGATGGGGACAGCTCAGTGCCCACCAGGGCTGGGGCTAGCGCAGAGATGGGGCCAGTGCCAGAGCCGGGCCAGGGCCAGGGTGAGCTGGGGCTGGGCGTGGGACTAGGGTGAGCACAGTGCCTGCCAGGGCCAAAGCCAGTGCACAGCCAGAACTAGGGCTGGTGCTGTGCCCTCCAGGGATGGTGCCGGGGCCAGGGTTGGCGCAGCACCCACCAGGGACAGGATCGATGTAACGCCCTCCAGGAATGGGGTCCAGGCCAGAGCCAGTGCAGCATGGTGCCCACTGAGACTGGGAATGGGGCAGAGCCCTGGGGCCAGCATGGTACTGAGCAATGCTGCAATGCTCCGCAGCCCTTTCCCCTCCCCCCTCACAAATTTTCCCCAATTTTTTTCAGTCTCCCCAAATTCCCCGCCCCCCCATCACTGCCGCCACTGCTACCAGCTTCTTTAGCCACTCCCCCC
>NW_005842283.1:17221-44601 GCF_000455745.1 Alligator sinensis | reverse complement strand
TGGCATCTTTGTGGCAGGGAGCCCCAAAACAATTTCTTGCAGGGGGCCCCCAAAAATTGTGGGTCAGCCCTGTACCTCACTATTGCTCTCCATCCATTCTTATACAGAAGATGTTAAACATATGGTACAGTAGCTCATCTTCAAGAAGAGGGCTGGTGAGGGCTCCGGATAATGCACATCCTGGTGATTAGTGCAATTTGCTGGAGGAAAAACAGGTTTAAACCCTCTAGGTGGGAGCTCCTAGAATATGTCTTATGTTTCCCTGATAAGTGCCCTCTCTGCTAGCTTAAAATAGAGCTGGGCCCTCCTCCTCTTCTTCTTCTTCCTCTGGTTTTTGCCCAGCTACAGTTATGGAACTTACCCAGTCTGACGTGTATATGTGGGTAAGCATATGGGTTCACACAGCTGCCTGAACAGAGTGCTGCCTTGCCAATGTGCTCATGGAGTAAATGCACATTTGCACACCCCAAGCTAAACCTTGAACTATGCACAAGTGCTAAAAATTGCAATGATATGGTTGTACATGTACCATTTAAGCTTAGAAAGTAGGAGTTAGCCCATAAGGTCTTGTGGTGGGACTTTGCCTTGACCAACACAGTAGGCAGTGTGATCCCTATAGGAAGCAAGGAGAGGGCTGAGGTGAAATAGGCAATTCTGTGCATCCCTGAGTTAGATCAAAAGCAGGGATCCTGTTTTTTTCTAGTAAAAAAAAATCCCCAATTTTTGGATTTAAAAAAGTACCCCCAAATCCACATTTTTTCATCATTAAAATAAAACACGATTGATTATCTATCTATCTATCTATCTCTACTGAGGCACAGAGTCCATATATATATATATAATGTTAATTAATATGTATGGACTCTGTGCCTCAGTAGAATGAGCATTCTCATGTGAGTAATAATTCCTGGCCCTTGCTCCTGGCAATGCTTATGAATTTGGCAATTAATAGTCATTGGATTAAATGCATAACAGCACTGAGAACAAGGGCTGGGCATGCTAGTTTTAAGCCGTGCCCTTCTCAGTGTGTAGGTTGTTTTGGTTCCCATTTTGAGGTGCTGGAGTCTCTCCACATACAGTCTAGGGAGTATAAGGACCCACATCAGGGTTCTGGATTCAATTTGCAGTGAGGTACTGTGTTGTCTAACTTAGTGACACTTAAGTCTTTTTTTTGCGTCTAGCCCTTATGCTGATCAAAGGATAGGTCAGTAAGACAAGGACATTATATAACATGGATATAATGGTGAGCAGCATTATTGACAAAATATGCAATTATCACTATCTGAAAAAAGAAGAATTAGTAACAATGAAAGTCTTGCAATACACATAAGTGTCAGTGGAATGAAACAACCATTAGCAGATGCCCACCCATCTATATGAATAATTCTGATATACCAATTGTTTTAATTACCATGAAAGAAACTTAGCAAGGTGGTTGATTGGCAAGTCCTCTATCTAGGAAAGGGGTACCCCATATAAGGAGTGGCACCTTCAGTATAACGTCCTAACATCCTCTGTATCCTATTAATCCTAATGATAATTTTGTTTTCCTATACATCTCCATCCAACTCCCATTTAAGCTGATGGGGGTCATTCCTTTGATTTTGATGAGATTTAAAAATCAAGCTTGGTATCTGTATTGATTGGAGTGATGATTATGATTCGGAAGTTGTGATGTCTTTATAACTGTATAAGGAACTGAATGCTAGCAATTAATTTAATTTACTTTGTACATGATACATTTGTATAATTTTCTATTTAAAAAGAGAATAGCATTTCATACCCCTTGAGGAAAGTTAAAACACAATGGAATATTTTAGAAGTGAAAATTTGAAGGCCTTCATTCTACAACATACACACCATGTCAGAGTTTCTGAAAACTCAAAGAGGAATGACATAAGTCTGAGAAAGAGATAACACTTCTGAACAGAGCTGGTATTCATAATTCATACAGTTTAAGGTTAGAAGTGTTATTATCCCTTAGTCTGACCTCTTGCATAACACAGACTGTAATTTCCTGTTGAATCTGAGCATATTTTTTAGAAAGACATCTATTCTTGATATAAATAATTCAGTGATTGAGAAAGTATCACATTCCTTGTTAGCCTGTCTTTCCAGTGATTAATTGTCCTCACTGTCAAAATTTTGACCCTTATTTCTAATTTAAGTTTGTCATACTTTCAGTTTCAATAGTGCCACATACAGAATCACTACTGCTTCCCTCTGCTGTTCTGTAGCTTTATTTTATACATCCAAGGATTGATTGCATTAGCTTTTTTAGCCACAACAAAATCCACTGAGTTCATGTTCAATCATTCAAGACCTCTAAGTCCTTTATTAGAGCCACTGGTGTTGAGGATAGAATCCCCACCTTGTAAATATAGCCATCATGCATTCTCTTTTCTTAAATCTGAGACTTTCTATATGGCTGTATTAAAAACATGTTTGGCCAAGCGTTTATCTATATTATAGAACTGCCAGTGCAGCTACAGCAATGTTAACAGAGACCCCTACCACCTTTGCTGTTTTTCTCTCTTATCTTGCCCTAGGGACTTGCAACAGACCTACCTCCCTACTTGTACCACACCTGAGAACAAATGCACAATACTTTCCCACATGAAGCAACACCAACTCCTTTTCCCCCGTCCTGTCCTTCCTGAACAAGTTAGACCCCACCATGACAGTATTCCTGTTATGAGAACTATTCCACCAAGTCTGTTATCCTACTGCTGTGATTACTCTGCACCTTCCTATTTTTCCTGCTTATTCTGCATGTTTCTTGAATTAATATATAGACATCTTAGATGACTAGCTGATTGTCCTGCTAATTTCCCACTGAAAACACTGTTAAAGCTTGTCATTTTGCTTTCTTTTTCTTGGCCTTTATCCAGGTCACCTTGCTCTTTACTTACCTTTGGGCTTTTGTCTCTCTCCTGTTAAACCTAGCTGAAAGCCTCCTCACCAGGTAGCACACATACACAAAAATGTATATATACCCATATCCTCCCTAGTACAGCCCATACAAATATAGGCAGAAGGGGTACATCTACACATGCCATTAAGGCAATGTGATAAACTCTGGTGCAGTTTATGTCAGAGTTTATCACAGTACTTTAATGGCACATGTAGATGCTCAAATTTGCTTTGGTCCAGGGCACATGTGCAGACACTGCACCTAGGACCCCAGTAGTCGAGCTGGCGTGGTGAAGCCCTGGGCTGGCAGCCTCGGGCTCCAGGTGCCAGAGTTGGGCAGTGGTGGGACTGGCTGGGCACAAGAGTGTTAAAATGTGGGGTGGGTGGCAGGCAGACCCCGCACTTTTGCACCCTCATGCCCCAGCCAACCCCAGTCACCATCTACATGTGCACTTCAGCACAATAAGTAACTGTGCTTTAATATAGTACTGTCCCCAACAATACTATCTTAGAGTGCAGTTAATTAATCTACTGTGCCCTAATACTGGTGCATATGTAGATGGTGATGGTTTACTGAAGAGCTAATTAGTCAACTCCACAGTAAAACACACTTGTAGATGTGCCTAGGAAGTGCTAGCAGCCATTATGCTGACAGATTCCACTTGATGCTACCTCCACAAAATTATTTCTTTTTTTCCTTACCTGCTAGTGTTCAGCAAGTTTACAATGTTTACAAAAGCTCCCCTGGTAAACTCCCCTGTTAGCTGAACTGTTGCCTGGTTTCTGTGGCATCGGTGTAGGTCTATCTATTATTTAGACAGTGTAAATGAATATATCTGATTTTGAAAAGTAAAGCAAAATATACATTATGGGCCAGACACTATTCACCTATTAGGTGCATAAATAGACTTAAGAGCTAAGTACAGACAGTCAAAAGGCCAGAGGCTGAATTTATTCAGTCTCTGCAGGTTAGTCTAAGTTGCAGAGATTGAACTGAAAAGCAAATGAACAGGCATTCACTTTTGATTTAGGACATGCAGCCACATGCCTGCAGTGGCCCAAGCCAGAAGCCAGGGGGCACTAGAGTACACCTACCAGCCACTGCCAAAAGAAAGGGAAGAGAGAAGCCCTCCAAGGCTTCCTCCCCCCTACCTGCTGAAGCAGAGGTGATATGGCCAGACCCCAGCCCATGCTCTGCCTGGGCAAGGTGGGGGGTGGGAGCCTGCCAGGCTGAGAAGAGAGGCAGGGAAGGTAGTGGCATTGAATTCATAAAAACCTGAACAAGAATAGTTCTTTCTCTGAAGTGAGCATTAAACACGGCTTGGCTGCATGTTCACTTCCTTTTCCTGTTGCCCCCGAGGTTTCTGGGATTTACAGTCCACAATCACAGCAGCAGGATGCTGCAGGGTTGCTCACCCCTTCTTATTCCAGCTCCAAGGTGCCTCTGGGATTTGTAGTCCACAGTCACAGCCAGTAATAAGTTAAGTGGGGCAGGGCAGCTCCATACTCAGGGGAAGGGAAGCAAAACCCTCCCTCCCTGGCCCCAGACTGGGGGAGTCAATGAGCCAGCCAGTGAGGCCAGTAAGCCAGCCCTCATTGCTGCAGCTAGGGAGCAGAAGGGTGGGAACAGCCCACCACAGGGCTGAAAAACATGCTGGGATGCTAAGGGACTGTGATTTAACTTAAACCAGGAAGGGGTATTAGACAGAAGTTTCATAAACCAGTTTCATAGTTGGTAGGGTTGGAAGGGATCTAAGCAGATCATCAAGTCCTACCCCCTGCCATGGGCAGGAAAGAATGCTGGGGTCAAATGACCCCAGCTAGGTAGCTGTCTAGCCTCCTTTTGAAGATCCCCAGGGTAGGGGCAAGCACCACTTACCTTGGAAGTTGGTTCGTGCTGTTCCCCTGGGCAAGTTTATAGGTAGCCACCAGATCCCCTCTCAGTCTTCTTTTGTGGAGGCTGAACAGGCTCAGGTCCTGTAGCCTCTCCTCATAGGGCCTGCCCTGCTGCCCCCTGATCATGCGAGTGGCCCTCCTCTGGACCCTCTCCATGTTGTCCACATCCCTCCTGAAGTGCAGCACCCAGAACTGGATGCAGTACTCCAACTGCGTACTGACCAATGTTGCATAGAGGGGTAGGATCACCTCCTTGGACCTGCATGTGATGCATCTATGGATGCATGACAAGGTATGGTTAGCCTACCTGATCACATCCCCACATTGGCGGCTCATGTTCATCTTGGAATCAATAGTGACACCAAGATCCTTTTCTGCCTCTGTGCTGAAAAGAAGGGAGTTCCCCAGCCTGTAGGTATGCTGCTGGTTCTTCCTCCCCAAGTGCAACACCTTGCACTTGTCCATATTGAAACTCATCCTATTCTCATCTGCCCACTTCTGTATCCTGTTGAGATCTAGTTGTAGCCTGTCCCTCTCTTCTAGCATGCTCACTTCTCCCCACATCTTAGTGTCATCTGCAAACTTGAACAAGGTGCTTTTCACCCCCTCGTCCAAATCACCAATGAAGATATTGAACAGTGTGGGCCCTAGGACCGAGCCCTGGGGAACCCCACTGCTCACATCCTTCCAGGTCAAAAATGACCCATCCACCACCACTATCTGGGTACTGCCCTGATTTGATCCAAATCAGTTAAGTCTGATACTACATTCAACCAGGTTTACCTTAAACCAGTTTCAGCCATTTTTAAACTGGTTTATGTGTACTGAATTTCTGTTCTGTTACAGGTTTAAACCAGTTTTTGACCACTTAAACCAGTTTTTGTGTAATGTCTGTCCCTAAGATGCTTAAGCGCAATTCTTTCCACTCTGCTCAAATCCCTGAAATACTGTTAAAACAAAATGTGGGTGGGTCCCGGTGGGTCCTTTTCATCCTTGCTACTTTTTGTGATTCAGTGTTCAGGGCAAGATGATGGTGTACTACAAAATTCTATGCATTAATGGATTTTTCAAGGACTCAAGCTGGGTGAACAATAATTGTACATAAGTGCCTAAGCCCACTTACAAGTCTAAAAGGTAGAAGTTGGCCCCTTGAAACTAAACTCCAGTTTGGATATCAATGTATGGCAGTATTTTTCAGATATTATAAGACCTGGACCATAACTTTAGATTCACATAGCAAATGTTTGGTTACAAGTAAACAAGTTATTATGGCTGTTTGCAAATGTTAAAAAAAGAAAAAAAAAGAGAAAAGGTGCTTTATATTAAAAACTTGGTGTATTCCCATGTCGAGCCCAGCACATGCCCGGAAAAGGCAGCATATTAATTGGACCCAGCTCACCCAATATCTGTATAGATCAGGTGCTTTAGTGGGGCTTTTGGCATTTTTACTTAGTAATTGATTTAATCAGCTTTAGATAAAAGCTCCAAAAAGCCCTGCTGAAGCATCCGATCTATACAGATGCTGTAGAGCCGGGCTAAACTAACGTGCTGCTTGTTCCGGTAAAGCTTGTTTTTTCTTTTTTTAAAGTCTGCAAGCAGCCTATGGTTTACAGATGGTAAACTGATGGCAGTATATGTTGATTCAGGAAAAAAGAATAAGCATGATAAAGACAGCTGAGGAGCTAGAAAAGCTTAGGCAATCCTACTGAAAAAAATGTTTTTCTATTATTTTACTTTAAAAGGGCCAAAAAATGCATGAAGTTAGGATTTAATAGCAGCACTAAGACCTTAGCAATAAAACAATATTGTAGGAAAAAAATCAAATGAGAAAGACTCAAGTATGGAAAACTCTGAATCATGAAATGATTTTTTAAATTTGTTTTTAAAGCTACTGAAGTTCCTAGGCGTCAGCAGATATAACGACAGCATTGGATGTGTTATGTGCGTTGCATCTAATCATTACAATGCTTCCTTTTGTTTAATGGCTACAAATGTTTGACAGTCATTAGAAAGTCATCCAAGAAAATACTTCCCTTCCATGCAATGGTTCTTTGTAACAAACTATTGACACTGGGCTTTCTTAGTGATTCAGCTGGCATTAGCCAAAGAAAGGTTTCTTACAAGCTGCACATGCCCTTAAGGGTCCTTTAAAATGAGCACAGAAGCTCTTTGTTGTTATTCCTTCACACGTTATTAACAGAGGCTTAATAGAGAGAAAGGGGGCTGTTATATGCCTACTGCAATTAGTCTTTTCTCAGTTAATTCAAATCTTTATTATGTCCAACCAGAAGATGGATTAATTCAAGATGTAAGGAGATTACTAGATCACTCCTTGTTAGAAAATGCACTCAGAAAACCATCCCCTGGAGTCTCTCTCTACTATAATAAACAAATTGCATTAAAGAAATAGTACATATTCATTCACGTTGAACATCATTTCATAATTCAATATTTTTATCCTGATATTTTAAATTGTGCTTGCCAGTTAATCATAAGGCTCCATGAAAATACTGTCTACCCCACTGTGCTGATGTCAAGCAGGTTCATTCTTCCCACTGTATTTATCCTTTTCCTTCTTTGACCCACTTGCACTCATGTTAGACTCAATGGGCACCTATACACATGCTCAAGGGAGGGCAGGGACGGGAAGCATTTAATTAGAGCGGCTCTTGGGAGTCTTATATAGTCAGTGTCTACTGTACTTAGTGTCCTGTGTTTCAAAATGGTGGCGGGGCACTTTAACTAAAGTTTGTTCAACAAGCTTTAGTTAAAGCACCCGTGCTGCTATTTTGAGACATGGGGACATGGAATACATGAGAAGCTGCAGCACGCTGGAGCTTTCTAATTAGAGCACTCCAGCAGACTCAATGAATCAAGCCTGCTCCAGCACGTTCTAATCAGAACACATTCTAACCAGAATGCACTCAGCAGTACTTGATTCTAATTCTAATGAATTTGTAGCACTGCGTTGTTATAGTCTGCCAAACCCTCAGCTTATATAAACTAGTCTTGATGTTGCCCTGTGGGGTCAGGCCAACACTCAGGATCTCAATATTGCGCTGTTAGACAGGAGGGAGTGGTGTACAATTGCACATACACACACACACACACACACATCAATTAGGCGCGCGCGCACACACTCTAGGTGCATACACCCCCACCAGGTGTGCGCGCGCGCGCGCGCGCACACACACACACACACACACACACTACCAACTCAGGCACATACACATCCAAAATTCCCAGCCTAGACACATGCATACCGATTACCAGTTCAAGCACCTATACGCTATACACACTAAAAGTTAGAGAAAAATCAATTGTCAATACCCGCACACCCAATACACATACATGGATCACTAATTCATATATCACACACATGATGACATATGTGTGTGTGTGTGTGTGTGTGTGTATTCACCAGTTCTCACACATACCACCCACCTACACATACACACAGGTGAGTTCCTAATTTGGAGGGTACAGTGTGTGTATGTGTGTTCTTGGGGTATTTGGGATACCTAGGGTGCTTGGTGACTATGGGAGGAGAAATCAAGGGTCAAAGATCTCCAGCAGGAGGGGAAGGAGGGAGATGGATGGGGTTAAAATGAGAGAGTGAAAGTTCCAGGAGTGAAAGTTCCTGGGGCCAGGATTAGAAGCGGCAGACTGGAGGGGAGCTGGGGTTACTTAAGGTCAAATGGCCCTAGGGTTACTCAAAGTCATTGGTGCAAGGGAAAAAGCCCGGTGGCAAGGAGGAGACAGCCAGGAAAGGGAGAGAGGCAGAAACCTGGGAGATTGGGGCTGGAAACTTGAGGCAAAAAGCTGGGAGACTGGGGCTGGAAATTGAGGTGGAAATCCAGGAGATCAGAGGTCAGATAAGTGGTGGCAAGGAGGAAACAGTTAGGAAACAGACAAGAGCCCAACTTGGGGTTTCAAAATAACAGGTTTATTAAAGAGACAACGCACTACACAGCTCCATGAAGTTATTGGTTCCTACACACACACACACACACACACAAGCACTCACAATGGCAGCAGGAGAAAGAGACTCAGTGGAAGGGTTGGAGTCCAGGTAGGGAAGAGAAACAGAGTCCAAGTCCTTGGTTGAAGAGAGGATGGGAGTGATAGCTACCTATCCAGGCTGGAAAGGGGTCTTTGTCCAGCAGGTGTTGTCCAGAGGGGGTTGCCAGCAGGGCTTCTGGGTGGATAGGTGGTGTGGTGTGGTGCTGGTCCAGATGAAGAGGGTGTCCCACTGGGTCTGTCTTCACTGCCCCCTTTTGTAGGGGCAGATCTTCTATGACCCCAGTGGCAGGAGGCCTGCCCAGGCAAGGGCTAGCCCCTGGTGCACTGAGCATGTGCATTCCAGGTCAGGACATGCAATTTCAGGTGTCTGTAATGGTGGTTTGAGTGGCTTCTGCAGCAGTCTTTGTCTTTCAAATCTTGAGCCAGGGAGGGTCAATACAAGGTGATGGTTGGGTTGTTGAGTTGATGGTTCATTCATTCAGAGGGAGCTATTTTTAGACCTACTGCCATTGTCTCTCAGGCACCCTCATTCGTCCCCATTCATTCAGGACCAATTTACATAGGAGGGGTAGGTATGAGTCACACAGTTACAACAGAGTTACAATAGGGTATGCCCAGGCAGGGGACACAAGATGGAGACTTGACAAACAAAATGGAAACTTGACATGACTTATGTTAACTTACATATATAGGCCTAAATCATATAGTATTAATGTAGAACAGTAAAAATTAACATACACATAATAATTATACAATATAAAACAGTGGATATCCATAATAGGGCACTTATTTGAAAAGAAGGAGAAAAAAATAAATAAAACAAAAACAACTTGCTACCAAAATAAAATGCTGAAGCTTATCCTATGTCTTAGCTCACTTATACTTATCTATAGGGAATAGGGAGAGAAAAAGTCAGAAATGGTTAAGGGAAGGGAATGTATTTTTAAATTAAAAAAAAAAAAAGAACAACTGGGGGTTTTGCTACATTGTTCTATGGATGTAAATAACGTTAGGCTGACTCATTCCAGCTGAGGATCCAGGTAATTAAAACTATTGCTGGCATAATTCTGCACCATTTATGGCCACACACTTGCACCTTCTGTGCTGCTTGTTACAGCTATATCTGTATCAGTCTGTTGTGCACCTGATCCAAAGCCTGATGAAGTCAATGTAAAGGCTCCCATTGACTTCAGTTAGCTTTGTATCAGGCCCTAGAGCAGGCATGGGCAATATTTCAGGAGCAGCAGGCTGAAATAATTCAGCTTGGTCTGAAGAAGACCAGCCCTTATGACTCAGCTGTTGCCATTGCCACTACTACACCACTGCTTCTTCTCCCAACCACCTAGCAGCTGACACTTCTCCCCATGCCTGGTCATCCTATTGGTGAAGCCCCTCATAACCAACTTGTAGCAGGAGCCCCCACCAGCAAAACACTGTAGAAACCCCCGCTTGTGGGCCCAATGGAATCACTCCATAGTCCAGATCCAACCCTTGGGCCATAGGTAGCACAGATTTGCCCTAGAGAAATTCTGAGCAACTCTCCAGTAGTGCTTCTGCTGGAGCAGAAATTTTCATATGTTTTTCTATTATGGCCCACTGAGTCATCTCATATTCTGGGAGGAATATGTGCTGGCCCCCAAATCCATTAAAGTGATGATGAAGACTAAAGAGAAACATAGTAGAATGGGAAGCCAGTGTAGCAGTTCACATGACTGTGCAAAATTCTTTAGTGACTTGAACCTACTGTTTAACTGCTTTGAAGGTTTTCTGCCCTAACGCTGACCCTGACCATCTAATGTGGTTGGGAAGATGATTAACTCTGCTTTACATTCGATGCTAACACAGGTTTAAACATCACCTCATTAAATTGTAGTAGCTAACTTACCTTCTTAGTCAGAAAGTAGAGAGTATGCAACTCTTGAATATCAAGTGTAGGGCAGATACTGATCTGGTGTAGATAATAGTATCATGGGGTTAGTTAATTGTAGATTCCAGGGTTAATTAATTACTAGGCTTTTACTTGTTTTCCTGGACACAATGGCTAAGTACAGTCATTGAAGAAGCCCAAGGCGGAAGTGTTCTAACTATCAAGATTTACTCTAAGTGCCCACAGTTAGGTGGAGAGGAAGCAGAGCATAATTTTGTGGGAGTGCGGGGGGCTTGGAGCCTGCCTGCACTGCCCAAACCCAGCAGGTAAGGGGGCTCTCACATGCCTCCCAACATGCCCTGGGCTGCTGAAGACTACCAAGTGGAGCTGAAAGGCTGAGCCACCCCTGACTGGCTGGCAGGGACATCACAGCCACTCACTTGGACCTCATGTGGCAGTGGCTTGTCATGGCCATGAGCTATCAGCCACCCACCAAATGTGAGTGTCCCGGATGCCTAAGTTCTGTATATGTGTATGTGTGTGTACCTAAGATGCCTGGGTTATGTGTGTGTGTGTGTGTCCTGGATGCCTATATTCCCCCTCTACCAATATTGGAGGCCCTAGGTCCATACAGCAGCAGTCTGTCCAGATCTGTGAAGCCAGGGCTGAGTAGCTTCTCACCCACATAGACTGGGAGCCCTCCCCAGATGAGCATGGCCAGAAAGCTTTGACTGCCCGTACCATGGCACCAGCCCATGATCTCCAGCCCGGGCTGCTTTTGGCCCTGCATCACAGGTATCACTGCCCACAACACAGGCTGCCCAGGCACCGTCCCCCTTTCCCTCTCCCTCCCCAACTCTTCCTAGAGGCACATACCAGGGTTGTGGGGGAATCCAGCCTGAGGAAGAGAGTTGCCTCATTTTAATCAAATGCTGAAGCTGCTAAACTCTTAGTGTGTTTATTAAGCAGAAACTGTAGATCATTGCCTGCTCTGGAAGTTGGAACCTTCTTCTCAGTTAACATTGAGACAGTGGGAAAAAACCCTGGCTTCACCAGGCAGTTATGTTGCTGAGCAGGTAGACGGTGAACAGGCACAGGGGCTCGACTTAACAAATATGAAACTATGGAGTGCCAGCGGGAATGCTGTGTGCAAAACTGCCACCCCTTGTTTTAAAGAGCTAGCAGGCATCATAGCTCAGCCCCTGGCATGGATCTTTGAGAATTGCTGGTGCTCTGATGAAGTGCCCAACGATTGGAAGGCCAATGTGGTGCCTATTTTCAAAAAAGGGAGGAAAGTAGATCCAGCAAACTACAGACCCATCAGCCTGACCTCTATCCTGGGAAAAGTCTTGGAAAAGATTATCAAAGAGGCCGTCCTATACAGGCTAGCTGATGGCAATATCCTGAGGGATACCCAGCATGGGTTTCTTGCAGGTAGGTCTTGCTTGACCAATCCCATTTCCTTTTATGACCAGGTGACCTATCACCTGGACAAGGGAGAAGAGATTGATGTCATATATCTTGACTTTAAAAAAGCCTTCAATCTGGTAACCTATGATCACCTCTTGGCAAAACTGGCTAACTGCGGCCTCGACCTCACCACGATCCACTGGCTGGGGAATTGGCTCCACAGCAGGACCCAGAGGGTGGTGGTTGATGGAAGTCAATCATCATGGTGCCCAGTGACCAGTGGGGTCCCTCAGGGCTCTGTCCTAGTGCCTTTACTTTTAAGATCTTCATCAATGATGTAGTCATTGGTGTCAGAAGTGGGCTGGCCAAGTTCACCGATGACACCAAACTTTGGGGTAAAGCATCCACACCTGAGGACAGGAGGGTGATCCAGGCTGACCTTGACAGGCTCATGAAATGGGTGGATGAGAGCCTGATGGTGTTTAACACTGAAAAATGCAAGGTTCTCCACCTTGGGAGGTAAAACCTGCAGCATGATTATAGGCTCAGCAGTGCTACGCTGACTAGCACTTCAGATGAAAGGGACTTGGGGGTCATGACTGACCACAAGATGATCATGAGCCTTCAATGTGATGCTGTGGCTAGTAAAGCGAGCAAAATGCTGGCCTGCATCCATAGATACTTCTCAAGCAAATCCCAGGACGTCATTCTCCCCTTGTACTCAGCCTTGGTGAGGCCGCAGCTGGAGTACTGTGTCCAGTTTTGGGCTCCACAATTCAAAAAGGATGTGGAGAAGCTTGGGAGAGTGCAGAGGAGAGCCACGCACATTGGTCAGAGGTCAGGATAACAGACCTTATGACGAGAGGCTGAGAGCCATGGGACTCTTCAGTCTGGAAAAGTGCAGGCTCAGGGGCAATCTAGTGGCCACCTATAAGTCTGTTAGAGGTGTTCACCAGGATCTGAGGGAACATCTGTTCACCAGAGTGCCCAAGGGATGACAAAATTGAATGGTCACAAACTCCTCTGTGACCATTTCAGGGTGGACGTAAGGAAGAACTTCTTTACTGCCCAAGCCCCCAAGGTTTGGAATAGACTGCCATCACAGGTGGTTCAAGCACCCACTTTGAACGCCTTCAAGACACTTTTGGATGTTTATCTTGCTGGGATACTATGATCCCTGCTGACTTCCTGCCCCTGGGCAGGGGCTGGGCTCAATGATCCTCCAGGGTCCCTTCCAGGCTGAATGTCTATGATATCTATGAAATCTATTAAATTAAATGTCTGCCTATTTTCAGAGGCTGCGCTGCTCCCCTGCAGTGGGACCCAGGCCCTCAGTGACCTGGCCCAGTGGACAGGTGGGCTACCCCACCCCCATTCTGAGTGCTTCTTTCCCTTCTGGGACTGCCCTGGAATCTCTTTGGGGCCCTGTGCCTATGCCAGCAGCTTCCAGCAGCCAGGACTAGCTACTCAGCCCTGGAAGGTGGGTTGAGCCAATGCCAGCCCTGGCATCGGGTCTCAGGCAGCTTGGTCCCCCTTCCCTCCCCTCCCGCAATGCTGCTCCTGAGAGTAGGCCCCACCAGCCACCTACCTGGCTCCTTGGACCATGGGTCAGCAGCTCCCACATGCCATATCTCCTGTTCTGGGGCCCCACCATACCCCAGCACCTTCCAATCAATGTGTAGTGTATAGTGTTCCCCCATGGTCACCATCCAGCTCTACCCCACCCTTCCTCCATGGGACTCTAGGTCAAGCTGCCCCAGGGAGGAGACCCTGGCTGCAGCTGTCCATGCTGAGGGAAGAGTGGGCAGCAGCCTACCCTCCCACTCTGGCCTGGTAAGGCAATGGTCTCCCCAAAGGAGGCAGCACTGACACCACTCAGGGGTGTCATATCTGGATTCCAAGTGGTCTTTGACCTGTGCATAAACTCCTTATCCTGGTACTATGATTTTCTCACCTCTGTAATGGTGTGTGAGGCCTCCCTCACAGAGCAGCTGGTCATCTATAGACCTTATTCTCAGACCTTCACAGTGGGTCTGCACAGCTCATTCAAGTGCTTCAACACTACAAGTGCAAGCAGTTGCTAACTAGGGCTGTGCAAAACAACACCATTTTGTGTTGACTTCTGTTTCACCATTTTGAAAGGGCAGTGTTTCATTTCATCATTTTGTTTCATTTCGAAGCACTGTTCAATTTCATTTCATCTAAACTGTTTTGTTGTTTCGACGTGTTTCGACGTTTCACCCATAGGCTATAAAGAGGAATCATGAAAATGCCCATAACTTTGTCATTTCTTGCCTGACAAGAAATGAAATGAAAACAAATGAAAACAGTAGGAATGGTAGCCCCTGCTGAAGCCGCAAAGCCTGTCAAGTTTCAGGGAGATAGGTATAGGCATTTCTGGGAAACTGCACCTCAAAATCTTGAAAGCAAAACTGGTGTCACTTGTAAGTGTGAAGGCACAGGGGGGTGAAAACAGCAGGCATGGTATCCCCTGCTGAGCCCATGAAGCCTGCCAAGTTTCAAGGAAATAGGTGCAGGGATTTCTGGGAAAATGCACCTCAAACTGTTCAAAGCAAATTCAAAGCAAAACTCATAGCACTTGCCAGCAGCAACAGTCTGCTGTCATCCTGCACACAGATCTGGGGGTCTGTGCCCCGCCAGGAGGGCTGTGGGGCTGTGCTGGACTCTTCCCAGGGAGCACAGACCCCTGGATCTGCATGCGGGATGATTGCATGCTGCTGCTGCCAGCTGGGGCTAGCACCAGCACCCAAGTCTGCCTGGCACAGCCCACGCCAAGCACCGGGAAGAAACCAGTGCTGGCGCTGGCCCCAGCTGGCAGCTGTAGCCTGCTGCTATCCTGAACGTAGATCTGCCCCAGGTGGCCCAAGAATGATTTCCACTTCTAATCCCAGACCAAAAGAAAATCCTTATTTGAGCCCATACACTTAGTACAGTGGGCATGGGGGGACTGTCAACTGGCAGCCTGGCAAGCACAAACTGTGCTTTGGGCTGGACAAGACTCTGGGAAGAGATGTCCAAGAGAGTCCCCCAGTGCCACAGAGGTATGCCGTGTGGTGGACCAAGAATGATTTCTAGCCATACTCTCAGCCCCAAATCCAGTTCCTTATTTGGGTCCATATACTTAGAACTGTGGCTGGGGTGCTGTCAGTTGGCAGCCTGGCACGGCTAAGCTGTGTTTTGGGCCAGGCAAGACTCTGGTCAGGAATGTCCAGGAGAGTCCTGCAGTGGCACACAGGCATGGTATCAGATAGGTCAGAAAGGATTTCAATCTGTAATCTCAGCCCAAAAGCCAGTTCCTTATTCAAGTCCATATACTTAGTAGGCCTGTGTGAGTCAGCAGCGATCCAATCCAGCTTTGGATCTGGCTGCTTCAGATGGCCACGATCCGATCTGGAGCTCTGGACCGGGTTTCCACCTCGATCTGGCTGAAGCAGCTCGGAAGCTTTGGAGCTGCCTTGGAGATCTGGCCATACGGTATAATGGGGGAATCAATTAAATATCTATAACTTTGTTGTTTTTTGTCCAATTTGGATGAAACTTGCAGGGATGGTAGTCTCTGCTAATAGTATGAATTCTGCCATATTTTAAGAAGATTGGTTCCGGGGTTTAGGGGGAACTGTACCCCAAATTCTTGAAAGCCAAACTCATGTCTTGGCTGTGTGTTACACCACAGGGGGGTAAAAACTGCAGAGATGGTGGCTCTCACAGAGGCCACAAAGTCTGCCAAGTTTCAAGAAGATTGGTGCAGGGACCTTGGGGAAACTGTACCCCAAATTCTCAAAAGCAAAACTCCTGTCACATCTATGTGTTACACCACGGGGAGGGGGTCAAAACTGCAGGGGTGGTAGCTCTTACTGAGACCACAAAGCCTGACAAGTTTCAAGATTGGTGCAGGGTTTTGGGGGGAACTGCACCTCAAGCTGCGGACAAGCAAAACTCATGACATGAGTGACCCTGTGTGTATTAAGGTGCAGCAGGGTGACAGCTCCAGGGATGGTGCCCCTGCTGCAGCCATGATGCCTGCCAGCTGTTGAGGAGATCAGTGCAGTGGGGTTCAGGGGCTCTGCACCCCTAGCTGCTAATGGACAAAACTCGTGCCATGGGTGCTTGTGGGACTGACTGTGTCTGTCTTGGGGCAGTTGATTGTCTGTATTGATTCTTTCCTCTCCTTAGCCCGGTTTTGTAGGCGCTAGTTAATGGCAATTAACTGGCTACTCTAGGGCTGGTGTGGTGCCCACCAGGGATGGTGCCGGGGCCAGGGTTAGCAACAGTACCCACCAGGAACAGGGTCAGCATAACACCCACCGGGAATGGGGCCCAGGCCAGGGCCGATGCAGCGTGCCCACTGAGACCAGGAATGGGGAAGGGCCCTGGGGCACGAGTTTTGCTTGTCCACAGCTTGAGGGGCAGTTCCCCCCCAAACCCCTGCACCAATCATCTTGAAACTTGGCAGACTTTGTGGCCTCAGCATAGGCTACACCCTTGCAGTTTTCACCCCACTATGTTGTAACACCTAGATGTGACATGAGTTTGGCTTTCAAGAATTTGGGGTGCAGTTCCCCCAAAACCCCTGCACCAATCTTCTTGAAACATGGCAAGCTTCATGCTCTCTGCATATTCTACCACTCATGAAAATTTCATCCAAATGGGACAAAAAACAACAAAGGTATAGATATTTTATTGTTTCCCATTAAACCCTATAGCCAGATCTCCGAGGCAGCTCCGAACCACTTTGGGAGCTCCAAACCACTTCAGGAAGCCTGACGAGGCCAGCACTTCAACCCAGATGTGCTGCTTTGGACCCTGAAGCATCCAAAGCTTCTCCAGATCCAAAGCTCTGTCCAAAGCCTCACACAGCCCCAATACTTAGTACAGTGGGCATGGGGAGGCTGTCAGTTGGCAGTCTTTCATGAACAAATCAGGCTTTGGGCTGGGCAAGTCTCTGGTCAGAGATGTCCAGGACAGTCCTTCAGTGCCACAGAGGCATGGTGTTGGGTGACCAAAGAAGGATTTCCAGCCATAATCCCAACCCAAAACTGATTCCTTATTCAATCCCATATACTTAGTACAGTGGACATGGCGGGGCTGTCAGTTGGCAGCCTGGCATGCACGACCTGCGCTTTGGGCCAGGCAGGACTGTGGTCAGGGTTCTTTGGGACGATCCCACAGTGACATGGACAGGAAGTTGGGGGTGCACCCTGCCCTGGCTGGCCACCAAACCATTGCCAAACCTGGTCTTTCTCCAGTCTTTCTTGCCTCCCCCGGCTCCCCCCCCTCCCCTTTTTGACGACACCTATTTCAAAACCCAAAAATGGGGTTCTAGCTGAGCTAGAGGCACTCTTGCTTCCTCACAGATTTTGGAGATTAAAGGAGTTGCCAACATTGCTGGGTGACAGGGAAGCTGCCAATCCCAGTGCTGTCCCCACACCCTTTGCCACCACACAGTCCATCAGGCTTTCCAATGGGCCTGTGCATCAGGAGCTTCATGCCTCAGCTGCCAGCTTTGCTGGGGTGCTGGTTTTAGGGTGACCCCACTGGTCACCCAGGCAGTTCCCTCATTGTCAGGACAGCTCCCCCTGCCACCAACCATGGTAGCAGACCATGGTACTGTCTCCTCATCTCTCTGGACAAAACCATGTCAACCCAGGACTGACCCAGGCACGCTCAGCTCTGGATTGTAACAGCCACATATAACAGTGTATGGTGACGGCTGTGATGAAATGTTCTATGCGGCCATTGCACCCAGCTCTGGGTTGTCTCTCAGCCCTCCCTATACACTGTTATATGTATCTGTTACACCCCAGAGCTAGGGCCACCCCATGCCATGCCTCTGGCACCGGGAACTCTCCTGGACACCCCTGACCATGTGGGCTTGCCCAGGAAGGATTTCCAGCTGTCATCCCAGCCCAAAAACCAGTTCCTTATTCAAGCCCATATACTTAGTATAGTGTGCATGGGGGGCTGTGAGTTGGCAGCCTGGCATGAACAAACAGTGCTCTGACTCTAGTCAGAGATGTTGGAGAGAATCCCCCAGTGGCACAGAGTTATGCGGGGGGGGGGGCTAATAAGGATTTCCATCTCTAATCCCAGCCCAAAAGAAATTCTTTATTCGAACCCATATACTTATTACAGTGTACATGGGGGGCTGTCAATCAAGCCATGCTTTGGGCTGCACAAGACTCTGGTCAGAAGTATCCTGGAGAGTCCCCTGGTGGTACACAGCAGTGGTGGATGCAGGGTATCAATTTACATATATTATTTGGTAAATATGCATAGCTAATGAAATTCTCTCTCTTTAGAACGTGTAATTCATTAATAAGAAGCTTTTATTGGGTATAGATTAGCTTTGAAAAAGGAACCAGGAATAAGGACCTGGGACTTAAAGGAACAAACTGCAGCCTCATGGACCATAGCATGTAGCCTTGGTGTTGGCCACTCCAAAACAGTGGATGGTAAGAAGGCCAGTCACTGCCAGCCAGGGGTCCCTGTCCCACACCACCATGGAGTGGGGGGGAGGAGGCGGCTGTGTGGTGCAGATGTTCCTTGACCTGCAGTAGAGGCAGGCAGTTTGAAATTCAGGGAGCAAACCCTAGCATGTGGCCTGGGGCACCCCAAAACTGTGGATGGTGAGAGCAGGCCACTCACTGCAAGCAGGAGGTCCCCCACAGCCCCAGGCCCAAGCAGAGGTGGGGACTGGCAGGGAATTTTGCAAGTGAACTGTTCCTGGGACCTCAGAAATGTTGGGGGTGGGTGACTGATGAACAGAACAAATAAAGGGCATGGCCTGCCAAGTGCAAGTCACAGATAAGCAGGCTTTTCCCAATTCTGGAAGAGAACCCTAACATGTAACATTGGGTGCATGTGGTACAGGTCAGGTAGCTCTGGGTAATTAATCATGGATAAGCCTTTGACATACCAGGCAGTAATGCAGGAATGGGGATTTGTCTCTGTGATCTGCTTGCTAGGGCTTGGCTTCCTCTATTCCTAACAGGGCAAGCAACAAAAAAACAATAATATTGCTGGCCCTAGAACAGTCGCATCTATAGGAAACTATATGGTTTATTGAACTGGGCGGGTGTCTGTTCAAACTCCTAGAAAGCCAGGTTTGGAGGTCTTCCTCAAGGCACAGACAGATGAGAGCTGTAACCTGAGCTGTGGGGGAACCAGAATTGACATGCAGATAGGGTTACTGTGAAATGCTGATAGGATAATGCACTGTCAGATTTCAAGTCTCCCTTCAAAAAGCAGACCTGGGGTCCTTGGACTGTGCAGCATAACATGACGAAACCATGTCTGACTCTGTATGAAAATTTAAAAAATAAAATAAAACTGCTCAATCAAAAAGTGAGTTGTCACTGATTTCTCCTGCTTTGGGGTGCCTCTCACTTCCAAACCACAGCCCCTGCCCCCCCAGTGCTGCTACTGCCCTTCACTCCCAACCTGCAGCCTCTACCCCCGAGCCCTGCCAGTACCCTCATCCAGAGCCCGAGGGCCCCAGCCAAAAAGCAGCTTCATTGGAGCACTGTTAATGTAGACAAAGCAATTCAAAGCGGGTCTGGGTTTTCGGTTGTAGTCGCGTTGGCTACAAATTAAAGTCCAGATCCTACGTGGGCTTAAGCTTTAATGACGCAGCATGTGATAAAGTACAACTTGTCTCATCTTGTCTCGAGTTTCTGAGGCTGCTAATTAGACAAAGGAAACAATCTGACCTAGCATCATACCTTTATATACTAATCGTGGCCAGATATTTACAATTCTTCTAAAATCATTTTTTAAAAAGATAAATCTTATAAGTTCTTCCTAGAAAAAATTCTCTACTTCAGTGGAAATTCTTTTGGAGTGAAGTCTAAAAGATTGAAGCATAAGAAAGCACACATATAGATTAATATTCGTTTCAGGTATGCTCATTCTTTTAAAAGTACCAGGGCACTTTGGCTAGTTAGCAGTATGGAATCAGGTCTCTAACTATCCACTTAGAACATCTCAGAGAAGGGAATTTGAATACTTTTTTTTTTTCCTATCTGTACTCTAGTTAGACTTAAAACTTGATTCCTGGAGAATTTCTATTTTCTACTAAAGCAAGTATTTATGCTCAATGAACATATTTTTCCACAGTTTCATGTACACACTCATAGTCATTAGTTGTGCTTCCTCTAAAACGATCACTCTAGAAGACCAAAAAAACATAAACATGATGCCAAATGTACCATGTATATACTGCATGGGGACGTGGGAAAAGGCTGAGTGGCTTTAACCGTAGCGAAACAAGTGCTATATTTGAACACAGATTAGGAAACCTAAGGCAGACAGTCTACCAAGAGCAAACGTGCAGAAATGTTCTCTTTGCAGTGGGAAAGAGCAGCAGTAGATGATGACAATTTAACAAATGTGGATGAGAATAGTAACTGGGAAGTGAGTTAAAACAGGGAATAGGCTGAACTTAGAAAACTGAAAACAACTGTCTTGTTAGGGCTCAATTAGGATGATGGGTTTATCCCTTGCAGGGCCTAGCCTCCAGTTCCAATTCTAAGGGTTAGATCAGCAGCTCCCAATCTGTGGTATGGGTACCACCAGTGCTACACAGACAGCCTATCAGCGGTATGCATTAACAGATTTCTTATAATTACTTTATATGACAAAAATGTGCTGGTGATACTTAAGGTTGTATCATTTGAAATTGGCAGCACACAATCTGACAGAGTTTGGGAACCACTGGGTTAGATGATTAACTATGTTCTATTACTTTTAATTTCATTTGTCCAATATAACTTAGCCATTATGGTGTTTCAGACTTGAAACCTTAACTCTAGAAGCAATATAAATACCATATGTTAATGTTTGTGCATTACAAAGAAAAGGGAAGCTGCTTTCCCCTCTTTGATAACCCACTCCTAACCATTTTATGGGTGTGTCACCAATCACAATAACAGTTATTTATTTATTTATACATTTATAAAACAGTCTTTCAAAGATGTCACAGTTGCATACACATCATTTAAAAAACAGGATTAAGAGAACATAGATTAAGAGAACTAAACCAACTATGGCTATAAACAGATACGCATTTGAAACAGTCTAAATTCTGCTTCAATTTGGAGCCCTCCGCATTTGGATCATTTCAGTGTTGTACAGATGTATGTCCTCTCTTCTCTCCACCCGTCTCCCCCTTCCTGCCTCTTGAGTGCTTCAAAACGGCTGTGACGGTATGCAGTGGCAGTGATCTCCAGCCAGGAAATGTGATCAGGCTTTAATTGGTCCCCTGGCATCCAACAGTGCTTTGCTCCCTTCCCTCCCATGAGGGGGTGAGAGAAAGTGGGGCAGATAGCCAATGAGCACTCACCTGTGTATTAGTTTGTCCTTGGGAATCTGGGATCCCTACAAAAGGCATGCAAGGAATTCTTCTCTCCAATTATCTGGAGAGGACAGCTGAGGACACAGGAGAATGCTCATTGGCTGACTACCTCTTCCCTCCTACCTCTCCCAGTTTGGGTAGGGGGAATGGAGCACAGAAACTCAGGAGAAGTGCATTCAGCATCTTGTAAAAGGTACACCGAACTCACCCATTGACTGCTGCATTAAATGCTGTGTATCTTTCAATACTTAGTATTTAAACCTGGTTTGGAAAAGGAAATTACTAAATACCAAATATAAGATGAGGCTATTTCCCCCAATCAGCATGGGGAAAAAGCTCCTCATCTTACATTTACATGCAAGGAAACTTCATTAAACACACTGTCTATCATTGAACTTCTGCCAAAAGCAACATGTGCTCAGTAATAAAAACCAAATATGAGTTGATTAATTGCAGCCATAGCTGAGCATGACTATAAAACATGTGGCCCATATTGGGCAAGCATACTGATGGGAACCTTTATTTTGTGGCCCTTAATAAAATGAGTGGGTGTTCCCCAGGGTCGGGGCGGGGAAAGATGTGCGAATCAGGGTGACCACTCTGCCCATAGGCAGCGGAAGTGGGGGCTAATGGGGCTGAGCCCCCACAAACACAGGGCAGCAGATATACCCGGGGGGCAGCACAGCCACAGGGGGAGGGGCGCACGCACACTTGGATACCTGCACTTTCGCAGCCAGGATTGCAGTGGGTCCGGCTGCAGGAAGATAAGCTCCTTTTAATCAAGCTTGGGAGAGGGAGCAGTTTGAGAGTGAGGTAGGAGCAGGGTGAATCATTCACCCCTGCCCCGCTCCCTCCTGCACTTTGGTGATTGCCCCATGACACGTTCATGGTGAATCAGGCCCTGGCTGGGCCGGGTTGTGGGGCAATCGGAGCCCAGAGGCTCCTCCAGCGTCAGCATAGCACCGGGAAGTGAATGTGGGGCACATGGGCCCCTGATCTTTGCACAGGGCAGAGGCAAGCCACAGCTGGGCTCAGCCTCTGCTCCCTGCACGCATGCCTCACTGCCGCCACTGGTTTGAATGTGGCATGGCACTATGTGCCTCGCTGCCAGGAACTGGCACTTGGCTTGGAGGTATTGCAATACCAGGCTGGTACCAAGAGGACTAGAGCCAGCCCCGACACCATCCACTTAGTGCCAAAAATGTTACATTTGATTATAGCCAAAAGGCTGATATGTTGATGGGAACCTTTTTCTTTGTTTTTGTTTTAAGGAAAAATTTTCATGTTCCAAGCCAAATCAGTCAAATCAATTCCAAATCCATGAGTCATTCAAGAACCATAAATGCCCCTACTACTGGCAGACATCCTCCACCCCCATCTGGGGCTCCAGGTGTTTCCAAATCATTTGGTGGGCATCCTACGTGCAGGCCCAAGCCCAGAGTTTTGGGGTTTAAATGCCCCAAGTTTCACTTGCTCTCAGCCATATGGCTGCAGGAGCAAGCTAGGGGGGAGTCTCCCATTTCCATAAAGTGAGCGTAAAGCCAAGATCATCCCACTGGAAGTGAAAGTGGGTGGTTAACTATACATTACCTCCATGGGTACTCCCCCTTCCAAGAAAAGCAGTTATCCCCAGTGACTAGGAAAGCCACCTTCTTGGTCACGGTGTTTCCCCTGCAAAGCTAGTACAGTCCATCTGAATAAAATATTTGATAGTGCTCATTGCACTCAGTACCCCTCAATGCCAGTTCTTTTTCAAGTCATGGTAAGCCTCTACATTGAATATATTTTTACTTCCTTTTCACTTCCACAGCTCAGCTGCACCTTTCTTCTCCATTTCCAATTATTTCTGTTTCTTCACCAGCCTCAGAAGTTTGGCAAACATCACCGAATGGAAACCCAAACAGTTCACCCAAAATCCCTTTGTCACTCCTGGACTCAGCCTCTTGCGTATAATCATTGTGGTCCTGTTCTCCATGGGCATGTATACACATGCTTCAGGAGATGTATGGGGTGCTTTAATTAGTGCAGTTCTGAAAGCCACATGAATTAGAAGTGCCTGCAGCATCATGTGAATCAGAGTCCCTGTGCTGAAAAATGATGGTGTGGCACTTTGAACTAAAGCTCATCAAACGAGCTTTAGTTTAAAAGTGCCCCAACACCATTTTTCAGCACAGGGATGCTAATGCACATGATGCTGGAGTTCTCTGGAGTGCAGTAATTACCATGCTCCAGCAGACTTGATTAATTATGTCTGTTCCAACACATTTTAATTACAGCACATCAGAGCAGCCCTCCCTACATGTGTATAGGAGCCCCATGAGGTGAAGCTGGACCAGGTTGTCCTGTGCCTCATCAATATATAAATTTTTGGAGGATCCCAAGACTTGTGACAAGAACACCCAGTTCCAGTCATGAGTGGGGAGCTAATTAGTACATGGCTCCTTTGTGTACACACACATCTTGAGCAGTGCTAAGCTTTAGGGCCACTATAGCTTGAATGCTGTTGATCTGCTTGGGCCCAGCCCAATGAACTATGTGGTTAATCATGAGCCTTTTTGACTTTAGACTAATATCATGCATAGTTTGTTCTATATGTAAGCAGGTACAAAAGTGTTCCTGGGAATGGTCCTGCTTTGAGCAGGGGGTTGGACTAGATGACCTTCTGAGCTTCTTTCCAACCCTAATTTTCTATGATTGTATGGAGTGCCTGTACTAAAACTTGCAGCAGTTTCAAAGAAGGTACAATGCATCAATTCTGGATGAATTAAGTCTATGGGTACCCATAGTCATTTGCCTATACACAGATTTCTACAAGCATGTCTTTTTTAAAGTCTGTGTCTACAAATTTGCTTTTCAGTTCCATGTGCTCAGGGAGAGCGGTGTCTGACAGTAAGGAAATGGGGAAAGGGGCTGCAGAAAGAAAAAGGTAGGGAGGGGTTGCAAAGGGGAAGAGGGCCACTTGATTACCCCAGATTTATTTGCCCTGATGTAGCAGAGAGACAGGAACAAATTCAAGGCAAATCTCCAGTAATTAGATTCTATACCTGAAAAATGATAATACATTTCCCATACACAGAATCTAATTATTTGGGGGGGGGGCGTCGTGTTATATTCAGAGTTAACTTGTATTTGAATAAACATGGTAGCATTATTACTATTGGTGTTGTATGAATTTTTGGTTAAGGTAAACCAAGGTATTCCTCATGACTGAATTCATGCTTAGATTCCCATCCAATCTGTTTAGAAATCTCATCAGAGGACAGAATAATGGGGGAAGATTCTATACCACTAATTTGGTGCATAAATGCACTTACCATGTAAGTGCAATCCTATTCTATCTTGTTCAAGTCCCTGAAAAACTGTTAATATGAAAGGTGGGTGGGTCCTTGTAACAGAGAACCCTTGCGCTGTTACTGAAAGGTGGTGTGGCCCTTTTAAGGGCAGGATCTTTATAGCACAGGCATCAAACAGAGTGGGGGTTATGGAACAGACCTGTAGTCAGGTCAGCTAACAGGGGCATCACCTGACCAGACGGGGGCTGGGCTTGAGCCATAGAAGCCCAGAGCCTGAGCTGGTTAGGCAGTAGGGCTGTACGAAACAACACCATTTCATTTCAACTTCCCATTTCACCATTTGGAAGGGGCAGCATTTTGTTTCATCATTTCATTTCATTTTGAAGCACTGTTCCATTTCATTTTGTTGAAGCTGTTTCAACGTTTCGCCCATAGGCTATATTGGGGAATCATGAAAATGCCTATAAACTTTGTCATTTCTTGCTTGATTCAGATGAGAATTGCAGGGATGGTAGCCCCTTCTGGTGGCATGAAGTCTGCCAAGTTTTAAGGAGATAGGTGCAGGGATTTCTGGGACACTGCACCTCAAACTGCTGACAAGCAAAATTTGTATCACTTGCCGGCAGCAGCAGCCTGCTGTCATCCTGCACGCAGTTCTGGGAGCCCGCAGCCCCCAGGAGGACTGTGGGGCTGTGCCAGACGCCTTCTTGGGGGCACATGCCCCTGTATCTGCCTATGGGGTGACAATAGGCTGCTGCTGCCGGCTAGAACCGGTGCTGGGCACAGCCCATGCCGAGCGCCGGGAAGCCTGGTGCTGCTGCTGGCCCCAACCGGCAGCAGCAGCATGCTGTCATCCCGCATGCAGATCCAGGGGCCCGCGCAGATCTGGGGGCCCACACTGCAGCAAGCCTGGCTTCGAAACTCAAAACGTTTTGAACCTTTCAAAATGTTTTGAGTGCTCTCATTTCATTTCAAAGCTGTTTCGAAGCCTTTTGTTTCATTTTGATGTTCCTGTTTCAAGCTCAAAATGTGTCAAAACAGCTTCAAAATGAAACACCCACTGAAATTTCGCACAGCCCTATTCAGCAGTCTAACCATGAAAGCCATGGAGTGAGGCACTCCTGGCAGCAAAGCAGTGGGGCTTCTGAACTGACAGTGGAGCTGGAAGGAAGCAACTCTGCAAACCTGGGAACAAGGGAGAATACCTGGGGCAGAGAAAGGCTTGTTTAGGCAGGTAAGTGGCCTTTATTTTATGCTATACCCAGAGAAGCTTTGGGTGTCTGCCAGAGGGCTGAGATGTTTTTGGTTTAAATTGCTCCAAAGTGGATTAATCTTGAGCCCTATGGAGGGCAGGCTCAAAGCCTACTTAGAAAGCCAGTACCCCAGATAGTGGCAGAGCATGGGGGCTCCAGAGTCTAAAGCCCAGATTGGGGAAGAGCATGGGGGCCACAGGGCCCAGAGCCGTAATAGGGGTGGGATTGGGGTCCAGAAACCAGGTCTAAAACAGTGGCCTTTGACTAAGGGACCAGCCAGTGAATGGGGCAGAAGCTAAGAAGGCTGAAATCCCAACAAGGGAAGGAAGGACTGAGGTGGCCTGGAGACTTAGGGACAAGTGCCCCACCTGATTGGTGACTCAAAACACCTGCAAGGCATGGGAAATGCTGTAGGGGTGGATGGAGCCATGCAATTAGCCCTTAAGGCAGGCTAGGTTGGGAGAGTTGACTGCCAGAGAGAGGAGAGAATACTTTAGGCTCATCAGTCTCTGAGGGCAGATTCCCTTTCATAAAATTTCCATCAGAACATGGCAGGTGAGAAGGCAAGGTGAGACTTTGAGAGATAGGGCAGAGAGAGAGCCTAGCAGGGATGAGAAGGCCTGCAGGGGGCATCATAATGGCCCTCAGGCTCCTAACTTGTTACAGTTCTCCTCCCTGCTGTTTTTTATGACTTAGTGTAAAGGGTAGGATGGTGACATGTTACAAAAATAGATGCATGAATGGATTTTCAGGGGCTTTAACAGAGTACAATAGAATTGTATTTTGGTACCTATGTCAACATAGACACCCACTACATAGAACAGGATCTGGCCTATTGTTTGTCCCTGGCTATGTATATGCACTTCGGATCCTTCTGAAAACCCTGTCTGTGTCTGCTGCCAGCATGCTGGCCTTGACAAGGGTGGTAATGATTCAGAAGGGTCAAGAGGATACAGCAGAAAACAACAACAACAACAACAATAATAGGATTGCTGAACAACAGAGTTTTTGGTAAGAAAGTGGTTAGCCACTGCCAACAGGGCCCATTCTTTGCCACCAGGATGACACTGAGAAGTCCCAACATGGCAAAGATGACCAAAACTGATGTCAAGATTGAAGGTGATCTGGAAGAGGCTTAAAGAGAACCAGGGACAGTGGGAAGCTAAGTGAGCTCTGCTAACATTTTGACTGAATATCTTCATGACAGATGAGCAGTAAGGTAATCTTACCCAACACTGCATGCCAGAGTAGAGTTCTGTACATCGTGGAGTCCCTGACATAGTATTTGTAATTATACAGAGCTGCAGTCAGACCTATTAAGTGTGGGGTGAAACAGGCCCAGAGTAGAGCAC
>NW_005842283.1:0-17190 GCF_000455745.1 Alligator sinensis | reverse complement strand
GCTGAACAATGAAAAGCCAGAGTGGACACCTGAAGGGTGTCAATATTATATCCGTAGGTAGATCTGGCAAGTTTGCCAAGTAGATTGTTATTGGTCTTGATTTTGGCAGCAAGTCTTCTCAGCTGGTTGTAGTAAGCCAGAGGTCTATCAAGAACAAGGCCAAGATAAACCAAATATAAATTATATTCCAGTGGGAACTCATTGAGGGATACAATCAGTTCCTGAATTACAGAAGTAGAAACCCCAAACTAATTTCAAAGCGTTCAAGTACCAGTTACAGCAGTAGTTGGATATAACTGTCAGATCAGAATTCAAAAGTGTTCTTTAGGTCAGAAAAAAATGCATACCCATGCAACTGTCATCAACATAGATGAATTCATGGATAAAAATATTATGTAGATCACAGGAGTACAAGTGAAAAACAGTTGGTAATAGTAGTCAACTTTGTGACAGTCATTAAGTAGAGATTTCCATGAACTGGTTGGCATCATTTCCATGACCTGTGAAATTTTATTTGCACCAAAGTTCTACAATATGAACAAACTGACTCAAGAATATTCTAGATAATTTTACAGTAACGTCAGTGTGCTCTATCTTGTTCTGGGCAGGCAAGGTACTTTGACAAGATATGTTATCTTGTATTAGACCAACTGAGTAGTTGAATAAAAGATATCACATCTACTCAAAGTACTTTGCCTGCCTATGTCCTTAGACCAATACGGCTACAACCAAAATCCCAGTATCGTGTTCTAGGCAGAAGTCAGATCAAGGAACTCGGAACCAGTCTCTTCAAATTTTTCTGGTCCATTTTCAATAGGTGTCATTAATTCAAGCACTGGAGCTATGAAGAAACTTGCCTGATGTGTTCCTGTCTGCTGTTCTCTACCAGAACACCCTGTGTCTGCTGTTCTCTACCAGAACACCCAACTTTCCCCTGGAGCAGTGCAGGGAGTTGGCAGAAGGGTGGCTGGGTGTGCTGGTGGCCAAAGAAAGCAGCGGGGATAATACACGGGGTGCGAGAAGCCTGGGCAGGATCAGAGAAGCATTGGATTGGGTGCCTCTGAGCTGGGGCAGCATCCGGCCAGCTAGCAACCCACCTGGGCTTCCAGCACTCCATGCACCATCCCTGCCACCTTCTCCAGCTGCCAGCAAATGCAGCTGCCCTCTGCCACCTTCCCACGCTGCCCCAAGGGCAAGGCAGTCCATTCCCAGGTGGCACCAGGCACGCTTCAGCCTTCAGCCTCAGGAGCCTGCTGAAGGCTGAAGCGGTGAGGGGCTTGATCTTTTTTTTTCCCCTGAGGAGCCTGCCCACCTCTCCAACAACTGCAGGGCAAGCTGAAAGATCAATGGCATAGATTAATGGCACCCCCAGCTGCTGGAGAGGTGGGCAGGCTCCCCCCCCCAAAAAAAAAAAAAAATAAAAGGATCAGGTTTCTCACTTCTGCCTTCAGCAGGCTCCTGCAGCTGGCAGGACAATCATGTATATAGAGTGATGGAAACTGAAATGGTGAGATTTCAATTAAAAACTCACCAGTCCAATTTAGGGAGCATAGACTACAACCCAAAGGATTAACCCCCCTCATGTGTACAAGTGCCCCTTGGTACCACACGCTTAGAATCTGGCAGCATCTACTCAGCCTTTCACCTTTCTTAGATAGATGAGCTGAGTTCAAAGTACCTTACTTGTGTGTTTAAAAGACAGTATGGGGAGATCTGTGCACAAGACCCTAAAAAAGGTCCTGGCTGTTCAGAATGGACTTTGAAACAGCCTGTGACACATTTCATAAGAGGAAGGCTTGCTCTTTCTCCCCTGCCTGGCTAAAACTATCCCTCCACTCCTTAGTATTCTATGCATCAGCTATGGGATCATTCAGGGTGAAAGGCAATGTGTGAATGTAAGGTATAATGAGAATTAATAGTTGTAAAAGTCATGTGTAAGGTCTCCTGCAGTGTAAAAGATGACAGCCATCCACTTAACATGTGAGACTGGGAAGTTCTGCTTTGAGCAAATCAATCTAATTAAGTAGCAGTGGCCAACTGTTTATATTTAAAATACATAAAAACAATCCCTTGTAGTATGAATAGATCCAACAGTAGAAAATAAAGCACAGCAATATCATGGAGTCATGGTTAATGTGACAGCTTCTGTTTATCTTAACTTTCGGTAGCTTTAAAAACGAGAACCAAGAGGGAGGAAGCAGGAAGACAATTTAGTGTTCAAGAATAGCTGGTGTGAAAGGAAGGGAGGTTTCCCTTTGCCGTGTGAAAAAGATAACTTGCAAGGTCTTGTTCTCTCTTTAAATATACTTTATGCCATTGACTGGAATTTACTGAGTACCTGAACATTGAGGGCTTTTAAAAATATTTATATGAGTAAAAATCTTGTTTAATATTTTTTTTAAACAACATAGATCTTACTGGTACATAAGGTTTGGGGGATTTTTTTTATGGCAGGGATTCGTACCAGTGTTACTGTAAATCATTCAGACAAATATATACATTTGGATTACATGGCTATTTGCTATTAGTCTTATTTTGTCACATGTTTCATATAGTGATTTTCAAAAGCCATAGTTGCTGTAATGCATCGTAAGCTCAAGCAAAAGGTAGCCAACAAGACTCATAGTTTTAAATATTTAACTTTTTATAATCATATCTTTTTTTAGAGGGACAGATTTTCCAACAGATTCAGGTAGACAGTTGGGCAAATGCCCAGTTCTGGTTGTTTAACCATAAAATGATTGCACTTTAGGTATTCAGGCTACCATTAACTTTTCTGCATTCTTGCCACCAATATCTAATTCACTAGTATGAAATTAGTATACACACACACACAAATACAACCATGAGAGTTATACAGATAGTCTATCACAGTAATAAAGTTGGACACTTGAATTGCATGTCAGTGCCAACATTTATTCTCTTACTTCTCTTTATTCTCTTAGATCAATAATGAAGCCTGCACTTTCCTGTGGTTGATAGAAAAAATATTCCTGAAGAAACCTTGAGAAAGTACTTTAATAGCTTGGCTATGACTTTTCTCGGTGGAGACATTTGGCTACATCAGCACCTTATTCGGGCCAGATAAAGTTTAATATTTCCTCAGACCTTGGCTTTGATTTATGAACAGGTTAACAGGTATACATTGTGTGCTTGTTTGACGACAACGTGTAGTGTGAATAAAGCTTTTACAGGAGGCAGTGTATTCAGCACAGGCCTGGGACTTATAAGGCTTACCTCCTATTCCACTTTATCACTATCTCACTGTTTAATGCAGAACAGATCCAGTTTGGTTTTGGAGACTCCACAACAGGATTGAGGTTGACTATATAAGGAGCCTAAATGCCTAAACCCAGTCAGTTTGGATTACTTTCCCAAGGTGAGGGGCCTCAGTTTTAGACATTGAGTGTTGGGGCACTTACATTAAATGCAAGTGCCCCAACACCAAACAAGACTGGATGCTTTGTCCCCTTCTGTAAAATGATTATAATAACCGGCTACCTCTCTGAAATGGTGCTACAAAGCTGAGCTCCTTAACATTTGCAAAGCACTAAGAAATCCTCCCATGGACTTCCTAGTTGTTCATAATTGGTAACTGAAAAATATCAAGAAGCCAGGTAGTGGTAATCCTAGTGAAGACTTATGGGTTCATTTATTAAAATGACTACTTTGTCTTAGGACTGCACTGGGATATTTTAGGGCCAAATGCTCAAATCAGAACCTTCACTGAAATCAGTGGAGCTGTGTAAATTTAGCTGAGGATATGGCTATTATTATTATTATTATTATTATTATTATAACAGCTTCCCAACCCTAATTCTAAAACCAAGAAGCTGTCACATGAGCTGTTCATCCCAGTCCAAATTCAGAAAAACCTGTGCATTTGGGAAAGCACATAAGCATCATTAAATATAGACTCTAACTAAATCTCAGCACAAACTTTCATACTGTTCTGAATAGGAATGGACTTAAGTCAATGCTTAAGAGCTTTTCTGAACTGGATCCTTGTCTTGATTTTTTTTGTTGCTGAAAGTTGACAGGTAAATCTGAAAGTCTCTGATTTTTTAGAAATGCCCTTATGCATCCTGTGCTTAGGGATGGGCTCATATCATCCCAATGTTCATTACATCTAGTACACATTTCCTAAGCTGTTTTTGCCATTGTCATTTTCACAGCACTCATTTCTTTGCCATCCAAATTGATTTTGAGTGATTAGAGAGCACTGCTCGCATCTACAGCTAAAGCAATAATGTTTCTGCCAACAGCTAAGAATGAAAGCTGGAACAGTACTCAAAATACATGTTCAGAAACATATCCATAGGGCAACTTCCTGTTTTATTGGCAAATCTACTTTTCTACCATCTAATAAAATTGTTTGAACCATGGAAGCTTAATACTGCAAAGAATATTTGATGCCTTGTTGGAAATATCATATGTTGAATCTGAAGAAATTCATTATACTCTTAGCTCATTAATTCATTGCACTGAGAAAGCACAGTCTCAGTTATCCACTTGGGTGTCCACTTTACTCATCCTCTCTAATAATTAAATATATAGATTATATAGAATTATATATAAAATTATATATAAAATTATATAGATTCATAGATGAATCTATGAATCTATATAATATTAAAGCAGGATCCTTTTCACTTTATGAACCCTAATGGTACTTAGTCTACTTCCTACTGCATCTAACACCCACAAATCATGGTTTCTTGCCTAGCTACAACTCCAGAACTTAAGTGTGTATGGCACAACATACTTGCCTGGCTAGAGAGCACCCGACTGAGCATGCTCACTAGCCATGGGGACACCTGTGTGTCTGCTGTTACACAGCTAGTAAAATGCCATGTGAAGTAAAATAGGATTCTGAACCAAATGCTCCTTTTTCATTAAGAAATGGGGGCAGGAGAGCAATCCAGGCTGACCTTGACAGGTTCAAGAAATGGGCGGACGAGAACCTAATGGAGTTTAACACTGAAAGATGCAAGGTTCTCCACCTTGGGAGGAAAAACCTGCAGCACCTTTATAGGCTTGGCAGTGCTACGCTGGTTAGCACTACAGATGTAAGGGACTTGGGAGTCATGATTGACCACAAGATGAACATGAGCCTTCAGTGTGATGCTGCAGCCAGTAAAGCAAGCAAAAATGCTGGCTTGCATCCATAGATGCTTCTCAAGCAAATCCCAGGACGTCATTCTCCCCTTGTACTCGGCCTTGGTGAGGCCGCAGCTGGAGTACTGCATCCAGTTTTGGGCTCCACAATTCAAAAAGGATGTGGAGAAGCTTGAGAGAGTCCAGAGAAGAGCCACACGCATGATCAGAGGTCAGGAAAACAGACCTTACAATGACAGGCTGAGAGCTATGGTACTCTTTAGCCTGGAAAAGCGCAGGCTCAGGAGCGATCTGATGGCCACCTGTAAGTTTATCAGGGGTGTTCACCAGGATCTGGGGGGGACGATTGTTCACCAGAACGCCCCAAGGGATGACAAGGTCGAATGGTTATAAACTTCAGCAAGAACATTTCAGGCTGAACATAAGGAAGAATTTCTTCACTGTCTGAGCCCCCAAGGTCTGGAATAGCCTGCCAATGGAGGTGGTTCATGCAACTACATTGAATGCCTTCAAGAGAAATTTGGATGCTTATCTTGCTGGGATCCTATGACCCCAGCTGAATTCCTGCTCCTTGGGCAGGGGGCTGGACTTGATGATCTTCTGAGGTCCCTTCAGCCCTAAAAAAAATAAAATAAAATAAAAAATAAAAAAATCAATAACACGTATAATATGTATGCCATAACTGGGCTTAAAACCAGAATTAAAAAATGTCAAGGAAATTAGAGACCTCTGCTTACCTCCAGAGTTGCCTTCCACAACAGTATCAATAATCATAGCTCAAAGTGCAGTGGTGTCTTCAGTCTTCTGAACATCTGCCATCAGGAAATTATTCCTGAATTATTGTAACAGTTGATTCTCACTGCCTATAGATCAGCCATCAGATGCTAGTGACTCTCAGAGTTGCTACCAAGGCAAAGAAATATTTCTGCATGTTAAGTACTGAATAAGAATTCTCCCAAAACCAGGAATGAAGAGTCAGCGTCCAATATTTTAAATCTGAAAATTCACCCAACAGAGTAGATGTATATTTGGTCAGTTTAGAGTTCTTCTCTGGAGTTGGAATAATCCAGGTGGAAAGAGAGCTAGTGTCAGGACTCAACTATGTACCAACGATGCTGGCACCATCAAGAACCGGCAGAACAAGTTAGGATTTCAATTAAGTTGCAGGAATTTGTAACATTAACTCAGGATCTATAGAGAAACTTGGGACTGGCAAAGAAAGTAAAAGTTTGTGTCAGGTTAAGAACAATTAATGGCAGGTCAGTTACAGTAAGCCATATTGCATTATAGCATCTTCCCCATTAATTGTTGATGTTATGTGATAATCGATGAGTGCTTATTTGACTCAGCCAAATGCTAATTAATGCAAGCAATTCACTCACCTAAATGGTAATACAGTATTCTCTCAACCATTGGGTATTTTTAACTGGAAACATTTATGTTGTTGTAACTACTGCTAGAGTCTGAAGAAAAGTAGCATGTCTTTTGGTCAGCATACCTCTGTGCAATGGTTGTGGGGTTTGGTTCCTTCATTTGTTGGCTGTTTTGGTTTTTTAGAAGCAAGCAGTGACAACGATGTGGACAGGACACATTTGTGAAGGGAGAAGGCTACCTCTCACACAAAATCAAAGAGTTGACAAGAAAAAAAAAAGATAAGGAGGCTTAAAAGGGGAATCTAAGTGGAGATGGTGGTAGAAACTACAGAAGAGGTGAGCAGAATAATAATATGGGGAAAATATGACAAGTGAGACAGGCCTATGAAAGTGAGCGGGAGAACTAAAGAAAAAGTGTCAAACTCTTGAGACAGGGGCGTAGGTTGTAGCCGTGTTGGTCTAAGGACATAGGCAGACAAGGTTCTTTGGGTGAATCTGATATCTTTTATTAGACCAACTTAAATAGTTGGAAAACAATTATTAAGCAAGCTTTCAGGTTCAAAAACCCTTCGTCGGGCTAAGGAAGTTTCTGCAGTTGGTGTGTGCTCTTCCTGGATGGAACGAAACGTAAAGAAGCCAGAGGCTGGGCTGGTATGCATACAAGACCTGTCTGTCAAAACTCTTGAGAAGGATGCAATGGGGGTCTATTATCTTCCAATGTCCAAGGCTTCTGGATCTGCTCAGCTGAAGATCCTCTCTTTTAGCCTGGGGAATCCTAAAGAGACATTACAGCTGACAACTATCCCACATTTTTAGGCACCTCAAAAAAAGGGGAGGGAATCAAAGTAAAGTGCTGTGATTAGACTGTGGTTATGTTCTGGCAGGCCTTAATTAACCAATAGCCTCTTCAGGGCTGAAACTGTCTAGACATAATTTGACCAGAGGGTAATTTGTCACCACCGTTACCCCAGAATCCAAGAATGGGAGGTGGCTTCTTTGCAGCTCCTCACCTGAGCTGCTCCAAATACATATTGGATGCAGCTGAAAACCGAGTACCAGCTTTTTAAAAAGGCACAGTATGCATGTGAATGTATTTTCTTTTGGCCATTGCACTTCAGTTGTTTAGCATACAGAAGAAAGTAACATATCCATTTGGCATCCAGCTTTAACTACAACTAAAATGGACGATTAACGCTGTTGTTTAAGAGCCTAAGTTTTGCCTTTCATGCCCTTCCCCACCCCTGTCACATTTGGGAAGCATGATTACTAT
The DNA here is from genome assembly GCF_000455745.1 of Alligator sinensis. Lineage (NCBI taxonomy): Eukaryota > Metazoa > Chordata > Crocodylia > Alligatoridae > Alligator > Alligator sinensis. Next base: position 9,429 of record NW_005842283.1, on the reverse strand, counting down.
TCCTGCAAGCAACACAAGACAAGAGATTGGATAGCAGCCAGAGCCTTTTAACATCTGCATAAGACTTAACATGCTGAGCATGTCTAACAGCTGCTGCCTTTTCCAGGAGAATAGCAGCCAAAAAGACTATTATGACAGATGCTTTTCTCATCCACCAGTAAAATCTGGGACATTTTTGTAATGTATACACAAACTATGTACAGTACATGTCTCAGACCCACACTGGTGATGACTCCCTTGCAGTGGCACATTGGATGATGTTGTCCCTTTAAATTAACCTTTTAGGGGTACAGTCAATAAGTGATTTAGGCACCAGAAATGCACACACTTAAATGTGATGACCATTTAGTGTAAAGAACAGACATGGCGCTGGGAAGAGAAACCAGAGCTCCCCGCTCCGAAGTGATCTCCCCACGCTTCTTAGGTTGCTTCTTGTGCTCCCTCTCAAGCACATTGAATCTTATATTCCAGCTTGCACAGTAGCCCAGCTTTAACAGGAAGGGTGGGGAATGCCCTTCTCCCACCTGCTACAGAATGGCCTGTAGCCTGATCGTGGTGAGGTCACACTCCTGCAATATGAAACAGGAACAATGCCTCAACAGGATGAGTGGTTTTGTCACTAGGCTATCGTATAACAGAGGGTGGCATCAGTGCTGCCACGTGTATTTTGACTCCTGCGGTCAGAGTTTAGTGTGGGAACTGATGGGTGCTCATCTCAGCCAGCCAAACATTAATTGACAAGAGCAGTTGTATCGTAGAAGAAAGGTGTGGCCACTGCTGCCTGTCATGAGGAACCCCAATCCTGGCCTGTGTTCGGGAAGCTCTGCGAATTCCCACCAGAGCAAGCTCTTCAGGGGACAGAGGCAGAGGAATGCCTACTTTGTGGATCTCATTTGGATTTAGATGTGACCTAGGCACTGAGCTGCTCCATCCTGTCAAGTGTGAAACAGTTCTGGGCAGTTGTAGTGGCACAAATCTAGGTGGCCTGAGAAACCTGGGCACGCAGTAAAGCTCCTCCAGTAATAGGTGACAGCTGAGTGAAGATTTGTAGGATCACAGTTTGGGACTTAGACAACAAAATTCAACAACAGCTTAAGTCCCTTGGAGCCTGATTAAACTTCTATTACAGTTAGAGGAAATACTCCCATTAACTTCAGTAAGAGCTGCACTGGATTCTTAGAAAAGTAACCATTAAAATGTAAGAGAGCCATACACCTGGAATAAAAATAAACATGCTTGTTTGACCTCCCCCACCCCTCTCCCCACACACACGTTTTTAAAATAAAAATGGTAAAAGTGCTGCTGCCTGTGGTCAGAAATTGGCTAGGAGACTTCTAAGATTAAGTCTGGGTGCAGCAGGAACTGACCTGAGTAGGTGGTTCCCTTGTATCTGAGCCAGCATTGAACTGGAGGTCAACATTTTGTTGCACAGGGCAGCTCCAACATCTGGCCTAATGTGCGGAGCAGAGTGAGTGAGACTCCATGATGACGAAGTCAAATATAATGTGACAAGTCACAGGTCTTGAGAAACTAAGGGCCTGATTTACAGATATACTGAGCATTTTCAACTCCCATTGCCTTCAGGTGAAAATGCAGATGCTTAGCACCTCTGAAATAAGCCACTCACTACATCAATTTGTTTTCATGATATTCTGTTACTAGAAGTATGTATATATACAATGCTGTATCAAAATCGATTCCAGAGAATCATTTTATATAATGCCTTTGAGTGAGATTATCAGGGAAAGGATATACTACCTGGATAAGGATGTTTTATCCTGGACCAAACTTTTCTGGAATTGAAAAAACAGTACAGTGAATATCCCATGATAGCTACTGTTTCACATGTGGTTTTATATTGCCAGTGACACATTTTCCAAAATAACCAAGAACAATTTTTTGATTCTTTGACAAGTCATTTCAAGACAGCTAGAATGACAGGCTCCCATGACACTCTGCTGCTTAGTACAGAATTTAGTGTCAATGGAGATATTCATAAAAGTCTCTGTTAACTACATAATGCAACTGAGTTAGTACTACATCCCAGAGGCATTTATTCCAGGGAAAACAAGAAATCAATCACACTGTGTCCAGGCAGCATTCCTAAGAGTAAACTTACAGCATCCTTACAAACTAAACCAACATCTGGCTGAAGAAACTCGGGCAGCATTGAACATTCAAATCCTCAGCGCTTGTCAGGTTTACATAAGCTCCAGCACATGTTCAAGAAACAGATGAAAATGTGGAAAACCAGAAGAGTTTCCAGAGCGGACAAAAACATCAGATTCTGGAAAAAGACTTAATTTCCTTCTGCACCATTTTGTAGCATCAGTTTATATCCTGTCAGCTGCATATCCTCACTGCAAGCAATACATAAGGAGATAAAAGGTAATCTACGTAAAAAAAAAGACCAACTCTTTCAAGGGAATATATATGGCACTTCTCATTTCTATCCCCTCCTTAATCCATTGTGAAGCAATACATTGCAAACTTTAGCCTGAGTTTTGAAACATCTCCTTAATTTCCAGAAGGATCAGTTTATTGTGAAAGAATATTTTTCATTAACTGTGGGAGAAAGAGTGGTATGAACAGCCTTATGGTACGTGTCAGCCTGCCACAGTGTCACAAACAGACAGTAATAAAAATGAACAAGTTTTACACAATCCAGCTACTACTGTGAAATCATCTTATATACAAACCCTTATATAACAACATGCTAAACATTAATATTGGGGCAGAGGCATAACTATCAGTCTGAGGAACTTATAATGCATTTGTATAGTGCCTATGAAAACGTATCTATGATATTGCTTGGCACCTATGGGTGCATCCACACATGCAAGCACGTGCGCTTGAAGCAGCTCAAATAGAAGCGGTGCAAATTTGAGCCAGAGCTTTTTGCCTCAGTGCACATGCTTGGACATGCACTTTGTTGCGGAGCAAATTGTGCCAGTTGGGGTAAAATAACTCTGCCTGGCTCCTCTTGGATCTGCAGCCATGGGGAACTAGAGGCTGGGGCCAGCACCTGTGCTGTCCCCAGCAGTATAAAAAGCTACCCTGTCCTGGCCCCATCTGTACAAAAAGCTGCCCTGGCAAGCAGCTCAGGGTTACTCACTGTCAGGAGATTCTGGGGCCCGGCCACTTGGTACCTGGGGACACTACTCCTTGGGCCAGCTGGACTGCTGCAGCAGCATCCCAAATCCATTTTTAAAAATACTCCAAAATCCATGTTTTTCCATAATTAAAACAAAAGACCACTCTATACACACACACACACACACACACACACATATATCTAGAGCAAGGGAGCACGAGATCAGTTGGGCAATGCTTTATCGGTATATTTACAATGTTAAAGCAATGTGGAAGCCTGCCAGTGTTTCTATCATCATGATACAATACATTCTAAAAACCTATATGTGTTCATGTGTACTTTTGGTTTTCTTCACACATGATGGGGGGATGTGGTGTTTGCGGGAACGGGGTGGGAAGGAGTGTGGGAACCTTGTGGCGGGGCTGCTCAGAAGGGATGGGTCCCCTGGCCCCCACAGGGTGCAGCCCCCCCCACAGCACATGGAATGCCCCCCCCCACAGGACCCCAGCTTCCCCCTGGAGGGCCACAGCCCCTATCCCCTACAGGGCCCCTGCCCTGGGTCCCAGGCACCCTGGAGGGCCCCAGCCCCACCTCCCAGGGCCCATAACTTACCTTAATCAGCGGGACTGGGATGCTCTGAGCCATGGCAGCAGGACCCTGCCAGCCCCAGGGCCCCTCTGCCGCCCAGCAGGGCTGGGCCATGGTGACAGGACCCAGAGCAGGATGTGGGGACTGCATGCTGGGCCCAGCCAGGTCCTGGGGCCTCTCTGCCACCCAGCCGGGCCAGGCCATGGTAGTGGGACCCAGCGCAGCAAGTGAGGACCATGTGCCAGGCCCAGCTGCCCTTTGGGCCTCTCTGCCACCTGGCCAGGCCAGGCCATGGTGGCAGGACCTGGCGCGACACGCAGGGACTGCGTGCTGGGCCCAGCCAGGTCCTGCTGCCCTTGAGGCCTGCTTGCTGCCTGGCCAGGCCAGGCCCTTGGTGGCAGAACCCAGTGTGGCACGTGGGGACTATGTGCCGGGCCCACCAGGTCCTGCCACCCTTGGAGCCTCTCTGCCGCCTGACTGAGGCATTCCCATGGTGACAGGCCCTGGCGCGGTGCACGGGGACTGCACACCATGCCCAGACAGGTCCTGTCAGCCCTGGGGCTGCTCCTGCTACCTGTCCAGGCTGGGCCCATGGCAGCAGCACTTGGTGGAGCACAGGAAGGATGGTCCCCACACACTGTGGCGGGTCCTGCCTCTGCCCTGCTGTGCTGTGCTTGCAGGGGGGGGTGGTGCGCAGCAGGGCCTGGGCCAGCCCTGTGTGGCTCGCTAGTCCAGCTTTGCACCAGAGTGGGTCACAGGGCTCCGGGAGGCACGGGTCCTGTGCATGCCTCCCAGAGCCCTGCGACCCACTCTGGTGCAAAGTTGGACTACCGAGCTGCATGGGGCTGGGCTGGGTCCATACGCCCTGCAGCTCTGAGGACATCCCCCCCCTGCCACTCTCCAACCTCCCCAAATCCATGAACCCCTCCCCCCACTTACCTTGGGCAGTGCTGAGGCAGCAGGAGAATGAAAGCGTCTCTTCTGGACGCCACAGAGTCTCTTTTGGAGGACTGATCTCCTGGCACGTTCTGGGACCATGCCTTGTTCCGCTCTTCTGCAGAGCATTTTTTTTAGACCCCTGGATATCCAGGGGTCTAATTTTCTCTCCGTGCTGCAAGTTTGCAGCGTAGGGAACATTTTATCATTCCTGCACGTCCCTCTTGCCCCGCCTCAAAGGGGTTTGAGATGGGGCAAGAGGCATGTGTGTGCTCGTCTGGACGCGCCCTATGAGTACTATTGGAATGCAGATACTCATTTCTTATGCTGATGAGGAAAGGTAGCCATTGTACCATCAGAAGCAACAAGTAATAACAGTCAAATCTACAGAATATATGAAAGGGAGAAAGGATCAGATTCTTTATCTAGCTAATTGCCAGCAAAACAAATTCTCTTAGATAGCAAGGTTCTACGCAGAGAAAATGTTTCATTGCAAGGTTACATATTCATGAGGAAATATGTACAATGTAATGGGTTTTTTTTCTTTTCTTTTCTTTTCTTTTTTTAATAGACTAACTGCACTTTCAGTTACCACATCTGTGTCATGGAATAATATAAACCAAACAGGAGATGGAGGGAGGGAGGCGGAAGGGTATCAGAAAAGTTACTGGCTGGGAATGGCACTCATTAGAAACCGAACAGAAGTTTGCACAGCAGGTACTGATCTGTCATTTCCTCTAACAAGTTGGGTTCTCCCTGCTGGTTTAAATCCCCACACAGGAAACAATGCTTGATGCAACCCCTTCCTTTTTTCCCCCACCCCCTCCCTCCTGTATCTTTATCTTTTGTGGCTTAAAAGTGTGAAAACACTGCTGTGCACGTCACTGAGGAAAACTGGGAATGCTGCTTTATGAGATTTGCAGTAGCTTTGTTCACTGCTGCCAACTTCTGAACAGCTTCGTGGGTGACAGCAAGAAAGTAAAAGCCAACATGTTTCCTCTCAGCATCTGTTGGGCAGTGAGAATAGCATGAGGAAGCATGAGCCAGTTACTTACAGACCTCAGAAGCTAAGTCTTGGGGAGAGGAAGGTATCATTTGTCTGTTTCACTCCATTTGTAAATGGTAACATTCAATAGGATAATCTAATCAAGGCTGGGGCCAGATCCTTGGCCTTACTCCCTCTTTGGATGACAGAGAGCGCTGCCTGAAACAAAGGTGACCAGTGGATTTAAAGGGAGTGCACCTGACTACACAAATCAGCCCTGCCCTCTGCCTTCTCTGGAAGAGGGGTCATCTCAGGGATTTCATAAATGTCTAGAGTCGGAAGGGACCTGGTAGATCATTGGGTCTGACCCCCTGCTCCAGGCAGGAAAGAGTACTGTGGTTATATAACCCCAGCCAGATCCCTGTCTAATCTCCTCTTGAACACCTCCAGAGTAGGGGAAAGCACCACTTCCCTTGGAAGCCCATTCCATATTTTGGCAACACTCACCGTAAAGAATTTCTTCCTTGTGTCCAGTCTAAATCTGTTCTCCTTCAGTTTGTGGCCATTATTTCTGCTAACCCCAAGGGGCGCCCTGGTAAACAGTGTGTCCCCTATTCCCTGCTGCCTTCCATCCCCCACCGCCCCGATGAGTTTGCAGGCAGCCACAAGATTGCCTCTGATCCCTCTGTCTGTCTTCATGAGGTCTTACCTGCAGGCCCTCAACCATACGAGTAGCCCTCCTCTGAACCCTCTCAAGGTTATCCACATCCCCCTTGAAGTGCGGTGCCCAAAACTGGATGCAGTACTCCATCTGCAGCCTCACCAATGCCACATAGAGGGGAATTATCACTTCCCTAGACCTGCTTGTGATACTCCTGCTGATGCAAGAAAGATGGTTAGTCTTGCTTATTACCTCGTCACACTGGCAACTCATGTTCATTTTTATGTCAACCAGGACTCCAAGATCTCTTTCCACTGTTGTGGTGCTCAGAATGGTACCCCACAGTCTATAGGTGTGTTGGAGATTCTTTCTCCCCAGCTGCAACACCTTGCATTTATCTTAGTTGAACTGAATCCTATTCTGATTCACCCATTTCCCCAGTCTATCCAAATCCACTTGAATTCGCTCCCTGCCCTCCAGTGTGTTTACTATGCCCCATAGTTTAGTGTCATCTGCAAATTTGGACAAGGTGCTTTCAATCATCCAAATAGCTGATGAAGATATTAAACAGTACTGGTCCAAGGACAGAGCCTTGGGGCACACCATTGCCCACATCCCTCCAGAGAGAAACCAACCCATCCACCACCACTTTCTGGGTGCATCTCATAAGCCAGTTTTTCACCCACCTTACTGTGAAAAAATCCACATCACAGCTACTCAGTTTGCTTATAAGAATTGGGTGGAAAACTGTGTCAAAAGCCTTTTTAAAATGCAGGTAAATAATATTTACTTCCTCCCCTGCATCTAAGCACTTTGCAACCTGGTCATAAAAAGAGACCAAGTTAGTCAGGCAGGATCTGCCTGTTATAAACCCATGATGGTTGCCCCTTAACATTGTGTTACCTGCTGGCCCCCTGCAAATGTGATCCTTTAAGATTTTTTCTAAGGTCTTGCCAAGAATAGAGGTGAAGCTAACTGGCCTATAATTACCTGGGTCCTCCTTCCTCCCCTTCTTGAAGATAGGGACCACGCTGGCCCTTTTCCAGTCCTCTGGGACCTGTTCCAAGTGCTACAAGCACTCAAACAGTTGCACCAGTGGTTCTGCTATGTCATCGGCCAATTCCTTTAGTATCCTTGGGTGAAGATCGTCGGGGCATGCCAACTTAAATATGTCCAACCCTTCCAAGTGCCCCTTCACTAGGTCAGTGCTAACCGTTGGTGGATTGGTATTACTCTCTTGCAACTGGGATGTTCCAGTTGCAAGCGATAGGCTGGGGGGCAAAGGCATAGCCACGTTCCAGTAATCATAAATTGGTAGAAAATGTCTATGGGACCCCTTCAATTGAAAAACAATAGAGTATTCTAATGGTTGCTTTCAGTCTCTAATTTATATCGGCTACCAAACTAGGTTGTGAGACTGTAGGTGGAAAGCTGGAAGAAAGTGTTATGCCTTACACCCAATGTACCAAACACAGCTCAGGTGAACCTGCGGGTCTGGGCCAACATGCATCATATTCTCTTGAAACAGCTGTTGTTGTCCTGTAGTAAAAAAACCCCCACAAAAAACAAAGAACTAACCAAACAAAGAAAACCATCAAAATCTTATCAAAGCAAACCTTCACTATCTTTCCCTGCTGTCTTATAATCACTGTAAACAAAACTGCCCCTCTTGTTTTCTGACACCCCACAGTCTTAATGACAAAATCCCACCTTTCTCCCAGCTGCTACACATGTAGCATGATTTGGTGGGTAAGGTTGGACCAAACCAAGAATAGACTCCTGCCCAAGAGAGTTTGCAATGTAAAGGCAGAATAGCTATGCTAAACTACCAAGTAAAAGCTGAGAAGGATTCACGCTCATTAATGCTATAGAAATTCACAGAATGTCTTTTTAGACCTATAGATATGTGTGTGTGGGGGGGGGAAATCTCCTTTTTTATCTTCTTTCCTATGAATTTCCTACTGAAATCAGCCTCCCATCTCTATGAACCAGTGCTATCAGACTCAGAAGCAGAGATGATATCACCTCCACTTGATCTACCACAAGGATCCTATAAAAAGAAAGACGTTTCTGCATTGCACAGAACATGACTCAGCTAGCAGTGAAGTGAAAGGACTATAACATTGTCATTTAACTCTGGCATGCTGTAACTGGAAAATCTTTGTGTATGCCTATACTATAGTATGCCTATACTATAGTATGCCTATACTAAGCTGTTAACTACCTGTAAACTATATACAGTTTCAATTCAAATATTTCTCTTTTTAATCTGAATTTGGCTGGTCAACAGGAATGGGGACTGATTCTAAGTGTTAAAAACTGGAAGGTTGCAGTAGCATAAGTACCACATAGATGCATAAAGTGAAACAAGATTTAGCCCTTAGTCTGCTCCCTTTCTCTTCTACACAGTTAAATACATACATGTAGGGTGGATTGAACGTGGATCAAAAGGGGGCAAGAGTGCTCAAAAGCCCCCATAGCTCACCAAAAGCATCCAGGAATGTCTCATACCTAAAAAAGGAGGCATACACCCAGTGGAAGGGAGGACCCATCACCAAGGAGGATTATACCTCCTTGGCTCGAGATTGTAGTGGGGCTGTTAGGAAGGCCAAGGTGGAGATGGAACTAGGACTAGCGACCTGGATCAAGGATAACAGGAAGTCATTTTTTAAATACATAGGGGGTAAAAAGAAGGTACAGGGTAAAGTGGGACCCCTGCAGGACACCCTAGGAAATCTGGTGGTCACACCAGATGACAAAGCTAATCTCTTTAACAATTTCTCTGCCTCCACCAGGTCATCCTCTCCACCAGGATCCCCGACAGTCCCAGGGGAGGCACAGCCAGTCCCAGGGTCAGTGAGGACCTAGTCAGGGAACTTCTGGTGGGACTAGACGTATTCAAATCAGCAGGCCCTGATGATCTCCACCCCAGAGTGCTGAGGGAATTAGCAGAGGTCATTGCAGGACCCCTGGCTTGGATTTACAAGCATTCATGGTGCTCTGGTGAGGTGCCAGAGGACTGGAAAAAGGCCAATGGGGTCACCATTTTCAAAAAAGGGAGGAAGGAGGACCCAGAAACTACAGGCCCATTAGTCTTACTTCAATTCTGGGGAAGCTCTTAAGAAAATTATCCGGGTACATATCTGCAAGGGACCAGCAGGGGAG
>NW_005842282.1:1733615-1743349 GCF_000455745.1 Alligator sinensis | reverse complement strand
CCCCCCCCCCCCCCCGGTTGGCAGGACTGGTTGCAGGGGGGGACACATGCCCCCCCGACTAAGGTGGCACAAGTTGCCCATGGGCTACTGTGTGCAGTGTCACTAAAAAACCATGCACTGGCATTACTGCACAGTAATTGTAATTACTGCACATTTATTTAGTACTTCATTAAGCAAGTACTAAACTAAATGCACAGTAACTACTGTGCATTAATGAACATGTAGATGCGCCCTCTTTTTAGCCCTCTGAAAAGACTGTTCATTACCTGCATTTACTGCCTTCAGCAGTTTCTACCTGGAAGAGACCGGACAGAACAGGAAACTTTCCTCAGAACTTCTATTGTACTTCCTATTTTAGGTTTTTCTAATTTTCTAGTCAATGTGGTATCTCGGTGCTAGACAACAATTTAGTCATAGAGAAGTAGGGCTGGAAGGGATCTCCAGAGGTCATCTAGTCTGACCCCTTGCCTGAGACAGGATCATCTTTATCCAAACCATCTCATACAACCATAATGTAAACCAGGGATTGGCATCTAGCCCTGGGGCTCTTTAGCCTGGAAAAGCGCAGGCTCAGGGGTGATCTGATGGCCACCTATAAGTTTATCAGGGGTGACCACCAGTATCTGGGGGAACATTTGTTCACCAGAGCGCCCCAAGGGATGACGACTAGGTCGAATGGTCATAAACTACTACAAGACCGTTTCAGGCTGGACATAAGGAAGAATTTCTTTACTGTCCGAGCCCCCGAGGTCTGGAACAGCCTGCCACTGGAGGTGGTTCAAGCGCCTACATTGAACACCTTCAAGAGCAAGCTGGATGCTTATCTTGCTGGGATCCTATGACCCCAGCTGACTTCCTGCCCTTTGGGCAGGGGGCTGGACTCTATGATCTTCCGAGGTCCCTTCCAGCCCTAATGTCTATGAAATCTATGAAATCGTTTTTGGGCAGTGCCAAAACCACCCACAACCTAAGTTTGTAAGATGTTGATGTGCTAGGGGTGGACAGTGGGAAAGCCACGAGGGGCCTGATCCTTGTTGTGGCAGTGCAGCCCCGGCCCCTTCTCCAAGGTGTGAGTGCCAAATAAAATGTCTTCATGTGCCATGCTCTGGCATGCATGCCAGGTGTTGCCTACTAGGCCTGTGCAAAGCAACAAGTATTTGATTCAGATTCAGCTGATTCAGAGGGACAGTGATTCGATTTGGTGATTCAAATCACTGTCCCCCATTTGATTTGGCTGATTTGGATTCAGAGATTCGGTCATAAACTATAATGGGGAATCACTAAAATACCTATAACTTTGTCATTCTTTTTCAGCTTAGGATGAAAACAGCAGGGACGGTAGCCCCTTCTGAGGGCATGAGGCCTGCCAAGTTTCAAGGAGATAGGTGCAGAGGTTTCTGTGAAAGTGCACCTCAAGCTATTGAAAGCAAAACTTGTGTATGTTAAAGCAAAGCGGGATAAAAGCAGTAGGGATGGTAGCCCCTTGTGCGGGCATGAGGCCTGCTAGGTTTCAGGCAGAGTGGTGCAGGGGTTTCTGTGAAAGTGCACCTCAAATTTCTGAAAGTGAATAGGTGCGGAGTGAGGAGGGTGGCACTCGCTCCATCTGCACGTGGAGCTTGGGGAACCCCAGCAGTGCTGACACAGGAAAGTGGATCCCCTCTTCCATGTCCCCTCACCTCTGTCCTTCTGCCTCTCTGACTGTGTTCACCAGCACCTCCATCCAGTGATCGAGGGTTTTGCTGCTGCAGATGCTCCCCTTCAACCTTGGGTCACACATGCCTGCCAGCATGCAGTCCACTATGGTCCACAATGGATCTAGCCATTTTTTAAAGCCCTTCTTCAGCTGCTTCACCAGTGCCTACACCTCTGGTGAAAGCAACTTTCCCCAGCCAGGAACATCAATCCCCTGGAACTTCTCCATTTCATTCTCAAGCTTCTTCACTATGGGGATCACCTGGCTATGGAGGGCATCACCAACGCTGAGGCTTTTGGTGGCCTCGAGGAACAGCTTGAGGACCAGCAAGATCTGGGAGATGGTACCCCACTTTGTTTTGTTAAGGGGGCCACTAATCCCAATCTCCCCAACCAAGGCCATTTTATGGATGGCCTTCTGTTGCTCCATCAGCCTTTTGAGCATCAGGTATGTGGAGTTCCACCAAATCTCTATATCCTGCATGATTTTGTGGTGCGGGATGCTCAGCTCTGCCTGTTTCTCCCACAGCATCTTGCCCCCCCTTGATGCTCTGGTGGAAGTAACCCACCACCTTCCTGCATTTTGAAATAATCTGGCTGGTAGTGACAGCGCCATACTGGGAGCCCTATCTCCCTCCAAGGCGTCCCTAACTATGAGGTGGAACTTGTGTGCCATGTGGTGGATGCCAACAGAATTGGCATCATGCACTACTGCCTTGACTTTATTGGCCCCATTGTTGGTGACCATGAACGCGCGGGTGAGCTTGCCCTGCCCAATGAGCCACCCCTGCACCATGCAGTTCATAGCCACCATTATCTCCCTTGCCATGTGGGGGACATCCATCACCTCCTCTTGAAGGAGAGCCCACCAATGGCCTGACTGAATGCACCAGTGCCTTGTGAGGGAGAGGTAGGCATGATCTCCACCCTGGCTGCTGCAGATGTCTGAGGTGAAGTGCAAGACTACCTGAAGACCTGCCTTCCACAGCTCCTCCTTCAAGTACTCTCTGCATGCAAGGAGAGCACCACCAGCCTGCTGAAGGTGGTGTGTGCGGGCAATTGGTACACTGGGGCTACGAGTGCCACGAGCTGCCTGAACCCTGGACACCCAATGAAGGAGAAGGGCTGGCCATCCAGAGCAACCATCTCCCCAATGCTTTGGGAAACCTCACTCACCTGGGGAATGCGCCCCCCTTTGTCTCCACCTTTCCCCCGCTAGTACAGAGTGGCCTGCCTCTGCTTCTTGGGGATGGGGGATTTGGAGCAAGAGGGGGACTTCTTTTTGGGCACGCTCCCACTGGTGCCAGGCTGAGGAGGAACAAGGGCAAGGGGGTGCTGCCTCTGAGATGCAGCAGCATCGCCATGGTGGCGAAGTGTTTCACATCGCTGCCTCAGCTGATCTGCCTTTGGCAATGCTGACAGGTAGCATACCTGGGATCATCTGCCATCTCAAAATGATCCCACGCTACACTACCCCCCTGCTTCTGGGTTGAGGATGTGGATCCTGCCTTATCCCTCTCCTCCCCAGGCAGAGGCGCAGCAACAGGAGGAGCCAAGCAACCTGCCCCCACAACCTCCTCTGAAGTGCCTTCCAGAAAAGGAGATGTGCCTCTAGGGGAACTTTGAGAGGTGTGGAGCACAAACTCAGATTCCCCCAGAATTTCCTTTGCTATGGCCCTCAGCTCCTCTGCTTCCAGATCCAGCTCCTCCTCTGGACTGGAACTGAAATTGGGGTGGAGAATGTCATGCTGCTGCTGGTTAGAGATGTTAGTGATGGTGGTGCAGGTGTAGGCACTGCTACCACCTGCTTGCTCCCACTAGCAGCAGAAGATTCATCGCTGCCAGGATGTTTGGGGGTGGAGGGAACTTGCAGCTCTCCCTCTGCCCCCTCTCCCTCCCCTGCCAGAAGACCTGGCACCTGCCTTTCCAGCATGTTTCATAATGTTTGGTGTGTTGCAAAATGTGTGTGTGTGTGTAATATATGTTGTGCTTTCCTGCACAGTGATGACACACTGTCAGGGAAACGACAGATTTGGTTTTGTGGGGGGGAAAGAATCAAAGCATACTAACAAGAACAAATAAGAGGATTTGGGGGGAAGAATAAGTTGAAAGGAATGGATAGGGATAACAATAGGGATTGTAGGCAAGGGTAAGTAGGAAAGAACTGGATACAGTTTACAAGAAGACTAGCTACCAAGAGGCTAGAAAGCAATCCAGAGCCTTTCAGACACTGCTGGTCCAAGAGAGAGACAGCTCTCAAAAGGCACAGATCACTTTAGACACAGCTTGATATGTTGTTTCTATGTCCCTCCCCTGAGCACTGTGGTTGGAAGGGAACTTAGAGAAAGATCAGAGTCACTGGCCAGCTACAGATGTCACTATCAGAGCAGTCTTTCCCCCCTCTCAGCCTTTTCCATATATAGATGATCACCCCATCCACCTCCCTCTTCTCAGTTTGTTTCCTGCAAGCCTTCGAATTTCTCCGAATTGATTTGGAAGCTTCTGAATCAATTTGGACCTTTTATGTAGGGGCAGGCAGTTATTTTGGGCAGAGGGCCACTTACTGAGTTTCAGCAAGCCATCGAGGGCCACATGACAGGCAGCCCAGGGCAGAGTAATATTAATCTTCTAAAATTTTTAGGGGCCCTGTGGGCCAGATAAAATGGCCTGGTGGGCTGCGTCCAGCCCCCGGGCCGCATTTTGCCCACCCCTGTTTTAATGGGTCTCCCGATTTGATTTGGATTCAGAGATTTGGCTGCCAAATCGGGCTGAATCTCCTTCGAATCAAATCAGCTACCTAAGCTTTGCACAACCCTATTGCCTACCCCTGATCTAAACTCTACATAACCTACATACCCTCAGCCTTGACACAATATATGGAAAGAACCTCAGAAGATCATCAAATCCAGCCCCCCTGCTGTACATAAGCGGGGTGCACCAGGATCTGAGAGTACAATTGTTTACTGGTGATCCCCAAGGGATAACAAGGATTAATGGCCACAAACTTCTGGAAGGCCAATTTAGACTGGACATAAGGAAAACCTTTACAGTCTAAGTGTCTGGGATCTGGAACAGACTACCCCCAAAGGTGGTGCAAGTACCTACTCTGGATTCATTCAAAAGTCATTTGGATGTTTATCTTGCTGGGATCATTTGACCCCAGCAGACTTCCTGCCTACGGCAGGGGGCTGGATTTGATGATCATGTGAGGTCGCTTCCAGCCCCTAATGTCTATGAAATCTTTATCTATGAAGACGTCCAGGTCCTTTTCCATAGAACTGCCATCCAGCCAAGTTTTCCCCCACTTTGTATTTCTGTTTTTGATTTTTCCTCCCAAGGTACAGCACCTTGCATTTGTCTGCACTGAACTTCATTCTCTTAGTTCTAGCCCAACTCTCCAATCTGTCAAGATTCTTCTGGATTGCACTTGCATCCTCCATTGTTTTCATAATCTTTCCTAGTTTCATGTCATCTGCAAACTTGCTCAAGAAGCTTTTTATGCTAGCTTCCACATAATTAATAAATACATTGAACAGCACTGGTCCAAGGACAGACCCCTGTGTGACTCCACTTGAAGCCTCCTGCCATTCTGACATGGACCAGTTAATAATTACCCTTTGCTAATGGCAACCCTTGATTTCACATGAGATCTGTCCCACCAGGTCTCAGTGATGCCTACCAGCTCATAGTTCTTTTCACAGGCTGCAGCTTCCAGCTCATCTTGTTTATTCTTGCAGTTGTATACATGCATTGGACATATTTTGCATTTTGATCTGCTGGCTTCCTTTTTGTGCCATGTGCTGCAGTCTTGTAGCTATCTGGCCCTTTCCCAGAATCAAGTTGCTTCTTTGTGTCCTTTCCCCTCTGGACTGTGCTTTGTCGCTGGAGGGTTTTGATCACCATCCCTCATGGAACCTAGTTTAAAGTCCTTCTTACTAAGTTGTTTTAGACAGCTTATAATGAGACTTAGATAGAACACTCTTACCTTTTGTTCCCAGTGCACGTATTTGAATATTTGTTTCCCCTGCTTCCTTTTTTTCTTGCCATCAGAGCTTCTTCCTCCCCTTTGGTTCTCTCAGCTGTAGGTTACTCTAGGAAGACATCCTTGCTTGGAACTTAGAGAGTTAAGTCTTGTATTTAGATTTATTAAGTGTTGGTCTCTCTGTGATCTACCCAATAGGATGTTCTGGAGTGGGGGCCTGCTACTCAAATGCACCCAGGAGTCTTATCATTCAATTTATCCCTTTAGAACATACCTCTAGAAGAGCCTGTTTCTGTTGAAAGTCTGTGAATTGGATATGTGACCTTCAGGTAGCACAGATTTAGTCCTTAGTGCCTATTTACTCACCCTCTAACTTAACACAAATCGCTGTATTGTAGAAATGCAGTTACTCCTCAGTGGCAATGAGGGGTGTGTGAAATGGGCTATATTCGATTCGGATTCGGCTTGAATCGGGGCCAGTGATTTGATTTGTTGATTTGGATCACTGTCTCAATTCAATTGGGCTGAATCTGATTTGATGCTGATTCAGAGAATCAATGATTTGGCCATAGACACAGCTTTAAATGTTTTTTCTACATACCTCAAGGTACCAGGCATGGCTCATAAACGCTGCAGTGTTGGGGCAGAGGGAGCATCCCACAGGCCCCCTGTGTGCTCAGCAGCATACTCCCCCCCAGAACCCCCTTGGCTCAGCGATCAGCTATGCGGGGATGCAAGTTGTCTCCCCAGACCTAGGAGGCACCAATCGCTGAGCCAGGGGAGGGGCGGGGCAAGGGGGAGTGCCCTGTACTCTCCCTGGTGAACCCAGAAGTGGACCAGAAGTGCTTCTGGTCTGCTTCTGGGTCCGCTGTTGAGTGTGCTGGGGACCTCCCCCTCCCCCACCCCATGCTCTTGTGGGATTCTTCATCTGCCCCAGCCATCTTAGCATTCATGAGCCACCTGGTACCTTGAGGTATGTAGAAAAAACTTTTAAAGCTGTGTTTATGTCCAAATCATCGAATCTCTCCAAATTGATTTGGAGGGTTCTGATTTGATTCAGAGAGATTAAAGGATCTTCTGATTCGATTCGGATTTTGCGATTCAGCTGGTGAATCGGGCCGAATCGAATCAGTGACTGAAGCTTCACACAGCCCTAGTGGCGATGAAACATACTCCTTTTTCTTCAAATCTGCTCCCACATCTCTCTGCTGTTGTTGCTTTTTAGTTCTCCTTTTGCTGTGCCCAAACTGCACACTCTTGGGTCCTCATACTGTTGTGTGATTTTAGTCACATGGCCCTCTTTGCTAGAGACCAAGTCTAATCATCCCCTCCAGGGAATATTTATAAAATTAAGATAAGGAGCATTAACATCATCCTACCTACACTCTCAGGTATGTTAGGCTTAAGCCAAATGGTTACCAGTGATCTCTGTTCTAATTTTGTTTTTTTAGGTCTTACATATATGTTTATATAGTGTACATATATATGTATAATATAAATATAGAAAATGTAATTTGCAAAGCCATGTTTTACACAATCATTCATTAGCATTTAGTACCTCCCTGACAGTATAGACCAGTGGTTTTCAACCTTTTTATTGGTAACAAATGCACCTTTTGTTTCTGTTCCAAAGAACTCAGAAAGATCACAACATCAAGGTCCAGGACATCCTTGAAAGGATCCCAAGACATCCTGGTTTAGAATCACTAGTATAGACAGATGTAACAATTGTAGTGATATCAAATACTACCAGTATAAGCTGTTACATCTGCACAATTCTGTAGCAGTACAAGTTTGGCAAAATCAGTCCAACTAACTCCAACCCTGCTTCAATCAGAGTGCAAGTTAGGGTGATTTAGCTAACATATATTGCTAAGGGTCATACAGACATAACAGTTGCACTAACAGCTGATGTGCACTCCTGAGCAGCAGCAGATCCTCCCCTTTTGAAATAGTTAAAATGTACATTCCTCCGTATCCCAAGTCTGTTCTTTGTCTACGTGGATTTTTTTAGACTGAGAGTTCTCTGAAATTCCCAACGCAGGTCACTGAGCCACCTGTGCTTGATAAAGATTTGGTTGGTCACAGTGCTATTTTCCCACCCTGCTTTTAGCTGTCCACTTACAATAAACTAAAACAATAGAAATGCTAACTTAATGTTAATTTCACCTGTAATCAGTTTCTGTAGTTTGCCACAAGGACATTGTGTGATTGCAACTGGATGGGCAGGCGATCTGTGAAGTTGATAATTTATTGACTCTCCATGGAATATTTCTATTTCTCTTCTGGTTCTCCAAGTTGTTATAACTCTACCTAGTAACTTACTTTTGTCCAAAATGTCACTGCAGGCTTAGAGCTTCCTGACAAAACTCATTCTATTCTTACTCTGTTTCTATAGTAGTTCCCCTCTTATTGCTTGGTATTTCCTTATACCAACCTCTTTGGTTACTATAGCAACAGTAAAGACCATGTTATGTCAATTTTCAGGCTGTATTGCTCCTTTCAAGCTATTGTACAATATTAAATTGATGAGCAAGAGATATAACATGTGTGACTATTTAATAAATTAATGTAATTAGATTAGTTTAGTTTACACTGTGAATGATAATGTAAATGCCTCCAATTAATGCTCTGGGCAGTGATAATACTAAGCGAATGCAGACCAAGTAAAATTGTTGCCGTTTACTTTTGCATTCTGTTAAACTGCTAAAGCTGATCCTTTACCACTGTTGTTTGCCTGGGCAGGTTGTATAGTAAGGCAGTTGGCATTCTAGCAGACTCAAGGACAGTAATACTGGTACAAGTACAGCTGTTTCCAAGATTCCGCTTATATTTTTTTTTAATGTGAAAAAGGAGGAAAGTGTGAGTTATCAGATATTATTTGTGCAAGCCCCCAAAATGGAGGGTGCTTGGAGATGTTCAATATATGCTGACATTACTTGGTAAGGTGAGGAATGAAGTGGTGCTTCCGAGTGAGAAGGAAAAGGCAGTGGTTGTTTCATAGAACATGAGATAGAGACACACATTGGCTCTGCATTCTGAGATGTGCAAAAGGAGCAACTTTCTTACAGACATGCTGATATGCTCTTCAGCACAGTGGCTTTTTGCATTTAGTACACAATAACAAGATATTGTTATTTTTACTTTGGATTGAAAATTCTCAAAAAAAAAATAACCCACACAAAAGGAAACAGACACTTGAATGACTTCAAATGTTAATGAATCCTTAGAAAATTCCATTTGGAACAGTAGCATTAAGTCAGGGGAAAAGAACATTTTATTATTTACTAATAGCTATCCCTGAAGATATTGCTTTAAAAAGTGTGTATTTTTTTTAAGCAATGATATTCTTAATTTGGGTGTCATTTCATCTTCTTTTTCATAGAATCATAGAAAATTAGGGTTGGAAGGGACCTCAGGAGGCCATCTAGTTCAACCCCCTCCTCAAAGCAGGACCACCTCCAACTAGATCATCCCACCCAGGCTTTGTCTAGCTGGGTCTTAAAAACCTCCAAGGATGGGGATTCCATAACCTCTCTGGGTAGCCTGTTCCAGTGCTTTACTACCCTCCTAGTGACAGAGGTTTTCCCTAATATCTAACCAAAACTTCCCTCGCTGCAACTTGAGACCATTTCTCCTTGTTCTGTCACCTGCCACCACTGAGAACAGTCTAACTCCATCCTCTGTGGAACCACCCTTCAGGTAGTTGAAGGCTGCTATTAAAACCTCCGTCTTCTCTTCTGCAGACCAAATAAGCCCAGTTCCTTGGGCCTGTCCTCAGAAGTCATGTGCCCCAGCTCAGCCCTCTAACCATTTTCATTGCCCTCCTATGGACTCTGTCCAATGTCTACATCCTTTCTGTAGTGGGGAACCCAAAATTGGGCACTGTACTCCAGATGTGGCCTCACCAGTGCCAAATAGAGGGAAATAATTACTTCCCTTGATCTGCTGGCAATGCTCCTATTAATGCATATAATGTTTTGACACTGGGTGTGTGTACACATGCATTAGATCTGGGAGCAATTTACTCATGAGTAATCTACTCACAAGTAAATGCTCC
>NW_005842282.1:1725554-1733605 GCF_000455745.1 Alligator sinensis | reverse complement strand
GGGAAACGGAAGCAGATTTGCTGCTAATGGTAGCAAACTACTCTTGCTCTCTGTGGTCCTGCAATGGGTCCCTGCTGCCACAAAGGGGAGCTCTAGGCTCCCCTGGGTGCTAGTCCAAGGGCTGGGACCAGTGTTCCCTCTAAGGCGCAGCGGTCCGTGAGCGCGCTGCCTCAGTCCAGCGTGGGACGCTTACTGAAGAGGGCTGGGGCCGGAGGTTGGAGCTGGAGGCTGGGGCCAGATGCTGGGGCCAGGAGCTGATGGCTGGAGGCTGGGGCCAGGGGCTGGGAGTCAGGGGCTGAGAGCCGGGCACCAGGGGCTGGAGCCTGGCGCAGGCTTCCCAGCTCCGGGGAAGCGCTCCGCTCCCCCACATCAGGGCTGGGGAGTGAAGCACTTTCCCGGAGCTGGCGGAGCCCACGCCAGCCCCCCACCCCAGCCTCCATCCCTGCCTTGCCTCACCTCGGGGAGGAGCTGCTGCCTGCCCTGAGTGAGGGTTTTTGTTTTTTGTTGGTTTTTTTTGAAGTAACCCTGTGGGGCAAGGCAGCCCGTGAGCTTGGGGGGGGCGGTGTGCTGCGCCCTATGGGGACAGGGAACCCACCCCTCCTGAGCAGCCCCCCTCACCTATAATCCACCCATACCTATCCACACACTTCATGGCTTGCCACATCTCTCCACAGCCACCCACATCCCACCCCCCTTCCTCACCCCCCTTCTGCAATCCCCGCATCCCCCAGCACACGCCCAGCTGCCAGAAAGGGTGAGACCTGCTGGCAGGAACTGAGGCTGCAGGGACAGCTGTCCCCACATGCTGGTGAGTGAAGGGGTTGCGGGAGCTCTAACTGCTATATGATAAGAAAACCAAAGGCAAACAGCAGAACATATAGGTATTTAGAATTCATTTTATTATGATGATAGAGACACTGGTAGGCTTCCAAATTGCTTTAAGATTCTAGATATATCATAGATTTCATAGACATTAGGGCTGGAAAGGACCTCATAAGATCATTGGGTCCCAAAAGGCAGGAAGTCAGAGTCAAAGGATCCCAGCAAGATAAGCATCCAAATGTTTCTTGACAGTGTCCAGAGTAGGTGCTTGCACCACCTCTGGGGGGAGTCTATTCCAGGCCTTTGAGGGCTCAGACTGTAAAGAAGTTTTTCCTCATGTCCAGCCTAAAATAGTCTTGCAGGAATTTGTGAAACTTGTCATCCCTTGGGGTGTTCTGGTGAACAGGTGTTCCCACAGATCTTGATGCACACCCCTTATGTACTTATATGCTGCCACCAAGCCACCCCTGAGCCTCCATGGCTCACAGCCTCTTTTCATAAGGCCTGTTCTCCTGCCCTCTGATCATGCGCGTGGCTCCCCTCTGGACTCTTTCAAGCTTCTCCATGTCATTCCTAAATTGTGGAGCCCAGAATTGGATGTAGTACTCCAGCTGTGGCGTCACCAAGGCCGAGTACAGCAGGAGGATAACATCAATATCAATGAAATATTGCCCAACTGATTTTTCTCTCTCTCTCTCTTTCTCTTTCTGTATATAGTGTAGGAGAGAGAGAGTGGTGTTTTGTTTTAATTGTGGAAGAACATGGATTTTGGGGTATTTTACAGAGTGACTTTGGGATTTTTCAGTTTTTAAATAAGGAACAGGAACATCAGAATGCCTGCTAGTGAGGCAAGTGGCAGGACCCAAGCAGAGGAGCCTGCTCAGAGCTGGCACCCGGGACCCAGCTGGAGGTGGCTGACTTCCTGGCCCTTTGGGGCCAGGAGGACCTGCTTTAACAGTTCATAGCAGGCCACCACACTGAGAACATCTTCTGGGTGATTGCTGTTCAGATGGCCAGGCAGGGGCACACATGGCAGTAGTGCTGCACAAAGGCCAACTTTGCAGCTGCAGCTCACTGGCAACTGGTCCAGAGAGGCAGATACCTCTAATGGCCATGCAGTCCTCATCCAGGTCTGGCAGGTGTGCAGCCTTGGGGCCATATGCTGTCACAGGTGGCAGCAGGTCACAGCCAGGCAGCAGCCCCCACTGCCAGACTGCTGCAGTGGTTAGAGGGTGCAGGGAACTCTCAGGACTGCTTCAGCAGTCCATCTGGCACAAGGGGTAGTAGCCTCAGGTACCAACTGACTGGGCCCCAGAAGCTCCTGAGAGCAAGTGGCCCTGAGCTACTTTTCAGAGCAACTTTTGTACTGCTGGGGCCAGCAACGGTGCTGGCCCCAGGCTCTAGCTCCCCCTGGGTGCAGATCTGGGAGGAGCCAGGCAGGGTTATTTTACCCTGAGTGCCACAATTTGCCCCATACCAAAGTGCATGTCTGGGCACATACACGGAGGCAAAAAGCCCTGGCTCAAATTTGCACCGCTTCTACTTGAGCTGCTGCAGGCACATGTGCCTGCATGTGTAGACACACCCTAACTCAGCATCTGTGCCTAGTATCCCAAGAGTGAGGTCAGAATGCTGCTAGTTCACACTCTTTGACTGCTTGCTCGGGGTGCCCAATATATTATATAATTCTGTTTGGTAGGCCATGGTTGTCTCTCCTCTGTGTTTTTTCTTTGAATATTGCACTATAATTTCAAGCATACAGAGGACTATATGCCCTGTGTGCACAAAGAATAGAGAGATTGGGGTTTAAAATAGTTTGTGGCAGCATTAATGTACTCAGCATTTATGCTTCTTATCTTTCTTTAGAATGCACTCCTTTAAAGATTATACAAAGAAAAATGTCATGTTTTTGAACTGTCTCTTTATAGCATATTTTAAATTTGTCAGATTTTCTTTGGCAGTTATTTGAGAAATTGCAGTCAAGACAGACCTGACTCACTTTCTTTTAAAATTGAGGCCATCATATAGCAGTCAGCCAGATAGAGGATTAGTTCTTGTTTGGTTTGGTGACTATGTGTACTATCTCATGAGGAGCTCTAGCACATCTGACATGTTGGCTTACCACTTCATTACCCCTGTGGTGACCTGTAATTAAAAGGGGCTAGGAGATGGCTTTTGGAAAGAGTTGGTAGGGAGAAAGAATCCTTATAGTATTTCTTTCCCCTGAATTTAGAACTATAATTAGGCTTCCTAAGGTCTTGGTCCCACATCAGACCCCAAATTGTGAGGGCTTATGTAGATTCTCAGTCCTGAAATTTGTCCCACCAATATCTATAATAAGGGAGAGTTGAACTGAGGCTTTTGGCCCACCTCTCATTTAGGCTAGGGACAGATTGAATTTTATTAGTAGATGTTTAGGATTGTGAATCCAAAAAAATGACAAAGCCAGTAGGGAAATACAAATCATCCGAGTGAGGGACTAACATATTACACATAAACCGGTTTAAGTGATCAGAAACTGGTTTAAACCTGTAACAGAACAGATGTTCAGTGTACATAAACCAGTTTGAAAAAGGCTGAAACTGGTTTGAAATAAACCTGGTTGAATATAATATCAGACTTAACTGATTTGGGTCAAACCAGTTTATGCAATGCATGTCCCAGACCCCTTGCTGGTTTAAGATAAACCAGACACCCCCAGCATCTGGGCATGCTCGCTGGGCTGGGCAGGGCTCTATGATCTACAGCAGATCTGGCCTCTCCCCTCTGCTCCCTGGTTGCAGCTCAAGCAGAGACTTGCAGGCTGTTCCCCTCCTCCCCCTCACTACTCGCTGCTAAGCAGGAATTCCCTCCTCCCCTCTGCCTTGCTGAGAGGCATCTCTGTGTTTGCTAGCAGACCACATGCTGGCTCCAGTCTATGCTGTGACAAAGGCAGAATTAACAGGTAGTTGGTAAGGTCCCTCTGTTGTTTTCTTAATGGAGTGATAAACACTGATTTAGGAGTGATAAACACTTATCAATTCCCTGCTGGGTTGGTCAGAGCATCCTGCTGGGGTCTGGCCACTCCCCCTCTTAGCTCAGTATTGTGGAAGGGATGGGAGGGCTGCTCTGGTGCTCCCCAGCTTCCAGCCTGGGCCGCTGGCATATGCCTGCATGTCTGGATTGTCTGTGCAGTTACAAACCAGTTCAGCCTAGCCAGGTTAGACTAACCTGCAAAGATTGAATCAATGGAGGCTCAGGCTCTTTGAATGTCTGTCCCTAGTCCTAAAGTACCAGGTGCATGCTATGCTATCCTTTTCAAGGATAATATGTCATGATTGTACTAGGTTTCTAAAAAGATTGTCCTCCCTTTGGTGATTTGAAGTTGAGAAAGAGACAGCAGCTAATCAAGTCACCAACCATTCACTCAGTAGATGGCACTGGGTGAATTAGAAAGCCAGGGTTGACTAGGAAGAGTAGAGAGGTTAGTACCCTGCTGAGATTTGAATCTTATAATTTATGGTGAATTTTGAGATCTCATACTAATTCCTCTCTTTGCATTGCATAATTGGCAATATGTACTCAGTGAGATTCCAGATAGCATGTGCTGCTGTAAGTCAGGACTAAGGTGAATTAGCAGAGCTGTCAGAAAAGCTTGCATAGTACCCGACTGCATTATGCCTGGTTCACTCCAATGTGATTAGTCACTCAGTTTAATAAACAGGAAATACATTCATGAAATTTAATCTGAAGGAACTAATTAAATGAATGAGTGTGGTTATGCACTATGTGACAATGTGGATAACTCAAATAGTTTGAGGCTTTCTAGGAGTTACTACTGTGAAGGTAAGAAAGACGTGTGAGAATTTCTAACTTGGTAAGGTTAATGTGTTTGTCACGGACAAAATATTTAAATAATTGTATTTTTTTCTGGCAAAATGTTTTTGGTGATACTGGCTTATATACATAATTGGATTCTTGTTAGGGTATTAAATACCATATATTGAGAGAATCAATTTATGCCTAATTTTTATATCGACTGTATTCTGATGCATTATTGGATGTTGGTGTTATTCAGTATGAAATATTCTGCTTTTTTTAAACTGACGTTCCCTTTTTTAATATTAGTCTTTTTTGTGGACTGATACATATATACGTTTTACTTATTGCACTTCTCTCTTAATTTAAAGATTGGTTGTTTTGTAATTCAGTATATTTCACATTCTCAATATGTTCTTTGATTTATTCATTTTAATGAGGAACCGGTACTAGAAGTCCGTAAATGAAAAGATACTTTATTTGATTTAAAAGCTGCTAGCTAAGTAGTGCTTTGGTAGGTTCCCAATTTCTGCATTTACTACATTATCTTAGATCTAGCATATTCTGTAGTCTTGATTTGGAACATGACAGTAGCTGGCTGTACTAATGCCAGACCATTGTAATGTGGATTTCATCAGGTTAATTAAAGTTTATTTGATATTCAAAGTTTTTAATTTAAGCTGTATTTGACAAATGTGGAGTTGGTGCATTATTACAAAAGAAAAGCTAGTCAAGATTAATGAACAAGCTGAAAGTGCATATTATATGCCTGATTCGAATGATTTATAGAAGTTACTTGAATCAATCTCTGTAGTGTAGCTTTTCATTTAAGTATTGCTTTGGGTTCAAGCATGTCTATTGCTTAAGGTTTAAGTATGTATTCATTTCTCATTGGACCAAACGAGTAGGAAAATGTCTCAGGCAAGTGCCATCAGCTTCTAAAGAGTCTAGGAAAGCTCCAAACCACATCAAGAGAAACAAATCCTAGAACTGTTTGCTGCAGAGGAAGATTAAAGTGGAGAGGCTGAGAGGAGGTCAAAGAAATGCATGTTCCAGCAGCTAGAGAACTCGAGGGATTGGGGTGGAGAACTTTGTCCTTGTAGTAGTAGCAAATAATGCTTTTACTAGTTGTTATCTAGTGTGCTGTTTTGAGGAAAATGCAATGATTTCTTCTCTGTCTAGTATAAATAATAATGGTGTGACTGTGGGTGAAAATCCTAGGTCCATTTTCTCTTTTCCATGATCTCCACAGATGTCTAATCAGAGCATTAACTTAAAACACATTAAGTTTGAGTTTCAACCTCACACTTACTCAGTTGAACATATCTCCCTGGTCCATCCACCTTTTCCCCAGGCATTACTTGTGTTGTCTGCATCAACTAGGCATCTCTCTCTATCTATCCTGTATGGGTAACAATTTTATTACTCTACTTAAGCCCTCCTATTTCTACTACCTCGCATTTGATTGGCAGTTAAGTGTATTAGTTTTGCTCATATTCTCCTTTTTAATGTTGCTTTGCAGGCCCTTTTTCCTGACTTTCCTCCTGAGGTTGCTTGGTTTTCTTGTGTGCTCCCACTCTACTGCCCTGGC
This sequence comes from Alligator sinensis, assembly GCF_000455745.1. Classification (NCBI taxonomy): domain Eukaryota; kingdom Metazoa; phylum Chordata; order Crocodylia; family Alligatoridae; genus Alligator; species Alligator sinensis. Next base: position 1,727,394 of record NW_005842282.1, on the reverse strand, counting down.
AGTTCCCCTCTTCTTCTGGCAGAGCAGTTCTGCTGAGCCTTGATATCATTAAACCTACTTTTACCTTCCCCTGTAATCCGTCTAAGGGCCCTGTTTGTCCCAGAAGTTACCCAAAGCTTTTTGGGCTGTAGGACTTTTCCTGTCCAGCTTGTGAGCTAGTCATCATTGAAAGCAGTTGATGCCCCTAGTCTACTGTACATGACTACCAGTGTGCTTTCTGCATGAGATGTAAACTAACATGCTATATCTATCATTTTTTCTATTATTAAAGACAATATGTTGTTTTCATAGATCCTTTCTAAATTGGCTATTTTAAAATGAGCTGAATTTTCTTCCTTCTGAAGAGTATAAATAAGTCAGGGTTCCTCAGTAACTAAGATAAATTTGTGTATAATTTTTTTTAATGAGGCTGACCTCCAACAGATATTTCCTGTTAGGAAAGTTAGCTTTACTCTGTCCATTTTTGTTTTAAATTTTGAGAATTAACAGTTTGTGCTTTTAAGAAACTTGAGACTAACTGATCTAGTGAGGAACAAAAGAAGTCAAAGTGTACACTTAAACTTACAGTGGAGGGTTCCTTCGCTCCTGCTTTAAGCTTTTTCTATGTGGACAGTTTTGCTGTCTTCAGTTTGTGTGTTATGGTATAGCTAGATGCACAGAAAGTAAAATGATAACCTGTCAGAAAAGGTTATTGATTTTTTTAGCTCAGTTTCAATTTTCTGTCTTAAAAATCTTAAAAATATTAGTGAAGGTAAAATAAAATTATTTAAAATATTGCCACCTGCATTATATAGATGCTTAATTTAATTGTTTTTAGAAACTGTTGGGGGGGGTTAACCCTTTTGTGTTTCACTTTGGATTGTCTACAGCTTTAATTGGCTCCTTAAGGAATATCTTTCACATAATATTTGTGAGAGAAATAAGGGGGGGAGAGGGGGGAGAATCTTTTTCTTAAAAGAAACAAAATCTTATTTTGAGATCATTTTTTAATTTTTCATTTGAGCTTTCATTGTAAAGTGGAACTTTTTAGTGATGTGGGCATTTGCTGCAACAAACTTAGATGAGGAAATTGTCTTGAGTCAAAGAACTGAGGGCACATATGCATGCACTCGATACCAGCTCCAGTGCGTACTAATTAGCACACATCCAAGCAGCTTTGGCATCTTGTGTATTCAGCATCCCCACACTTCAAAATAGCGGTGGGGGCGCTTTAAATAAAGTTTGTTAGAGCAGTTAATTAAAGAATCCTCCCCCAACCCAAAGCATGCGTAAAGATGCCCATACATCTTAAAAGCTGTTCTGTGGTATAAGTTGTGCAACTCATATTCTAGTAGCCACGTTTGCTGATGACACTAAGATGCGGGGCGAGGTGGACACACTTGAAGGGAGAGGGAGCCTGCCACTAGATTTAGACAGACTACAAAAGTGGGCAGATTAGAATAGGATGGGGTTCAACATAGACAAATGCAGGGTGCTGCACCTTGGGAGAAGGAATCCACAGCATACATACAGGCTGGGGAGTTCCCCTCTTGAAAGCACAGAGGCGGAACAGGATCTTGGAGTTATTATTGACTCCAAGATGAACATGAGTCGCCAATGCCAGACTGCAGCCAGCAAGGCCAGCCATACCTTGTCATGCATCCAAAGATGCATGACAAGGTATGCATTTCAAGCCGGTCCAGAGAGGTGATACTCCCCCTCTATGTGACTTTGGTCAGGCCACAGTTGGAGTACTGCATCCAGTACTGGGCGCCGCACTTCAAAAGGGATGTGGCCAGCCTGGAGAGAGTTCAGAGGAGGGCCACCCGCTTGGTGAGAGGGCAGCAGGACAGGCCCTACG
>NW_005842282.1:1716602-1724996 GCF_000455745.1 Alligator sinensis | reverse complement strand
GACGGGGAGAGGCTAGAGGCTGATCAGACCCCTGTTGCCTGCTTGAAATGCGCTGGGTCCAATAGGTTCTGCAGCGCTTAGAGATCTTCACACTGTGTGAAGTCTCCTCCTTCTGGTGTTCGTGGAGTCCTCCCTTGCGGGGGTTCTCCTCGAAGGTCTCCAAGTTCTCCAACTTGGGTGGAAACCACTCAAGCTTTTTATACGGCTAGCAAGCCAATCACTAGCCACCACGTGTGAATAATTTAACGCAATCCAATAACGGGGCTCAAATTATCATACAAATGGCGGGAACTCTTTGCACCGAGCATTTCTTAGCTGCAAAGAAGAAATGCACCCTACAAAGAAAGCTACAATTTGGCGGGAAAATAATTCAGTGGTGCCAAAGCACACACAAAAACAAAAATCACAACTTTGGGTTGTGACAGCCCCTACCTTGCGCAAATTCATGAGGAGGTTGGATGATCACCTGTCTGGGGTCTTGTGAACCCAGCATTCATTCCTGGCTGTGGCAGGGGGTCAGGCTAGATGATCTGTTCAGGTCCCTCCTGACCCTAGCTACTATGAAACTATGAAAATCACCACAGAGACTGAATGAGTTGAACCAGACTCTGTTAGGCTGGTGCATTATATGTGGATGAGTTCCCCTTTAAAATAGTGAACAAAAATGTTCCAAATCTTCCATCAATGGAACTTTTAAACAGTGATTGACAATTTGATCTTAACAACTAAATGTCAGACTCATTGTATTAAATCAAGGGGAAGTCCATCATTGCAAAAAACTTTTTGATAGTAATATCCATATGTTAAATGATCATTACAACTCTCTAGATATAGATATAGCATATTTATAATTGCAGAATATAATTGAGAAATGTGAAGGACAAATACAAAATTCTGGCCCAAAGATATATGTTTTATATTGTTCATTTCATAGTTTCATAGTTGGTAGGGTTGGAAGGGACCCGAGCAGATCATCAAGTCCGACCCCCTGCTATGGCAGGAAAGAGTACTGGGGTCAAACGATCCCAGCAAGGTGTTCGTCTAGCTTCCTCTTAAAGACCCCCAAGTTAGGAGCCAGCACCACTTCGCGTGGAAATTGGTTCCAGATCCTAGCCGCCCTGACAGTGAAGTAGCGCCTCCTGATGACTAGTCTGAATCTACCCTCTGCCAGCTTGTGACCGTTATTTCTAGTCACTCCTGGTAGCGCTCGGGGGAACAGGGACTCCCCCAATGCCTGCTGGTCCCCTCTGACTAGTTTGTAAATGGCCACTAGATCCCCCCTCAGCCTTCTCTTGTGGAGGTTGAACAGGTTCAGGTCCCTTAGCCTCTCCTCGTAGGGCCTGTCCTGCTGCCCCCTGATCATGCTAGTGGCCCTCCTCTGGACCTGCTGCAAGTTGTCCGCATCCCTTCTGAAGTGCGGCGCCCAGAACTGGATGCAGTACTCCAACTGCAGCCTGACCAGTGTCGCATAGAGGGGGAGGATCACCTCCTTGAATCGGCTTGAGATACATCTGTGGATGCATGACAAGGTACAGTTGGCCTGCCTGACTGCGTCCCCACACTGTTGGCCCATGCCACCTTCTTGATTTGTACTTTTCTAACTACCTAAAGGTGACATAAAAAATTAAGAGAAATTCCAACAGATTTCCAGTCCAGTTATTTAGTTGTTCTTACTGGTTTAGGCGGCATTTGTGTATGTATGTTACAAATAAAGTTTAAGTATTGTGATGAGGATTTTCACTGATCTCTGAATCATTTCTCCTGTTTATAAGACTTTCATGAGACTGGTCAAACTCTGGTCAAAACAAACTTAAGAGATGGCCAATGTGGAAAATCACATATACTGTCAAATTTAGTTCTCCTTATAAGCATAGTACTTTCTCCAGGCATTTCATATTGAAGATTTCTGCTTTTGACATTATGTGATAATGTTAAAAAAAACATTTGAAAAATGCCTGTGATAACAAATATTATTCTAAACAAAAGATGACAGCAGATCAAGCAAGCAAGCAAGCAAGCTTCAATATACTCAAGAGTAAACATGTAATGTAGTGGTGCCCTGTACCTCAGTGGAAGGGCAAATTAAAAGGGTGCCTCCCATTTTTAGTCCTCCTTCACTTTTTACCTTTCTAGAGCACCCTTAGTACCTGAATTGTAAAGGATGCAACTTTTAAAGTATTTATTCCATCTAATGAAAAATGATTCCCAAAATGATTTAATAATGATTTTTTTCTCACCAACCGGATTTTGTCTACAGGTTGTTTCTTTCCATTACTTTTGTACCCAGCTTCCTTTAGAGCCCTTTTCACCTGCTCTGTGGCCCTTTGATTCCAGTGTGATAAGCATAATATAAATTATATTTATATACCCTAGGGTAGAGAAAACAATACACAAAGCTGCTTAATTTTAATGTGCTAGCAAGGAACTACATTAATTTTTACTCTAGTGGTGTTGCCAGTTCTCTTAATTGTATTGTGATTTTCATATTTGACGTTTTCGTAAAACTTCAGTTTCAAGAATCAAGATTTGTCTCTAGAATTTTTGTAGAACTGAGATTTATCTTTTTTAAGTTTCAAGCCTTAAAAGATATGGAGAAAAACTTGAAAATATGATCTGAATTTATCCCAACGTTTAAAACACCTTAAGGCTAATGAAAAGAACTGCACATTTATGGTTTTTAAAAATCTCTTATTTTTTTTAAGCCAAATTCATTATTTTGAGGGACCTGACTCATGTTTTTTGAATGTTTTGGTTTGGCAATGCTGCTGTAGCTCAGAGTAAAGGCCACCGTTCTGGTATTCCAGAGAAGGTACAATAACACCAGTTCTTTCCCCTGTGGGATCCTTTTAAGCCACCACCTTGGACAAAGCCACATGAATGTATTCCAGGAGCCAGAAAAGTGTAAGGATGATATTACTTTTTCCATATTGCTAAAACCCTGTTGCTTCCCTTTACAGTTTTAACATTGAACATTTTAAAGTGTTAGTGTGATACAAAAGAAGGGTTTCAGCAGTGAATGCCAAAATTAGTCTTAGAATATTAAGTGTGATTTTTGCCCTGTAAAAATGACTTTTTGCCACCAGTATGAATGTCAGGCAGCTAAAAAGCACACTGTTTTTGGCAGCAAAAAAGGAAGGGACATCTTCCCCAGCAACAGCGAACCTGTGGCCATGCTCCTGCATCTGCTCTTGTGCTTCTTCTCTGCAGCTGGAATTGAAGCCAGAAACTGGACCCACTGCAGGGGGGAAGGAGTAGATTGTGTGGGGAAGGGGAGGATGTCAGATGGGAGAATAAGATGCCTTCATTCTGGCAAGCCCCCACTTAGGCAGTGCTTAGGGCTCATGTTCTGCTTGCCTACACATTGTTAGGCTGCTGGTTCATTTTACAAATAAGATGTTTTCTGTAAGTCACATTCCTGCAAGTGTAACTTGGGCTCTACAAGTGAGGCTTAGACTCTCCATTTTATGCATCCTCAAAAGTAATATGGGAAAATTGGCTCCTTGTTTATACAAGCATATTTCTATGGTTTAAATTTGCCTTCAGGGAAATCTGTTTGTCAGACCCATCAAAATCACTGGCAGCCTCTACCTCCCCTCCTGCCCCCTGCCATATTACCCATCCATGCTGCAACTGGTGAAGCTTCACCAGTGATAACAGTTGTATCTAACAGTTGTACTAGTACTGACAGAACTCCAGATGGCCAACTGTTTTAAGCAGTGCTTCTGACCCTGTTAAAAACAGGTCATTATGACCTGATGCCATGGACTGCTGTGGTCTTGTCTGCACCACTCTTCCAAACACTGCTACATGGGAGAGCTGAACTGGTATTAGCAAATGTGGACTGTTTTAGAATGAAAAACTCCTAGTGTGAAGAGAGGGATTGTTTGTAGGTTTGGAGACTAGATAACCAGATAAAAAGCCTTTGACTTTTTGTGCCCTGGCATAAGTCCAGCTGTTGATATCAGTAAGAATGATTTTGGAGTGCTTGGTGGACCACACTACATTAAAAAACAAACAAACAGTACTGTTCACAAGAAGTATAGGAATGAGCTAAATGGAAAAAGGAAGAATTTCTGTTACTCGAGGCCACTAATAATGTAAAACAATCTGAGTCATGCACTGGTTAAATCTTAGAAAGTGCTATAGGCAACCCACTCTTGCAATTGCCATAGAAAATTATTGTTGTTAGCCATTCTGTTGATAGTTCATATTGTAGGAATTACTAGCAGATGGGAAAATAGATGACTCAGAATACAGTATTAGCAATCCATATTTTTTTAATCAAAGGCCTCTAATAAGGCATGTAGCATCTGAAAGATTCATTTAAAACAGTTGCTAGGAAAAAAATTGTTGGGTTTTTTTGGTTTTTAAGTAAACACAACAAACTTTATACAGATTAAAGTTTGATTGCATATCTATATTGTTAACAGTTTAAACCCTGAAAATGCATTTGCTTGTTTTCATTGCACCAGTTTAACAGTGGTGTTCCATGATTTAGTTTGACGGGCTGACGGACTGCATGGATAACTCTTCAAGCAACATGGAATTCCTAATTAAGTCTAATGTTATACTGAGAACCTCACAGGCCTAGAGCTTTTATTTGCCTTTGTTAGTTATCAAGGGTGGATTAAGGTTATAGTGGGCTGAATCCACCCATACTTCAGCTTTCAACCCAAATGAAAAGTGTGGATGGCTCTAGATATCTGCAGGCCAAGAATAGTCAAATGACTCCCAGGCCATGTTTCTATCTTGCTGCATCACCTTGAATCACAATATGAGAGGGAGCACTATGCATCCTGGGTGCTCCTACTTCTTCCCAGGTCCTGTGCCAGCAATAGGTCATTTTCCAGGAGTCAGGATATGCTGTATACTGTGCTACCTGATCTGAAAGAGCATGCTAGCTCCCATTTTAACTCCTCCCTTTTATTACTAGAGTTCTAAAACCTGTGAGAGAGGCAGACATCTGTAGAAGGCTCTCAGTATTTTTTTTTACCTGGATGGCAGCTACAGGAGACTGCTGACACAGGTTATCAAATATTTTGAAATGCATTGCATCTTGCCTTCATTTAATTGCAGATGGAAGATTACTTGCTACAAAGAAATCTTGTCCTTCTTCACTGAGAAGATCAACTGTACTGAAGCTGGTCCTGTTGGACCCAAGAATCAGAGTAAGACAGCAATACATGATAATTATTGCATCTTCTCTGATGAAGCTTAGTCAGGATCAGTATGTGTGAAGAGAGTGCTTTATCCTTGTGGCAGGAGCAACGTCAGGGTCACTGTGCTCTCCCCTGTCGCCTCCTTTACTGCGCCAAGCTTCGGACTTGCACCCTCCTATTCTCACCCGCCACGACTGATTGTATACGAGTTCTTTATAGGGAGGCTACCTTTCATTTGCTTGGTTACAGTTCTCCTGCTTTGGGTGTTCTGTGTCCCCAAGCCTTGTGCACTATGCGTGTACAACACTGTCTTGGCCTACACCCCTCTGGCGCTCAGGCCGTCCGTGGCCCTGTCTCTCACAGGGCTCTTCTCTGCAATGCAGCCCTCTCACAGGGCTCACCACACCACTACCCCCTTTTCTGGGGTTTCTCAGCCACCCTTCTCTGGAGCTGGGGTCTGTACACCCCAAACTCTGGGCCCTCACGGTAGTTGGAGTCCCCTATGAGGCCTCCTCCATCCCCTTATAGCCTCACCCAAACCACCAGTATAATCAATAGCAAATACAAACAACAACCTAAACACAAGCCTTTTGGCTATAATGTAAACATAAGCCACCTGGCTATAACAATGCTCAGGCCTCCCCGGTTTTCTCTCCTACCATGGTGACCAATGCTGCTGTGGCATGCAGGCATTTTTCACTTCTGGCAGGGAGCTCCTTCTTCTCTAGCTGCTGGTCAGAGAACTGCCTCTGGCCTCCTGCCTGTGCTTTATATAGGGGCCAGGCCCTGCCCTTTTCTTCAGCTGGCTAGGCAGGTGTAAGCCATTAGCTCCCTTCGGTTGCCTCAGCAACCGGCACCTGAAGGGTTATCCCAGCACTTCTAGTAGCAGGCACCCTAGTGCCCTGCTACAATCCTCATGAAAACTAGCGAAGAGTAATGGGACTCAGTTCTGAACAAGAGAATCATGGCATTCTCCATGGAAGGCAGTCTTCCAGCTATGCTGAAGGTACTGCAGTCCAGCTAGCTCACATGACTGACAGGTGATGCTTTTGACTTTATCAATTACGATTCTGTGTCCAGCATCTTCTTCTGAGACAGAATGACTGAGGAGGATGTTTCAACCAGCACAACAGATTCATAATGGTCTTGCTTGTATCTGAGACGTAGTATGGAGAAGATCTTGTTAACAGCCATGGATCATGATTTCTTAGTAACATTGCTGAGATGTTGCTATTTCACAAGGCACAGAAGAGTGGACAGTGCAGGAGAAACAATTGTTTTCTTCCTCAAAACCTTATGGTTCAATTCTGTTTCTTCAGAACAGATATATAAAATGACTTGGTGTTTCTGAGATATTACAAATTCAGTGCCACCAATATGTCAGTGACATCTAACATTAGAATTCCTCCTTAACAGGTGTGTTTCTTGCTGTCACTCTGTTATCCCTACACCTGAAAGAACTAAGCACCTGGATGAAAAACAGCTGGCTCCAATTTTAATTCTGGTAAAAATAGATGAAGTTGATACTAGCAGGGGAACACTCCAAGGAGTTGATCTCACATTGTACTGAGGATATGCAACCTTCAATAAAGAAGCTTCTTCATATTTCTGAGCTTATACAGTACTCATTCCAGCTCCTATAAATACAGATAATGACAGTCGTGAGAAATGTTTCATCCCAGGCTTCTGTCTTAAAAACTAACAGCCATGATCTGTGCTCTTATCTCCAGGTGAGATTAGTGACTCACTTTTTGTAGTTGGCTGTGAAGGTTCTGCGGTACCTCTAGCTTATGTAAAGCCCTGCAGCCAAACTCCTTAGGTTTGGGGTAATTATCCAAACTACTGGATACTTACCTTAGCCATAGCTCTTGAGAGACCCTGATAATGAGGTCACTCATATTAAAATAACCATCAGAACCAGTCTGTAGTGGCTGGGGGCCTAATCTGGAACCAAAGAATGTTCAATTTCCATCCTAGCATCAGCTGGAAAGGAAGGGTAATCTAGTGGTTAGGGCACTTGCCTGGGACTTGAAATATCTGGGCCCAGTACTCTGCCTCACCACAGACTTTGTATACCCTTAGATGAAGATCCACTGTATCACTGCAGTGTGTGAGGATCTTCATTTGGAAGACTTGGTAAATAACTGTGGGACAGTAACCACATAGTAGAACCTGTGTTAATCGGCATTTTAGTAACTGGTATTTCTACTAACTGCCAGCTGGCTGGCTGGGGGGGTGGGCTGGCAGCCAGATGCGGAGCGGCAGCAGCACAGAGTGGTGGGTGGCAGCAACAGCCGCAATGTGCGAGCTTCTCCCCACCCCCTGTTGGGGGGGCGGGAAGCTCACATATGGTGGTCGCTGCCACCACCCTGCACTGCCGCCACTCCACATCCAGCCACCGGCACCCCCTCGTCCCACTTCACATCCAGCCGAAAACCCCTGCCTCAGGTAACTGGGATTTTTATATAACCGGCACACCGTGTTCTCCATTCATGCTGGTTAACACAGCTTTTACTGTATTACTCTTGCATAGAAGTTCAGAGAATACCTCAATTTTTTAATTGGTATCTTTTTTAAATTTATTCAGGGCCTTCCTGCCCCCAGTGTTTAATTACAGAGTCTGATATCATTATTAACATAGGCAGTTTGTACGGGTGCACCAATAAAGATTTTTTGGGCCAATACCGATGGCTGATATAACGATCCATATTGGCCAATATGGATCTGATTGCCGATATTCAAGTCCAGCAGCTTGGAGAGCAGCATCTGACTAGTAAACCTGTCGGAAGGAGGGAGAAGGAAGAGGGAAAGGGAAGGAGCATGGGGGAGGGCAGATCAAAGCCTTCATGGTGAAGTAGGGAGTGGGGCAGGGGCTGGTGCTAGTGCTGCACAGCCAGGGCAGGGTGGGACATGGGATGGAGCTGCAAGTGGCTCACCTGGGGTGGCGGCTCCCGCTGCTACGCGCACCCACAGGGGAGGCATGGGGCACGTGCCCTGCGAATCTGTGCGCAGGGTGAAGGTAGGCTGCCCACTGCAGGCTGGGGCTGGAGGTGGTGCTGGGCTCTTCCCAATGGTGGGGGGTGGGGAGGGGCTGTGGTCAGGGTGGGCAGTGGCAGCGCTGGGAGAGGGATTTGGTGGGGGCTACTGGAAATGTTGGGGTGGTTGTAACCCACTCCATAGTCCCCCTCCCAGCACTGCCATTGCCCACCCCAAGCACAGCCCCAGGCCAACACCC
>NW_005842282.1:1712518-1716536 GCF_000455745.1 Alligator sinensis | reverse complement strand
CACAATGGGGACCTTGATCTGCCCCCCATGCCTATTCCTTCCCCCTGCCCCTTCCCCCCAACAAACTTACCAACTGGATGCTGCTCTCCATACTGCCAGGCTGCATTCCTGACTGTGTGCATGCTGTGGCTGTGCCCATGCATGAGGCATTTATCAGCAACATTATCGGCCACATCAGCCAAAACAAGCTGATTGCCAGTAATGTCAGTTTTCCTTTTATTGGTGTCGATATGATATGGACCGATATATCAGTACACCTCTAGCAGTTTGTTCTACCATATTATATGCTAAATTGGAACAATTGACACCAGACTCCTGGCTTTAATAGAAATTTTTTGTTTTCCATTCCTGTCTGACCTTTCCCTAATTGAACTTTATTTTTAAGCAATACAGTTGTTCTAAATATTCATAGTTTCATAGATGTTAGGGTCAGAAGGGAACTATTAGATCATCGAGTCCGACCCCCTGCCCTGGGCAGGAATGAGTGCTGGGGTCAGATGACCCCAGCCAGGTGTCTGTTCAATCTCCTTTTAAACACCTCCAAGGAAGGGGACAGCACCACCTCCCTTGGAAGCTTATTACATATTTTGGCAACCCTCACTGTAAAGAATTTTTTCCTGATGTCCAATCTGAATTTGCTCTCTTTCAGTTTGTGGCCATTATTTCTAGTTACCTCAACAGGCGCCCTGATAAACATTGTATCCCCTATTTCTTGCTGGCTCCCCCCCTTCCAACCCCAATGAGTTTGTAGGTGGCCATGAGATCACCTCTCAGCCTCCTCTTGTGGAGGCTGAAGAGGTTCAGGTCTCCCAATCAGTCCTCGTAGGGTTTTTCCTGTAGGCCTTTAACCAGATGGGTGGCCCTCCTCTGAACCCTCTCCAGGCCATCCACATCTCTCATGAAGTATAGTGCCCAAAACTGGATGCAATACTCTAGCTGTGGCCTGACCAATGCTGTATAAAGGGGAAGTATCAGCTCTCTAGATCTGTTCATGATGCACCTACTTATGCAAGAAAGGGTGAGGTTAGCTTTACTTATTACCTCATCACACTGATGACTCATGTTCATTTTGGAGTCGACTATGACTCCGAGATCCCTTTCCACAGTTGTGCTACTTAGAGTGGTACCTCCCAGGCTATAGAAGTGTTGATGATTCTTTTTCCCCAGGTGCAACACATGACACCTGTCCTTGTTAAACTGCATCCTATTCTGTTTGGCCCATTTCCCCAGTCTGTCCAGATCAGCCTGGATTCACTCCCTGCCGTCTAGTTTGTGTACCTCCCCCTATAATTTGGTGTCATCAGCAAACTTGGACAGGATGCTTTCTACTCCCTTGTCCAAGTCACTAATGAAGATATTGAATAATACCACTCCCAGGACAGAGCCTTGGGGGGCTCCGCTGCCCACGTTCCTCCAGGTAGAAACCGACTCATCCACCACCACCAATTTTCTACCCACCAGACTGTGTAATAATCTACACTGTAACTGTTTAGTTTATTTATAAGAACTGGGTGTGACACTGTGTCAAAGGCCTTTTTAAAATCTAAGTAAATAACATCAACCTCTATTCCTTCATCCAAGCATTTTGTGACCCGGTCGTAAAATGAAACCAGGTTAGTCCGGCAGGATTCCAGATTGCTCACTTTTTCTCTCTGTCTCAAGTTTTTTCAGAGAGCCCTGTCTGCTACTCCAGATAGATCCATTTAATTTTCTTGTCCATTAATACAGAGAAGACTGAGACTGGCAGTATTCCAGACCAGCCCACTCTCTCTGGATCCTGATCAACTGTTCTGGTTCTGCCTGGCAATAGATGGGTACACAGATAGCTCCTGTTTTTCTTGCTCTTTTCCCATTAGAAAATCATTGAAATGTCTAAAAACATAATCTCTTTTACTAACTAGCATTTTCAATACTAAATTAACCCTTATTCCATCTACTCTGCTTCCTTTCTTTGCTTATAGCCCTCTCAGCCCTACCACATACAAGGAGAATAAGGCAGATACAACAGTGCAATGTAATTTGATTGGCCTCTTGTTTGCAAAGCCCAAGACTGTGGTCACTTTTCCTCACTCATGTAATGGTTGGGGGAAATATGTACAATATGGCTAGAACTGTCTTTCCCCAAAATTAAGCTATAATATCCTGTTAACTATAATCAAATAAAGGGTTATAAAATTAATGCCATTATTCACACTTCAGAAAGCTAACTTGCTGTCCTAATGTCCTTGTCCACACATTACTGTTAGAGGGGCTGGCATAAATTGGACATTGGAAAGGAGTAAGACTTTAAAAACAAACTTAAATGTTCCAGACAAATGTCCTTTTTTGGCTTATCCATCCCACTGTTAGTAGAGGAGCAGGTGAATGAACCCCACATGTTATATAATTCATGCTATTTGGTCCAGTGATTTTAGAATTAGAGTAGATGCAGCAGTAACATAGAGCTTGACATTACACAATGGATCTAGTGATATGCCTAGGATGAAAGCTGGTGGCTTGGAGATAGATGTAGTGGTTGGTTGAATTCTGATACAGTGTGGTGGTGACACAGCCATTGCAGAGTTTCACAGTGGTAACTGTGCTTTAAGCTTTACATTACAATTGTACCTGTTCTGATCCCATCAACTGGGTTGAACTCTCCCAGGATCTGTACCTTACATTGTGACTAAAACTGTAGCCACTCAGACCCTGTTTTGACCTGGTACAATAGCAATCCTGTGACAAGAACAAGAGAATCCCTCTGGTCATCACATGTCCCAGCTTGAACATCTTAGACGAGTAGGGACCAACCTTTGTGGCAGGTGTGCCAAAATTAGCCCTGCACCCTCCCTAGATACCACTCTGATCCCATTCCCCTTCCTGATTTGCTGCTCTTCTTTCTGCTTCTTGCCCTGTATGTTACTGTACTGCTGTCCCCCTCCCTGATATGCTCTGTGCCACACATACAGGCTGCCTGTGCCACTTGTGGTATACATGTTGCAGGTTGGCCAGACCTGCCTGAGATGCTTCATAAATGACCCTACCTCCCCCTGCCCTGTGGAAAATGATGACTACCTTGAGGTAGGTTTTGGGATAGAGAGCTCCTATCTTATGAGTAATGCCCCCAACCTCAAATGGCATTTCTTCATCAACAAACTACCTAACTTCTGTTCTCACTAGGCCGTGCTACAGATCAGATGCCAGCAGTGTACCCTCATCAATACAAGCAACATCATCATTGGACCAAACAATACAAATGACAACTTCCATGGTTCATGTACATGCTCCTCCACCAATGTCTTATATGCTATCATCTGCTTACATTGCCTCTCTGCTGTCTAAGTTCACCAGATGGGGCAGTTCCTACATAAAAGAATGAAGACCATGAGAAAGAAGAGAGGGTCGTTAAAACCTGTGGAATGAAGAGCTTAGAAGGGGTCAGATAGATTATAATAAACCATCAAGTCAAGTGACTATCAGTGTTATCTGATTTGAAATGTTGCTGCCACTTCTAAGCAGTTGGTTTTAAACTTTGGGTGGACCGGGAATCAAATGGGGTGCAGATGCACTAGTGCACCCCTCCTGAATCCACCCCTAACTCCACAGGTACTTGAGGTAGGACAATTGGCTTGTACCCTGTAACTAAAAGGATTTCTCCTGGGACAGAGCATTTAATTCTGGGATCCTATAGATGTAAAAACCCATTCTCCCACTTTAAGTATCCATGAAGACCCGAGATAGTACTTTTTCCCAGGACAATTGGGGCTAATTGGAGTTAATTGTCATTCAAGCTGCACCAGTAAGTCACTGTTCTGGACTTGTTTAGATGCAGGTCAAAGCCTGCAACAGTCAGGAAGTCTGGTATCCTACAGGCTAAAAACAGAATAAAACGCTTGGTCATGGGAGAAATTCAACTGTTTTTAGCAAATTACTGAGCTCCTATAGTTTATAAGCCTTTAGAAAGCTATCAAAATGTAATTTAAGACTTTTGGATTTCCTATGGTCTTCATGGCTGAATACGTACAAACTCTATCCCTTC
>NW_005842282.1:1692265-1712508 GCF_000455745.1 Alligator sinensis | reverse complement strand
TCCTGCTGAGGTTGCTAGCCTTAGGAAATTTTCAACAGCAGTCTGTATGGTAAATTATTTAAGGCAGTTTCAATTGTGAACTGCTTGCAGTTAGAACTAAAGTAAGAGCATCTGATTCTGTCACTTGGAGAGTTATTCTCAAAATGTCCACTATTTAGGTAAAGGTAGTTAGTATCTTGCACAAATAATGTTGCATTTCTACTCAGTTGCAATACTTGAACAAGATTAGAATGGTTTCCATTTCATACACAAATGGCACGTCTACATGAGATGTATCAATGCGCATTAGCCTAAGCTAATGCATATTATAGGCGTGCATCTACACGTGTGCACCCTTAATGCACATTAACTTAGGCTAATTGCACCTAAATTTGATACCTGCAAATACAGGTATTAAATTTAGGTGCAGTTAGTTAATGCGCATTAATGCACATGTAGACATGACCAAGCACTAACTTTAGTGCCAGTTCCCTGCATGTGTAGACACTTGCCAAAAATCGCTTAAAAAATTAATTGCATTTAAATGCACTTCTAGATGTGCCCAAAGAGTGTTTTTGATTGCAAATTAGTTGCTCAAAGAAGTTTGTTTTTTATCAGATGATAAAGCTTAATAACAATGGGTTCAATTCAACAGAAAACAGGATTTCTGCCTAATACTGCATAAATGATGTTAATGATGATGGCAATCTAGATGAGAGAGCCTTACTCTGCCTTCCTCATTTCAACTCCAGGTTTTGCTAATCAGTCACTCAAGTCAAGGAAAATTTCATGAAATGTCTGTAGAAATTTAGAAAGAAAAAAACTGTTTAAAAAACCTCCATGAGACATCAATAATCTGTTAAAAATAACATGCCATGCGGCATACTCCATTGTGATGGATGCAGTATGTGTTAGTTCCAAAATTACTGTATTTACTCAAATCCAAGATGAGATTTTTTTTCACCAAAGAATATGGGGGGTTGCAGGGGAAGGGAAGCCTTATCTTAGTTTGAGTACTGGTTGAGGCAGGCAGCAGCTTAGCTCCAGATTCAGCCCTGGCCTCAGCATGGTTATGCAGTGGGAGGGGGGGTTGTGGTCAGAGGAGTAAGGGGTAGACTGTGAGGTGGGGGTAAGAAGGGAGAAATCCCAGGTGAGGGAGGGGGACAGTGGGGAAGACCGTGGGTAGAGTTTGGGGGCATGAAGGGGAAATCCATGGATCGGGGGGAGATCCATAGTGGGGAAGGGGGAGTGCAAGGGAGACCCCACAGTTGGCCCCTCCCCCATCTTCCCCTAGCTTACGTTATGCTTGGGTCTGGCCCTGTCTGGGCTGGAGCTGTTGCTGCCACTTGTTTTGCTTGGCTGGGCTGAAATGGGGTTACCATCACTGTCTCCCCTGGAGCCAGGGCCTAGCTGCTCCATAGGTAAGCAGCAGTGAGGAACAGGAGGTTGGGAGGGGGGCAGGTACTGAAGGGGGGTGGGCAGCAAGGTCGGGGGGCAGGCACTGGAAACAGGCAGCAAGGGAGCAGGCACAGTTATGGATGGGCAAGGGGTTGGATGGCAGGCCACAAGAGGGTCAGGGGGGCAAGTAGCAGGGATGCAAGGCACAAAGGGGGGCAAGGGGCAGGAGGGAAAGGGGTAGGGGTCTGGTTCCTTCCTCCTGCTGATGCTTTCCCTGCCACAGCTGTTGGTACGATGAATGTAAGATGACTCTCTGATAATTAAGATGTATACATAGAATATTTTAACAAATTTATAATTTTCCATGTATAGAATCTAATTGTTGGGGAGGTCATCTTAAATTGAAAAATCACCTTGGATTTGAGTAAATGCAGTAATTACATTTTACATCTTTATTTTAGGAAAGGGAATGAATTACATAACATTTTCTCACATAATCTTTTATTAGATGCCCTGTGCAGCATTGCTTGCATGAAAATCCAATGAGCTATTTCTTGCTTGAGATCACATTTTATTGCACTTCAACAGCTTCACAACACTTCTGCATACACAGAATCCTGAAACACATCGCACTTCCTTACTGTAAGAGCTTTACAACACTTCCGTATACACAACATTCCTGGTTTTGTTACTCAAGTCAGCAGTCACTGCAAATTGGATGTTTTCTGGGTGGGAGATTCTGGAAGCAGGCACATATAGTTGTCCTTGGGTGAAGACAGGATCCTGAAGGAACACTCCTACTTTTGTGAATGTTTGGCCTTGGGCTTTATTGATGGTCATGCTGAATACCACCTGCACAGGGAACTGTCGACATGTTCATGTGAATGGAAATGTGTCGTCAGATGGTTTCAGTGCTATCCGAGGAATTAGTATTCATCTTTCTGATCCAACTATTTTTGCCTCAAGTAGTCTGCTGTTGATGACGGATTGCACCAATAACCATGTTCCATTGCACTGACCATCCTTAGGGGCAAGGTTTCACAAAAGCAGATGAGCATCCCAGGCTTAAGGTGAAGCTGATGAGGAGGCAAACCTGACACTTCCATGGAATCAGGTACTCAAATGACACAGCCATAACACTTTCATCCTCTGAAAGAGCATCTTTGCTTATACAAATCCATTCTTGGCCTGGAAATTTTGCCACAATAGCATTGTTGATCTCCTATACAACAGAGTGATGTGGCGCCAAAATAACTCTTTCAGATGTCCATCCTGGATTTTGATAATTATCCAATAGATTTGGAAAATATCCATTCTATCATTACTGAGAGATCCAGAGGGATGCAGAGCTCAGGAGGCAAGGTAATAATTTCATCAATATTTGGAACTTGGCCATTTCCCAGATCCAAAAGCCATTGAGCGTATTTTGCACTTCATGCATCAAAACCTTCCTTACATATTCGCATGTTGTCATGAAGTTGAAAAATCTGGAAGTGGTTCCACAACTCAGATCACTTCAAGCATGCCTCTACTACTTGTTGCCGTGAGGCATTTTTCACAACAGGCAGGATTTGCTCAAAATCACCCGCAAACATTGCACCAAAAGCTGTGTTATCCGGCACTTTATCAACTGGAAAGCTCCACTAACCAGCATCCAAGGGACACGGCAAAAGTGAAACTGGAAGTCCCACTTCCGGTTTTGCTGCCACAAGCTCAGTTCTTCTTTTTCAATTCTTCGGTCCACAGCCAGGGGCGGGGCCCCCCTCCCTGTCTCCCAGCACACTGACACTGGGGGAGTGCACCGGACAGTGCACATTTGATTAACCAGCATCCCCCGTTCCTGGGAGATGCCAGATAACAGAGCTTTTGCTGTATCACCTTGCCACCAAAAGATAAACTGCTCTGCAGTAAATCTTGCAGCATTCATTCTACAGCCTCCATCATGTACCGATGAGCCACTGGTGCTTCATCTCAGATGATAGCTGCTTCTTGAATCAGCTCAGCAAGGTCAGACTATGCTGATATGCTGTAGGTGCTGGTTTTCAACACATTCAGAGGTACCTTGAACCTTGAGTGCAGAGTCCTGCCATCTGTAAGCATGGTAGCAGCAATTCCACTGGATGCCACAGCCAATGCAATGTTCTCTTCCCCACACACTGCTGAAAGAATCATGTTGAAGCAGAATGTTTTTTCCTGTACCACCAGGTGCATCAACAAATGCACAAGGTGGCTCTTGATTTTTCTGCTGCTTTCAAGATTGCATCCACCATTTGTCATTGAGCTGGAAGCATACATGGCAGCGAATCTTGAGCAATTTGGCATTGCTCCTGCTGGTTACAGTACAGCTCCTCTGCTAATGCATTTGACAGCCCTTGAGCGGGGATGTCTTCCAAGAATGAGCAAGCTTGCTGTTTGGGATCATGGTCTATCGATGGGAGTTGATAGTCCTTCAGCTCTTTGTCATGACTGTTTAAATGTCTCTCAATATCAAGAACAACCATAGCATGAAGAATGTCACTAGACAGTGAAGCTGGTTTGCTACGGAGCTCAAAGTCATCAACCATCGCATCAATGTGAAATTGAAGGAGTCCTGTTGGGTTTGATGGGTTGCAAAAGAGGAGCATTGTGAAATACAGCTCTCTTATCTGACTGCCCAAATGTGGCTTATATATAGTAGTACTCGAGAGCCCAGAACAAACCCAGCATGGCTATACCCTACTAAAACATTCGGTACCATAATAGCCTGAAGGGTAACGCTGCGCATAAGCCTGGCTGGCAGTCAGCAGCTTGCCCACAGGCACACATCGGTAAACTCGGTTCTCTCACCCAACTCCCTTTCCAAAGAATTTCAGCTATCTCAGTGAGGCTTCATACTTACTAACGGAGACAGCATGCAGTACGCATAATAGTATAGATGTAACTCATTTTGTATCTGTGTCAAATTGTATCTACCACTGAGCTTTGTAGGTTGCTAGTTGTGCTATGCAATACTTGTGGACCAGATAAAACCTAAGAAATAATGATCTTTGAATTAACCAAGGAAGTTTATCAGGAAGGGAGAATGCTGTTTACCACTGTTGGATGTAATGGCTTAATTATGTGGTGTCTTTGTAGAGTCCTGCAAACACTTAATACAGGGGTAGGCAACCCCCGGCACGGGTACCAGAATGTGGCACATGAAGGCATTTTGCTTGGCATGAGCACCTTGAGGCAGAAGGCAGGGAGCGGGCTGGGGCTGCACTGCCACAAGTAGGATTAGGCCTCTTGCTGCTCCTCCCCCACTGTCCGCCCCGGCACACCAACATCTTACAAGCTGAGTTTGCAGGTGTTTTCGGCACATTGTCCAAAAACATTGCCGACCCCCGCACTAATACAATATCTTTTCTTTGGCCTTGCCAGTCTCCATGCACCTGGTATCAGATAGAAGGTGTTCTTAAAAAAAAAATCTTTGTCTCTTTTTCACTTTGTCAGTGGCCTGATTTTGTTTATTTACTTTTTCCTTTTAATATCCAAAGCAGTATCCATTAAGGCAGACAAGTATTCCAATGGCTTGGATCCCTTGGGTGACATGACTGAGATCATTCTGACATTCCTCACTTTTTGGATTTGGAAATTCACTTTCTTTACATCTGTAGTTTCCAGCCCATCTGTCTATGGTCTTTAAAGTGCATTCAGTTCTGTTTACTGGCTCTGTTCCTTGATTGAAATTTAGATAAAAAGTACCCATCACATTCCTCTCTGGCTACGTGTACAAAATCTTTTAAAAAACAGAATAATTAGTTGGTCATTTTCAAACCATACATAAACATACATGGATCCAAGACCTTCTTGGTGTCTTTATAATGATTATTTAGAGGGAACAGCTAAATACTCCTATTAGGTCCAGGGTAGATTGTGAAGACCCCATCAGGAAGTGTCCTAATAAAAAGAAGACACTCGTGTCAGGCCACAAAGTGCGGGGCTGGCCTTTTTTTTTTTTGCTGGAACTTAACACCTCTTGTGTACCTCATGGGAGGATCTGGCTTATGCTCTCAGGGTCAGACTAGTCATCAGATCTGTGGGGTTAGGAAACAAATTTCCTCATCAGTCAGATTGGCAAGGACTGTGGGTTTATTTATTTATCTCCCACTGTACTGGGGGCATGACCCCATTCTTAGGATCCTCTGAACATATAGTAACCTAATAAAAGATTGTAATGTCCTTGCCATGTCAGGGCACGGTCAGTACAGTTGTCTTCTTTGCTCTTTTCCTGTAGCACAATTGTTGGTTTTGGATTTTCCTAGTGGCTGTGTGGTGCATGAGAGGGGTCAGGATAGATGCTCTTTTAGACAAATTGTTGCCAGTGAAAATAAGGAACTGGCCTTGATGGCCCAGGAGGCTCTTCCAGTTCTCTGCACCTAAAGCTGTACTTGCATCCCATTGTGTGATGCTTTTCATATTCCATGGAACTCTGGACTTGTCATTTTCTCAGAAGGAAGAGATAAAGAAAACCAGTGGGTCTCATTGCTCTCCTTCCTGCATGCCGTTTATAGGAGTGAGTTTGGCAAGCCTGTCTGGACAATAAGCTCTCCACACTGTACTGTAAATACACTCTGATAAAATGTCCATCCCAGGCTTGACCCTGAAAGAATGTCTGTATTGAAATGTGCTTTTAATATATCAGTGCCATTTAACAACCGATGAAAGAATGAAACAGAATGTGAACAAACATTATGATCAACAGCTTTAAAAGGGCAAAAGGAGTTGCTACTTGGGATCATAATATCATGTTAGGATGTAACTGTTATATTAGCCTGCTCTCAGAGCCTCACAAGTGAGCTAAATCACTGTAACTTTAACCTTACATGAAATAGGCTTACAGTTAGAAGGGTTTCTACTTTTGTGTATACTCTATCTACACCCTGAGCCCGCTTCTTTCTAAACAGAAACATGTCTTCCTGCAGAGGCCTAATATTCATGATTGTTTCCTTGTCAACTTCTTGCAAGTCTCCTAGGCTACAGGTATCCTACACCTGGTGCCCTCTAAAGAAACGGCAAGCTGTACTAATTTTATACTAACAAAAGGTGCTTTGTCCTTCTGGAGGTGTGGAGTTTGCGACTGGCTTTGCCCTAATCAGTTGCTCTTTCTGTGAAAAAGAATATCAAGAAACTTTAATGTGAATACAGTTGTGCACAAAAAGTTGCTTATTTTCTTGTTAAGTGTCTCTGGTTCCTGTCCATGTTTTTAATGAATTCCTGATATCAGTTTTCTCTGTATTTCATTCAAGTTCTGACATTCAATTTTTAGTTTACTACTATGTATGATGTAGTTTGTTAGTACTATTTGTAACATAGGGATTTGGACAGTGTATAGTAATAACAGGGTTACTAATTTGCATGCTTCAGATGCTGATAGAAATAGAGCTCAAAAGTAATATTTTATTCCCCAAGGAAAATGGATCAGACTGTGTTGATGGAAAATTGCCCTGGATTCATGAACTCAATATTGACTCATTAGCAGGTTGATTCAGAAAGTATGTTTTCATTTTTTCCTGATGGAGGCAATTGCTAGATGGTATATTTGTTTAATATGACTGAATATTTACCAACAAAGTATGGATACAACCTCACTAAGACGGGGCTTTGGTTAATTTATGTAATTCCTTCTGCTATTTGAATTTTGGTGATAACATTCACAATCAGTGAAGTGCTGTTGGAACACAAAAAGGACTCTGATAAGTACCTTGCCACCTGGGGCAACATAAAGCAATAAACATTAACTTCACTGTCATTTGTTTTCAGGTTTGAAACCATGGATTCCTTCCCACACCACAGGTGGGGAAGTGGTACCTGTAGTGCCCAGTGGCCAGCAAAAATGCAGCTTTGACTATTCATAGCAACCAACATCCAAATTAGTCAATTTCTTTGTAGTCTCATTATTATTAATTTGTATATAACTCCTAAGCAATTAATGAACTGCTTAACATTTTGTGAAAATGTTAATTTGCTTTTTGGAAAGAAAACAGCTTGCTTACTAATTCCTTTCCATGAATTCAGATTGTTGTTTCATGGAGTATTTATACAGTCTGGCAATTTGCTGAAGCAGGTATGGCAGTGATCCACTGAATAATTTAAGACCGTTATACTTTTCAGAAAATACCTTCAAAGGTCTGTCATAGCATTATGTATAGATCCTAATAGTTGGGACTAAAAATCAACAAGTCGTATTTGCTTAGATAGCATAATAGCCCAGGATACCATGATATCCATATAATTAAACCAATAAATTGGCATGCTTACTTTTTGGAGCCTAACTAACATAACAGTAGCCGCATATCTATTTGTGATCTTTTTCCAGGGTTCATATTACGTGCAAGTAGGCATGGGGTTTTTTTCCATGCTGGTATGTTATTTATATAGAGTAATGGTGCCCAACCTTTTGGTCCCATGGGGCAGATGATGGTTCAGGGCCAGTTTGCGGGCTAGATCAGGCTCCCACACCCTTTGTGGCCCTGTCGCTGGGATTGGGCCCTGCATCACCCCAAGGCATTTGCCCTCTGCTGCCTGACCTACTATGCAGGTCCACACCACCGGATCCACAGGTCTCCCCACCAGTCTGCAAATTTAGCAGCAAATTTAGCAGCAGGAGTGCACTGCCAACCACTCCCCCTTTACCCCATGGCCGCTATGTTTCCAGACCTGTGATGGCCAGGTGATGCTATAGAGTGCTTTTCCTTTTTTTTACACTCTAGAAAGGTAAATTAAACAATTATATGAAAAGATACCAGCATGTTTGTTGTTCTTAGAGGTAATTGTATTAAATAGGGGTTATTCATGTTCTTTTGTTTGCTTGGTTTACAGTTAAAAAACCTAAGTTTAGAAGAATTACAAATGAGGCTAAAAGCTCTGGACCCCATGATGGAACGAGAAATTGAAGAGCTTCGTCAAAGATACACAGCCAAGAGGCAACCTATCCTTGATGCAATGGATGCAAAGAAACGGAGGCAGCAGAATTTCTGAATGTGTTTTACCCCCAAAGAAAATGTAGCTAATTGACATGGACTCTGGTAAATTGTGAATCAGAAGGAACTCTATCTTTACAAGTTGTCTTTAATTTTAAATTGTGCTTTACAACCAAGCAAAGTTGGAGCACTGGAAGAACAGATGAGGAATTATGCAAAGACAGTGGAAAATATGTAAACTCTTCTGTGCATTTACCACACTTCTGTTTTCAGACCTTCAATGTAATGAAAGTTTGTCTTGTTTCTTTTTGATCCCATTCTGTTGTATAGTGGTAATTATGTGCTGTACATTGGAATCTGTGTTTAGAGCACCTGGAAGACTTAGAAGTAATTCTTCATAGAGCAACACTACCGGGCCTTATGTGGCAATATATTTTCCTCCCATTTACTAGCATATTTATTATATACTCTTAGGTTATTCTATTTATTGTAAAGCCCATTTGTGTATTAAAGAATTGGGGAAGGGGAATTTAGGATAGTTATGGTGGAGAGTAGAGTCATATTGGTTAACATTAGTGTATGAAGTACTTCAAGAAAGGCTCACCACAATATTGTGCTTTAGAGTCCCAGTTTAGGAAAGCATCCCAGTTCAGGAGAATACTTAAGCACATAGTCAAATCCTATTGAAGTCAATAGGTGTAAAGCATATGCTTCAAGTTAAGCACAGGCTCTATTACTGTCCTGAATCAAGGGCTGTGGCTGTAAATGAGCAATACAATTGCTGCATTAGAGAACATTCATGTGGGGTACATTGCTGCTGCCTTTACTCATGTTGAATGCTCTCTTACTACACAATGAAACAAGTGCCTACTCCGTTTTAATTTTTCTATGGTGCAGGATAAGCAATAATTCAAGTTAATCCTGTTGTGTAAATCTCTAGTTGCCATTGCAGTTCTTATAGTCTGATCAGTTTCAAACATCCTTTTGCACCGTAGATGTATAATGAAGGAATATCTACACATTTTGGCCAGTGTTTTGATTTTTTACCTGTTTGGAGGGTGGGGGGACTTGACTGGTTGTTTCTTCTTTGTTTGTGTTGCATTGCAGACATGTAGCTGTAAGGGCACTAGTTTAAAAGCCAAAGAAAATTAGTGGAAAACCTGTACCCTTTAGAATAAGTCCAAAAAAGAAACAAAGTTTTGTAGTGGCCTTAAAGGTGCAATCTTGCATTGGCTAAACCCCAAATTACCCATTTTCTTCTGTGGTAGTTTTCAGTGCATATCAAATGTAGCATCAGGCTCTTAATACCTTTGACTTCCTTTGTTTGTATCATCTATATATCTGACAGACGAAATGACCATGTTGCAATAAATACATCAAACTCATTTGTATGAAAATGTGATCCACTTGCTGACCTTTCTACTGTGTTACTATTAATATCTTTACAGTCTTTTACCTTTCCTTTCCTTAACTGTGATATTCACATGTTTCTTTAAAGAAGAAAGCCAAAATTATCATTACTTGCAAACTGAGGCTATAAAAATCTTAATGGTGACTACTGTATGGGCATCTTGTGTTATGTCTTTTCTGGAAGTTTTTAAACATCTCATACCTCTTAACATTTACTGTAATCATACATGGACCATACATGCTGAACAGTGCAGACTTCCAAAACCAGGCATTCTTTTTTAAAGCTGAAACACAGAAAACAACACTTTTAAGCAAACTGGCCTATTTGTAACTGTACTGGGACCAATTTTTATTCTGTAGTTTTATATGGCCATTGTTGTGTATACATGTGCATGCCCATGCATGTTTAACTCCAGCTTGTAAATCACAAAGTCAAATAAATTTTAAACTGTCCAGGTTAGAACAGCTGACCCTCAGACTTCCAAAAGTTCTTTAAAATATGAACAACCTTTGTAAAAAGAGAGGGAAGTAACCCTTAGAGATCTATGAAACCTACTGTAAACCAAGATGCGCAAACTTTTACTGTCCAAAATGTATGCAAACAATGAAGTAAAAGTAAGATTAAAACTAAGGTAATAGTTTATTTAAAAAAAAAAAAAGAGTACCAACACAAAGCAGTCAATATGGAGCTGCTGTTTAAAAATTACTTATAAAGTTTGGCTTCATTGCTTTTACAAAGACATTGATGTTGACGTACAGAACCAGAAATATAATATATGGAAAGCATAAACTCATCAGGAAGGAAAGAGCCTAATTTCCCTTTTCCCGGTTTTTCTCCTAAGTAAAATGATAGTGTTAATTGCACCCCCTTTGCAACATTACCTTTCTTTTCCTTACTCTCTCACATTTGCAAAGATAAGCATCCTTTGGGTGTGACAAATATAGGTTCATGATGACATTTTTCATATTCAGTGCTTTCTGGAAACGTGTGTAATTTAGTGCATAATATATAACATAGTTACTCAGAGAGACCAGTAGGCAGATTAGCAACCTAACAGTGACATTGGGAAGGTCAAGGGCATTGCTTGTTCTCTGCTGTCAAATCTAATTGCAGCTTGCCTTTCTTTCCAAATGAAGCAACCCAGTTGAATTTTACATATGCACATGCAAGTTCACACCATATGACAGGAGAATAATCCACAAGTCATAGTGAAAATTGAGAATGTAAACCACCTAAAATGAGGGAATTAATGGCTTCTAAGATACAGTAACAGAAAGATGAAGGCAATTTTGGTCCAAAATGAATGCATCCCAGTCAGTATAATCTAATAACTCTGTTGTCTTATGCCATGCTTACAGTAGTCAATAGACTCGCATTGATTTCATTGGGCATTGGATAAGGCCCTTAGTTAGATGCAAGGGGTAAAGTGTAAACATAGATTTTATATTAGAAATGGATGCTTTTACATTTTTCTTTCTCCTAGTTATTTGCTGATCACATCATCCATGTTTATGGCCACACTTAACTTTGTTGAAGGATGAGCATCTCTGTAAAGGAAAACAGCATAACAATTATAGAATCACAACTTGCAGTAAATCTAGTAGAACTACTGATGCATTAACCTTCAGTAAGACTTTTAACTCAGCATTTTCTTTCCATTATGTATATTTGAGTTTAGTAAGCAAAAAAACTGAAAAAATCAATACTCATTGTCAAATGTTTGGAATAAAAATTATTTTTCACTTCTGTTTGTTGCCATATTGTTTATTCAAACCAATGCTAAGTCATATTAATAACAAGCTTTTACATTCATTGAGATGGTCTGTATTCAGTCGCTCACATTTTATTTCCTTTTTTTTAAATAATAGGGTCCTGATTTAGCAAGTACTGGACACACCACACTAATGTTAGTCAGTGATACTCAACACCCCTGAAAAACAAGTTAGGAAAGCATTAACTATCTTCAAGTATCCATGTAGCCCATATTTAGGAACCCCTAAATACAGCCGTGGGAGGTGGATAATATATTTAAGATAAAAATAGTAGGTCAGTGTGGGCCAAGAATCTGATTGTCTTGCTGAATTCCCTTCCTGGGAATTGAGCTTGTTTGTGGACCAGTCCTCAGGGAAACTCAGCAGCTTCCTTGGATGTTCAACAACTTCTGTTCCTAGGAAGCAGAAAACACTCAGTACCTTTCAGGATCTACCCCTTGGTACTCTGCAGTTGCAATGGGATTTGAGTGGGTAGAGATGATCTACCAGAGAGAGCCACTATACTTAGCGTCCCAAGCCTGACTGATGTTCCATGTTCCCTTTCTTGCTTTTGCCCATTCTGGTTGATTCTATCATACCTGAGATGTTTTGTCCGTGTGGATCATAAATAACCATAGCAAGTGTAAGTAAATAACTGTCCTAGGCTGTGTCTACACAAGATCATAGAATCATGCAATCATAGAAAGTTAGGGTTGGAAGGGATCTCAGGAGGTCATCTAGGCTATAACCCCCTGTTCAAAGCCCTAACTAGATCATCCCAACCAAAGCTTTGTCTAGCCAGGTCTTAAGAACCTCCCTCTCTGGGTAACCTGTTCCAGTGTTTTACTACCCTCCTAGTGAAAATTTTTTTTCTAATATCTAACCTAAACTTCCCTTGCTGCAACTTCAAACTTTGCTCCTTTTTCTGTCATCTGTCACCATTGAGAACAGTCTAATTCCATCCTCTTTTGAACCCCACTTCAGGTAGTTGAAGGCTGCTACTAAATCACCGCTCAGTCTCCTCTTTTCTAGACTAAATAAGCCCACTTCCTTCAACCTCTCCTCAAAAGTCATGTCTCCCAGCCCCCAAACCATTTTTGTTGCCCTCTGTTGGACTCTTCAATTTGTCCACATCCTTTCTGTAGTGGGGGACCCAAAACTGAACATAGTATTCCAGATGTGGCCTCACCAGTGCTGAATAGAGGGGAAGAATCACTTCCCTTGACCTACTGGCAACACCTACAAAATGCAGCCTAGTATGCTGTTAGCCTTCTTGGTAACAAGGGCACACTGCTGGTTCATATTCAGCTTACTGTCCCCCAGGTCCTTTTCTGCAGAGCTGCTGTGCAGCCAGTCAGCCCCCAGCTTGTATTGGTGCATGAGATTCTTCCATCCTAAGTGCAGGACTTTGCACTTGTTCTTGTTGAACCTCATGAGATTCCTTTTGGCCTAATCCTCCAATTTGTCTAGGTCACTCTGAACCCTAGCCCTACCCTCCAACGTATGTACTACTCTCCCCAGCTTGGTGCCACCTACAAGCTTGCTGAGGGTGCACTCTATGCCATCTTCCAGGTTGTTGATGATGACATTGAACAAAACTGGCTCCAGGACCAACCTCTGGGGGACTCCACTTGATACCAGCTGCCAAGTAGACATCAAACCATTGATTATTAAACTCTAAGCCCAATGCTCCTGCCAGTTTTCTATCCACCTTGCAGTCCATTCATCCAGCCCTACTTCCTTAGTTTGCCTGTGAGAATGTTGTGGGAGACTGTATCAAAAGCCTTACTAAAATTGAGTACCACATCCACTGGTCTCCCTGCATCCACAGAGTCAGTCATCTCATCATAGAAGGTAGTCAGGTTGGTCAGGCATAACTTGCCCTTGGTGAATCCATGCTGACTGTTCCTAATCACCTTTTTCTTCTCCAAGTGCTTTGAGATGGATTCTTTGAGGATCTGCTCCATGATTTTTCCAGGGACTGAGGTGAGGCTGACTGGTCTGTAGTTCCCTGGATCCTCCTTTTTCCTTTTTTTAAATATGGGCACTATGTTTGCCCTTTTCCAGTCATCTGGGATCTCTCCTAATCACCATGAGTTTTCAAAAATGATGGCCAATGGCTCTGCAGTTACATCAGCCAACTCCCTCAGCACCCTCAGGTGCATCCCATCCAGCCCTATGGACTTGTATATGTCCAGCTTTTCTAAATAGTCCCTAACCTGTTCTTTTGCTGCTGCTCTCCTCCCCAAACTGTGCTGCCGAGTGCAGTAGTCTGGGAGCTAACCTTGCCTGTAAAGACTGAGGCAAAATAGGCATTGAGCACTTCAACCTTTTCTGTATCCTCTCTCCCCCATTCAGTAAGGGACCCACTCTTGCCCTGATCCTCCTCTTGCTATCAACATACATGTTGAAACCCTTCTTATCCCTTGCTAGTTGCAACTCCAATTACATTTTGGCCTTCCTGACTTCATCCCTGCATGCCCGAGCAATGCTTTTGTATTCTTCCCTACTTATTTGTCTAAGTTTCTACTTCTTATAAGCTTCCTTTTTGATTTAGTTTACTGAAGAGTTCTGGGCTAAGCCAAGTGGTTCTTCTGCCATACTTGCATCAGGATGGTTTATTCCTGCACTCTCAGTAGGACTTCTTTAAAGTACAGCCAGGTCTCCTGGACTCCTCTTCCCCTCCCCAGAGGATCCTGCCCATGGGTTCCCTGAGCGAATTGAAGTCTGCTTTTCTGAAGTCCAGGGTCCTTACTCTGCTGCTCTCTATCCTTCCTTTCCTCAGGATCCTGAACTCAATCATCTTGTGGTCACTGCTGCCCAAGTTGCCATCCACTACTACATTCCCCACCAGTTCTTTCCCGTTTGTGAGCAGCAGGTCAAAAAGAGCATGGCCCTTAGTTGGCCACTCCAGAACTTTCACCAGGAAGTTGTCCCCAGCACTCTCCAAAAACTTCCTGGATTGCTGGCGCACTGCTGTATTGCCCTCCCAGCAGATGTCAGAGTGATTGAAGTCCCCCGTGAGAACCAGGGCTTGTGATTGCGAAACTTCCACTAGCTGTTTGAAGAAAGCCTCATCCACCACTTCCTCCTGGTCTGGTGGTCTATAGCAGACCCCCACCACAACATCACCCTTGTTGCTCTCCCCTCTAACCCTAACCCAGAGACTTTCAGCAGGCCTATCTCCATTTCATAGTGGAGCTCTGAGCAATCATGTGGCTCTTTTATATACAGCGCAACTCCTCTTCTCCCCTGCCTGTCCTTCCTGAACAGTTTGTACCCATCCACGACAGTGCTCCAGTCATGGGAGCTCCCACCAAGTCTCTCTCATTCCAATCATGTCATTGTTCTGTGACTGTGTAAGGACTTCTAGTTCTTCCTGCTTGTTTCCCAGGCTCTGTGTGTTCGTGTACAGGCACCTGAGGTAACTAACTGATTGCCCTGATTTCTCAGGAAGAATGAGAACACTTCCCCTGTGCTCCCCCCTCCCCCGCTTGCTCTTCCTCCAGTGCTCCCACTTCCCCACTTACCTCCAGGCTTTGGTCTCCATCCCCCGGTGAACCTAGTTTAAAGCCCTCCTCACTAGGTTAAAAAGCCTGTCTGTGAAGATGCTTTTCCCTCTCTTCTTCAGCAATCCTTCCCTCATCTCTTCCCAGCAATCCTTCTTGAAACAACATCCCATGGTTGAAGAAGCCAAAGCCCTACTGGAAACACCATCTGTGTAGCCAGGTATTGATCTGCAGGATGCACCTGCTCCTGCCTGGCCCCTTTCCCTTGACTGGAAGGACTGATGAGAACACAACCTGAGATGCTACTGCGCAGTCATTAGCGTGCATTTATTTAGTACTTCTATAAACAAGTACTTTACTGTGCAGTAGACCACTTTATATGAGTACTAAATAAATGCACAGGAACCTGAGTTCCTGCTCAGTAGCACCAGTGAATGCTTTTTTTGTGATGCTACTGTGCAATAGCCAAATACTACTGTGCAGTAGCATCACGTCACAGCTTTGCCATGTGACGCTACTGTGCAGTAGTATTGGGCTACTGCACAGTCAGCATCCCATGTAGAGGCAGCCCTGTGTCTGATCCTTGATTCTACATGCAGCAGGCTTTCTTTATGCACAGAAATGTCCCTTATTGTTGTGCATTCCAGTTATTTCAGTTCTCCTCACTTGTCTACATTTACACGGATTCCACAAAGTGAAACGCAACAAATTTTAAAGTTGTTTGTATGTTCACCTACACAATACTTCAGGCAAGATGGTATATAAAACTGACTGATTCTCAATAGCAAAACATGTAAGTACATGAGATTACCTGCTCTTGACAGGTAAACAGCACACTTAAATTGGTCTATTGCACTATAAAGCATCTCATGTAGACACACCCACTGTGTGAATATATTTTCTCCTGAAAGGGCTTTGTATAGCATGTGAAAATAAGCCTTTTTCTGTATGGCTGTAAATAGATGCCATATTTGAGGCAAGCCTGATTGCCCTGGGGTTTGACCTGGATGAAAGCCAATGTGGCACAGTAATCTAAGCATGTCCCCATTCCAACTTGCATTGCTGCTCCTCTGGCAGTTGGTGCTGAGAGATCTGACCAGTTTATTCCTGGAATGACCCACAATAACCCTATGGATACATAGGTCCCTGTCTGGGGAAAAAGCATCAGCACGTTTTAATCCCACTTCCTTCAGAGGGGCTTCAAGCAGGACAATGGGCTTGTGTGTCTGTAACATCCTGAGACAAGGTCTTTTCCTGGGACAATGTAATGTCTACTTGCAACCTACATCCTTAGTGATTTAGGGCCTAAGCCTGCTTCCACTAAAATCAGTGTTAAAACTCTTCTGAACATCACTGTACATAGAATCAGACTGGGGCTTTGAGTGCACACACTATAGTTCCTGCAGCGTGTTGTAGCTCTTTAACATACTTCAGTGGATATTTTAAAAATGTGATATTGCAACAAAGGGAGATTTTAGTTGAAAAATACTGCAGAGTTGGTCTTAGGATCCCATGATAGAGGCCACTGTACCAGGTTTAAGGTGTTGAAAAATTGAAATCAGAACTACTTTATGTTTGTTCAGTTTTAGAAGCATCAGCCTTATTTTTCATTAATACTCCATTTTGGCTTAGTGAACTGTCTGCTTTTTCTGCATCTTAAAGTTTTAGAAACAGCAGATGGACACTGTGAAATATAATATGTCCTAGTAGAAGCTGACTGTATACAGGAAACCCTTGCCATTCGTGGGGCATATGTTCTTGAGATCCCCGCGAATGATGAAATCTGTGAATAAGGCACTGCGTTCATGAACACAGTGCCCCCGGCAGCTGAGGGGAGGGGGCACGGCTGCACTGGTGGCGGCGGGAGCACGGCGGTGGCTGCGGGAGCACAGTGGTGGCAAGCACGAAGTTCCCAAGGAGATCCGGTATGTGTATTGAAGATGCAGGTTCTGCATTTGGGAATATTTGAAACTGCAAATGCCGAACCCGTGAATAGTGAGGATTTCCCATATCATTTCTCTTGCAATATTTATTTCAGGCTTTTGGTCAAATGTACGAGCATACAAGTGGCTAAAAGGTAAGCTATGATATGAACTCAGTGTCTTAGCTACTCTGCAGTTACCCTTGCACAATGATAAACCCAAAATAATTTACCACTCAGTGGTCACGTCCACTGTGGTGCAACTGTGCAAATCACCAAAGTGGTTCAAACCCCTTTGAGACACTGCAATACGCATGTGTGGGAACAAAAAAACATTCCCCATGCTGCATATTTGCAGCGTGTGGGAAAAATTTGACACCTATATATCCAGGTATCTAAAAATACCCAAAGAGAAAAAAAACAGGACTGGGCACAGTCCTGAACTGTGCCTTGAGGCAACCAGAGGCTTGGTCCTGCATAGAGATGCTCTGGTAGCCAGCCAGAGCATTTCTATGGCTGGTCCTTTCCCAGGTGCTGAAGCACGCTGCCTGCCCATGTAGGGCAGGCAGTGGTGCAGGCTGTAGCAACTGGGACCAGGGCCCCATGCTAGGTAAATGGGGGCAGGGGGGAGGCGACCATGGGGTGGCCCCACCTGACCCCAACCCCCCCCGCTCCCTGATCACTCCCCCAGCTTCTTTCTCCTTCACCCAATTCCCTGATCTCTCTCCCAGCTTCTCACTCCTTCCCCCAGCTCCCTGCTTGCTTCCCTGCTAGCCCCCCCGCCACACAGCCCACACTCACCACCTGTGGCAGCGACCATTGGGGCTGCTCAGGGCCTTCTGGCATAGCCCCCCCTACATGGCACAGGGCAGTGGGGGGGCAGCAGGACTCGGCCCCCGCCACCTGGTACCTGCACTGCCACTGCCACATCACGCAGCTGTGGCCCCACTTGGCAGGGAGCTCTGTGGTGTGGCATGCTTTCAGACAGCTCAGGGCTATGACTTGGGGTCCAGTATTGCTCACAGGGACTGCCTGCCATGCTGGGCCCTGTGTGCCATTGGGTCGGGCCACTTCCGTGCACGCAGGGCCCAGCTCAGCGAGGCAAGCAGTCCCCGCGAGTGGCACAGGACACTGGGTCACAGCCCTGAGCTGCTCGAAAGCATGCTGCACTGTGCCCTGCCCTACCAAGAAGGGCCATAGCTGCATGGGTGCCAGGCGGCTGGGGCCCAGCCCTGCTGCCCTGCTGGGGTAGGGGGGTGTCTGAGTGGCCCCAATAGTTGCTGTGACTGCTGGTGAGTGCGTGGACGCTGGCACCAGTGCGGGGTGGGGAATGACACCAGGTGGGGGAGTGATCAGGGGGCTGGGGGAGTGACCAGGGAGCTGGGAGAGTGGGCAGGGGGGCTGGGACTCTGCAGGGAGGGGGCAGTCCATGTCCTGTGTAGGGGGCTGCATGCTGTAGGGGGCAGGTTCCTACCCATCCTGAGCAGCCCCTCCACACCCACAATCTCTTCACCCCTAAGGCTCACCTGGCTAACTAGTAACCCCATGTGGGGCTAATTTGTGGTGCAACTAAATTCTTGAGACAACTAATGAAGAAAGACAGGATAGGAGTGTCGTGTGGGTCAAAAGGGACAAAATATGAAAATAAGTGCACCTGAGAGGGAAACCAAACAGAGCCCCCTGGGCTGTACCCACCAGTCCTCAAAGGCATGCAAGGAGCCGGTAGACACCGCCCACTGGTGCTGTGCCCAGAAATATGCATAGATAAATGAAAGGAAAGTGACCCTGTAGTCTCTGGGCACCTTTCCGGTCAGAGCCTCCTTCCTGGTCAAGTACAGGGCCCACTTGGCCAAGAGAGGAAGAGGTTGACCAGGAAGTCCTTGGACTTGGTGGGGCCATGGATGGGGTGAACAAAAACAAAAAGGTGGGGAGTGAAATTCAACCAAAACCTCAAGAGGAGGTTCTGGAGGTGGAGGTGGAGGGGCTGCAGCCTGGCATACTCGAGGGTCATGTGCACCAGGGTCTCCCTCTGCCCACAGAAGGGGCAGGTGACTGGGGTGTCCATGAAGCTTGCCACATACACACCCATTGTGACAGCTCCATGGAAAAGCCACCAGATAAGGTCCCCAGTGGCTTGTGGGATGAGAGTGGAGTACAGACTCAGCCACTGGGATGCTCAAGCCATGCCCTCCCTGAGCAGGTCCCGCCACTTGGTGTCTAGGTGGAATTCAAGGGTGATATGATGGATTGTGCAGCACACAAGCATGTAGAGGTGGTGGCAATGGAGGGTGAAAAAGCGGACTGGTCTGGTGTCCTCCAGTTGGCTTAGGTAGTAGAGCAGGGAGTGCTGTGAGGCTGGGCAAGGTACCGGCCCCATTACAAACTCAAGTGGACTGGAGGACACAGGGGAGCAGGGACTTTCACCATGCAGGACCTGATCAACAAAGGCAAGGGCGTTGGGAGGTAGGGTAGATTTCACCTCCTGGACCAGATGGCAGGTCACATGTGTCATGGGTAGATCCATGCACCGGGCCAGCACAGTGAGGCCCAGCCACTCCCACCTATCATAGTCCAAGAGGTCTCTTACATGGGTGACACCAGCCAGGATCAACTTCTGTCGCAACTGGGCCACCTCTGCTGTTGGCACCTCCAGCTGGGGGCTCCAAAGGAGGGGCTCAATAAGCAGGTTGGTACCCTGGGTGACTGTTGTGGGGGACCTGGAGGCAGAGACCAGCCTCCAGGCTCAAAGGAGGTCTTGGTAGAAATCTGGCAGCCCTCACAGGTCCTGCAGGGAGAAGCCCTGCCGCGGGGTGCAGATACACTTCCCTCTCTTTTGGGGCTCCATCTTTGGAAGCTCCCTCTTCTCCCTTCAGCGAAAGGCGTCCGCTGATAAACCTCTCACCCATTCCGCCCGCCTGGTGGTAAGCGATATGCGCCTCCAGTTCCATAAAGCTTTCTACTTGGCGTTTTCTACTGCGCCAAGGGCAGTTCTTAACTAATTCTAGCTCCAGTGTGCCTTCCCCTGATCCCATCCTTGTCGCCATGTGCGGGCCGGGAGCGGTCCGAGGCCCTCGGGGGCCTGCGCGCGGCGGGCTGTGGCCAGCAGCCTGGACACGCCGGGTCAGGGAATGCAGGCCGGCGGGCTAGAATTAGGCACGGACGCTTAGCGGTTGATTAAAGATTATTTTACTTACACCGAAGATGGTCGCGGTGCAGGCAGGAAAACTTGCTTGAATTGCGGTTACAGACAGAAAAGAAGAGAGGCGGACAAGAGTTCCTTCCACGCGAACCTCTAGCCCAATCCGGTTGAAGGCTCTAAACATGCGAGCCCGT
>NW_005842282.1:1687087-1692146 GCF_000455745.1 Alligator sinensis | reverse complement strand
CGCTTAGAGTTCTTCATGAGATGGATGTGAAGTCCTCCAACTTGGGCGGAAACTGCTCAAGCCTCTTATACGGCTAGCAAGTCAATCGCTAGCCGCCACGTGGGAATAATTTAGAACTGGCCAATAGTGGGACACAAATTTGCATGCAAATGGCGGGAACTCCTTTGCACCGTGCATTTCTCTTTGCAACTAAGAAATGCACCCTGCAAAGAAAGCTCCTAGCGGCGGGAAATAATTTAGCAGTGCCGAAGCGCACACAAACAAAATCACACCCTTGGGTTGTGACACCTGGCTGTGCAGGCAAACCAGGCCCTGGCTGCCCTCTCACAAGGGGAGGATCAGGACCTCTGCAGCGGCCCAGTGCCATCCCAGCAAAAAAAAACTCCAGCACCCATTTCAGGGGGCACAGGTAGGGTGTGTAAGCAGTGCTAGAGCATGAACAGGACCAGCTGGTTCAGCACCAGCACTCTCCCATGCAGGGAGAGACATCTCAGGAGCCCTGCCCATGCCTGGAGCTGCTCCATCACCCTTGTCTCCAGCTGGTGAAAGTTCTCTGGCAGGGAGGGGCTTGTGGGGGACAGGTAGACCCCTAAGTAGAGCAGCAAGCCCATGCCACAGCAGATACTATGGAGTGTGGGTGAGAGTGAGCCCACCTGCCACCCGTCACCCATCACCAAGCCAAAGCTCTTGACCCAGTTGACCTGGGCAGAGGAGGCCACCGAGTACAATGCCTGGCAGGCCTCCACCTGCACCAGATCATCTCAGTCCTGGACCGTGAGGAATACATCATCAGCATATGCTGACAGGACCAGCTGCATGGCTGTCTCCTGGGGCATCAACCCCGCTACCAGCCTCCACAGGAGAACAAGGAAAGGCTCCAGGGCCAAGGCATACAGCTGTCCTGACAGCGAGCAGCCTTGATGCACCCTTCTCTTGAATGGGATGGGCTCTATCAGGGTCCAGTTGAGCTTGACCAAACACTCTGCAGAGGCATATAGCACCTGGAGAGCCCGCGTAAAGCAGGGCCCGATACCAAAGGCCTGCAGCATGCCCATGAGATACCCGTGATCCACTCTGTCAAACGCTTTCTCCTGGTCCAGTGATAGGAGAGAGAAAGACAGGCCCTCCCAGTGTACTAGATCCAGGAGGTCCTGAACCAGGTACAGGTTATCGAAGATGGAACGTCTGGGCACTGTGTATGTCTGGTCAGGATGGATCACATCCATCAGCATGGACCACAGGTGCAGCAAAATGGCCTTTTCTGCCACCTTGTAGTCCATGCAGGGAAGGGGCACGGGATACCAGTTTCTTAGGTTGTGGGGATCCCCCTTCTTCAGAAGGAGGGTCATCATAGCCATCCGGCACAACAGGGGGAGTTCCCCCACTTCCCTTGGATTCAGCCCAGACTGAGGCAAGGTCTGGGCTGAGGATGTCCCAGAAAGTCTGGTAGAACTCTGCAGTCAGCTTGTTGATACCCAGCACCTTGTTGCCAGGCATCTGGCTGAGTTTTTGGCTGCTCTCTGCCTGAGTGAGAGGAGTCTCCAGCTGGTCCTGGTCACCCGTGCTGACTTACAGGAGTCCCTCCCACAGGGTCTGACTGACTTTGGCATCAGCCAGATCCAGGGAGAAGAGCTCTTCATAGAAGGCCCGCGCGCACCGGTGCATCTCACCTTGATTCATGAGGGGGTGCCATCACTCGCCAGAAGCAGGTGATGTACTTCTTAGCCTCCTGCCTCCTTTCCAGAGCATAGAAGAATCAGGAACCATGGTCCATCTCCCAAAGGCGCTGGACACTTGTGCAGACAAACGCACTGTGGGCGCGGTGGTCATCCAGAGCACAAAGCTCTTCCCACCTCTCCTGACACTCTCCACAGAAGGACAGGTTGGTTGGGTCAGTGGCCAGGCACCTCTCCAGCTCTAGCATTTCCCGCTCAAGCTGCTTCCAGACCACCTCCTTCAGCCAGGTCTGCCCCGAGTGTAGCCGTGACAAAAAAGCTAGATGCATACCTTCCCCACATCCCACCATCTCCAAGTCAAGGGGAAAGCTGCCCATTACTCCCACCAGGCCAGCCAGAACTCCCAGAAGGCCTCCCTGAAGCCCGCATCCTCCAGCAGACTGGCATTGAAATGCCAGTAGGCTGATCCTGGATGCCCAGACCCTAGTGTGGCCTGGGCCCAGGCAAGGTGGTGATCACTGAAATGAGTCAGCTGGATGCCAGAGGAGTGGACCTATGCAAAGTGTGGCAAAGAGATATAAACCCAGTCCAAATGGGAGTGGCATGTCTGCTCCTCCCCCATCCTCACATAGGTGAAGGCAGGGGGGTCAGTAGGGTGACAGGCATACCAGATGTCCACCAGGGAGTAGTCTGTTAAGATCTCCCTGAAGACACCCATGGTGGCCTGGCTCCACTCCCTGCCCGATTGTTCTCGTGTGTCTGGGGTGACGTTAAAGTCCCCACCAAGGACCAGGTGCTCGTGAGGGTTGAGGGTGCCAATGTAAGTGATTGCCTGGCAGAAAAAATCTGCCAACTCTGAGTCCCCCACTCTGGATCCCTTGCAGGGGCATACATGTTCAGAAGGTTCAGGACCAGCCCCTGCACTTGGACCTGGAGGTGCAGCAGGCACCACCTCAGTGGCCTGAAGAACCTCCAGCTGCAGGCTGAGGGAGAACAGGATGGGCACCGCACAAGAGGTGGCAGAGAAGCAACTAAAAAAGACCCTGCCTCCCCACTCCAGCCACCAATTAGGCTCATCGGCCAGAGCTGTCAGGGTCTCCTGCAGAATACCACAGGGTACCCCACCTCCTAAAGGAAGGGGAGCACCCCAGAAGCTGAACTGCTCCTTCTCCCCATGTGATGGTCTTGGGAGGGTAGGGTATGTCCTCTATGTCAGAGGGCTGCAGCTGCTCCCAGGCCTTTCTCTTGGTTTTGTGCTTGGAGGAGACCTGCACCCACTCAGCCATGGGGTGGTCCTCAGGTGGACAGGCTCCAGTAGGAGAAGGTGAGGGTTGGGGTGATGGGGCAGTTACAGTGGGGCAAAGCTGGGGGTGGGAGGGTCCTGCTCCCCCTCCTCCCTCAGCCACTTCCCCCTTCCCTGGGACTCTGCCAAATTTGGCTGCGGGGCAGGGTCCTCTGAGTTCATGGTGGGGTAGTTGTGGCTGGGGTACCAGAGGGGCCCAAGTGGGGAGGGAGGGGTGCTGGTGGTAGGGGCACCCCTTTTGCCAGTGGGACCTGAGGATGCCCTCCCTGCCTGCCCCATGGGGCACTCATGGTGAAAGTGCCCTGGGGCACGTCTCCAGAAGCACCTCAGGTCCCCCAGCATATAGAAAAACCTCACTAGGGCCCTCTGAAAAGGAATTATGAGGCTGGCCTTGGCCCCCTGCCATGCTCCTGCTGCCAGCTGGATCCTGACCTGATGACAGAATGAGCGCACGTGGCAGAAGCTAGGGTCTCTGCCCCCTAGCAAGAGGGCCACCACTGGGGAGATAACTCTCCCCAGGGTTTGCAGATGGGGGACCAGGGCCCAACTAGGGATATAAGGTAGGACAGAGCTGAGGACCACTCTGGTCCCAAGCTCTTCTAGGGGTTTGAGGGGGAAGTAGTTGCCCTTCAACATGAGACCCTCTCCACCACCTTTTGTACGGCAGCCTCTGAGGCAAGGAAAAAGACCTCCTTGCCATGAAAGCAGATATCTGCCACAATCTTGGAGCCCACTGCCTGAGCCAGGGCCTGCACCCACCTGTCAAAATGCAGGTTCTCTTGCTTGGGCAGTTGGCACTTCACCCTGTGCTTAAGGGTGAATGCCAGAAAGGGGGCCCTGCCACTCAAGCTGGAAGGGCCAGCAGTGGAGGATCTAAACCCCACTGCTGTGGGTTGCCCCGCAGCTGTGTGTGCATAGCTGCACTTCCCCCGCTGGGGGTCTGCATTGGTGGGGCTGGGGCTAGGGTCAGAGATAGGCTGAGTGGGCGTGCTGGTTGGTGTGGTGCACCTGGTCCCTTCAGGCAGTTGGGGTCTGGGCCTTTGCCCTTCCCCCCCAGCTCTGGAGGAGCCCAAAGAAGAGCCCTTCCTACTGCCCTTGCCCCCTGATGGTGGGGAAGGGGGCTTGGGAATTCCTCTGGGAGGGGCCTGGCCAGTGGAGACCCCATGACCCTGCTGGAGTCTTGCCTTCCCCTACAGTAGAGGTATCAGGCTTCTGTACCCCTGGAGGAGGTCATTTGGACTCTGCCTCTGGGGTGGGGGCTGCAGGGGCATGCATCCCCTTGGGGGCTTGGTTGGGATCTGCCTCCATAGTGGGGGCTGCAGGAAGCTCTGTGGGGGCATCTCCCCCCTCAGAAGTTTCCTGCCCTGCCATTGCTTCACATCAGCCCCCCCCCCTGCCATTGCTTCACATCAGGGAGGGGAAAACAATAAAGAAACCCAAAAAATGTATAGTGGGGCTGGTGAATCCAATAGGGCCAGGAGCTCACTGAGCTACATCCCCACAGGAAAAAAGCCAGGAAGGCTATGCTTGGGGAATGCGGGGGAGACTGACCACACATACACAAGGGCTAGGGAGACTCAAGCTGGCTTACTCGGCTGCACAACAAATACCAGGGGAGAGGGAGTGGACCCCAGGACTTAACACACAAAGGCAAAACACACAGGGAAGGCTGCTGAGGCAAATGTAAAAGATGGATGGAGCAGTGAAGGGGTTTTGTTTATTGAAGATCAGTCCAGGAGCCCCTCAGGCCTCCAGCCAGGAACTCGGCAGCAGGCAGGAAAACAAAGCAAGATCAGATGCAGTGAGGCACCTGTGGGGGAAGGCAGGAGCAATCAGTCAATTAGGGAGTAATCCAGTGCAGGTGTTATGGTGAGTGGTGCAAGGTGGTGCAGCAGGGAATCTCCCCCTCTCCTGAGAGGGGGCAGTAGCAGAACAGATGGTAGCAGTAGCAGCAACAGTGGTGGTAACAGACACCCAGTTCAGCCACTCAGGGTGTGCTTCTGATAAAAGTGGATGTGAAGGTGGGGGTTGGCCTGCCAAGGCAGCTGGGGCAGGCAAGGCACCCTTAGGCTCCGGCAGC
>NW_005842282.1:1659083-1686767 GCF_000455745.1 Alligator sinensis | reverse complement strand
ACAGCAGCAGCAGCCTGGGACAGGAAGGGGCATGGCCAACTTCATCTCAGAGGCTCCTCCCTCAGAAGCTCCTGAGGGCACACAGCCCAAAGCTGCTGCCCAGGGCAGGTTTTTATACTGCTGCAGCCAACACAGGTGTTGGCTCTAGCCTCTAGCTGCAGACCCAGGAGGAGCCAGGCAGGGTTATTTTGCCCCAATTGGACAACTTGCCCCACACCAAAGTGCATGTCTGGGCACATGCACTGAGGCAAAAGCCCAGCTCAGATTTGTGCCTCTTCTATTTGAGCTGCTGTAAGTGCACATGCCTGCATGTGTGGACACACCCAGTGGGGGCACCTCCACACCCACTTTACTGTGGAGTTGACTAATCAGCTTCCATTAAAGCATCACCATTTACACATGTAGTGCTATTAGGCCAGAGTAAACTAGTTAACTTTGCTGTAGGATAGCACTGCCTGACACAAGTACTATCCTATGGCAGAGTTTTTTACTCTGCCACAGCACAAGTGTAGACACTGACCAGGGCTGGCTGGGGCAGGCGAGTGCTAGTGTGGGGCCTGCCTGCCAGCTAGCCCTGCTCTGTAGCACCCTCGTACTCTAGCCAGTTCCTCTGCAGCATGCTGAGCCAGGGCAGAGCAGCTCTGGGCTGGCAGGCTGACCCCTGGGTCCCTCTACCAGCCAGGGCTTTGCAGCTCCAGCTCAATTTGCTGAGGTTCCAAGTACACATGTAAATGCTGAGCAGGGGTAGCAATAACTCCAGCACAGACTGCACTGGAGTTTGTGTCACATTAACAGCACATGTAGATATGCCCAATGAAGCCGAGATTAAAATACATATTAATCTCATTAAAAACATGTTTTGGGGGTGTTGGTTATAGCTGTGTTGGTCCACAGCTAAGGCCACAGGCAGACAAGGTTCTTTGGGTAAATGCGATATCTTTTATTAGACCAACTAAGTTGAAAAAATTGTTCTTTGCAAGCTTTGAGGCACAAACACCCTTCTTCAGGCACAGGGAGAGTTTTGTGTGCTCTCCTGAGTGGAAAAAAAGCCAATATGCAAAATACAGGTCTGTGAAAACGCAAATGAGTGGCAGCGAAGATCAGAGGTGATGGGAGACAGTAGGTATGAGACAGATAGAAGGTGGGGGGAAAAAAAAAAAAAGAGGGGATTGTTGACCTGGTAATAGAACATAGCTGGTAAAATACAGAGAAGTTACCTAAGGTTATCGGATAGCAGGCAGGTTATAATGTGCTATAAATCCAATGTCTATATTTAGTCCATGATTTTTTGTATCCAGTAGATTTATGAACTGAAGTTCGTAGGCTCATCTTCAAAAAGTGTTTTGTAAATTCCCTTTGAGGATTAGACTTGAGAGACTGGAAAGTGGTTGTTTTGCGAGAATTGTGCACCCACAGGTAATTAGATATTTTTGTCTTTGATAGATTTTTGGTGTGCTTTCATTCTGGTTTGCAGTTGTTGTTTGGTTTCTCCTACATATTTTCCCTCAGGGCATTTAGTGTACTTGATGAGATATATTACATTTCTGTAGGTGCAGGTGTAAGATCCAGGAATGGTGATGGTTCCGTTTTGGGTTTAGTAATTGTGGGGGTGGTGGAGATGTGTCGGTAGGTTCAACATTTCTTGTCCTGGCATGGTCTGGATCCATTCAATGTACTTTGGGCCATAGGAAGTTTGCTTCTGGTGATGAGGTTGGCAAGGTTTGGTGCTTGTTTTAAGATTAGGGTGGGTGGTTCTGGAAAAATCTCTTAAAAATTGGGTTTTCTTCTAGTGTAGATTGCAATTGAGAATTTTCTGTATAGTTCCAGGGAAAGATGGTATTTCATAACTAATGGTGTGTCATTCTTTTGGTACTGCAGCAACTCTTCATGTGATATCTGGGTAGCTCTTTCAAAAGTTCACTCTCTCTGGAGGAGTGTCCTTGTTCAGTGAAAGCCCTTTTGAGACTTGCAAGTAAAGGTTTCACCATTCTGGATATTGACTGTAGTGTCTAAAAAGGAAATACTGGTGCTGGAGGGGATTTAATAGCAGCCTTCAACTACCTGAAGTGGGTTCAAAAAAGGATGGAGCTAGACTGTTCTCAGTGATGGCAGTTGACAGAACAATAAGCAATGGTCTCAAGTTGCAACAAGGAAAATTTAGGTTAGATATCAGGAAGAATTTTCTCACCAGGAGGGTAGTAAAACACTGGAACAGGTTACCCAGAGATGTTGTGGAATCTCCATCTTTGGAGGTTTTCAAGACCTGGCTAGACAAAGATGAGACGATTTAGTTGAGGCTGGTCCTGCTTTGAGCAGGGGGTTAGCCTACATGACCTCCTCAGCTCCCTTCCAACCCTAATTTTCTATGGAGTATTCAAGAGATATTCTGATGGAGGGGTGATGATAGTCTGACGGTGGGGTCCTCCAGACCATGGGCACAGCTATGGGCACCAAAATGGCCCTACAATACACCAACTTGGGCTGTGTGACGCTTCAGTTGCCGATTTGATTTGGCGGAGATTCGGCCCAATTCGGTGGCCAAATCTCCGAATCGAAGCAGTAGACCCTTTAATCTCTCTGAATCGAATTGAAACCCTCCGAATCGATTCAGAGAGATTCAATGATTTGGCCATAGACACAGTTTTAAATGTTTTTCCTACATACCTCAAGGTACCAGGTGGCTCGTGAATACTGAGATGCTGGGGTGGATGGACTGTCCCATGGGAGCATGGGGGGCAGTCCCCAGCGCACACAGCAGAGAACCCAGAAGTGGACCAGAAACACTTTTGGTCCACATCCAGGTCTGCCGTGGAGCATGCGGGGGACCCTCCTCCCACCACCTGGCTCAGTGGCTGTACCTCCTGGGTCTGGGGGAGCATCCAGGGTCCCCCCGTGTTGCTGGGGTGGGGGGTGGGGGGGGGGGGGGGGAAAGTGTCCTCTGCTTACTTGGTGGTGGACCCAGAAGTAGACCGGAAGTATTTCTGGTCCACTTCCAGGTCTGCCGCCAAGCATGCAGGCCTCCCCCCACCCCACGCTCCTGTGGGACACTGCATCCGCCCCAGCATCTCAGAATTCATGAGCCACCTGGTACCTTGAGGTATGTAGAAAAAACATTTAAAGCTGTGTCTATGGCCAAATCACTGATTCTCTGAATCTGAAGATTCAATGTTGATTCAACAGAATCGAATCAGGACAGTGATCCAGATCAACGAATCAAATCACTGTCCCCCAAATTGGGCCAAATCCAAATCAAACATGACCCACTTTGCACACCCCTAATGCCAACCCTTTTATGGGATGTATTTGGTAGCCATGTAGTTCCGAGACAAAAAGAAATGCAAAACTCAATCCTGCCTTATCTGCATGTCAAAAAGCAACTCACAAAGACACTCTCATGGACCCAGAGGAACAGACTTCCACCTTCAGCTTCCTCTGTGCAAAAATAAATTTTCTTTTCTACCCATGGGGACATTTTTTAACCATCTTTAATTTTCCCTGAGCCTGAGGAAGGGCATATGTGCCCAAAAGCTTGTAGAAAAAGATCATTTTTTTTTGCAATTTCTTAGTTGGTCTAATAAAAGGTATCATCTCTGAACCAAGAGTTCTAGAGTTTTACAACCTTTCTATGGGCCACCTGGAAGAAGAATTCCTCAAGAACTGCACCATCAAACCCCATGCTATACTGAAGATTAATAGATGACATCTTCATCATTTGGACTGAAAACCTGCAATCTCTGATCAATTTCCATCAGAAATTCAATAATCATCATGCCTCCATCAGACTGTCTCTTGAATACTCCAGCACAAGCATTTCCTTTTTAGACACTATGATCAATATCCAGAATGGTAAAATACAGACCACCACATACAAGGAACCCATGGACCAACATACATATATATCTACACAGAACCAGCAATCACCCTAAACACATCAAGAAGCCTGTAATATACAGCTAAGCCCTCTGATACCACCAAATTTGCACTGAGAAGAACACACAATCTTCACGTTGGAAATCTCAAAAGATCTTTCACTCATCAAGGACAGTCCTTCAGAGAGATAGATTGCACTTTTGAAGGAGCCACCCAGATGAAAATCCCCACAAATCTCACGCCATTAGTTATGATGTACCATCCT
Organism: Alligator sinensis; assembly: GCF_000455745.1. NCBI lineage: Eukaryota > Metazoa > Chordata > Crocodylia > Alligatoridae > Alligator > Alligator sinensis. Next base: position 1,682,632 of record NW_005842282.1, on the reverse strand, counting down.
TCCTTGGAACGTACACAGAAAATCCTACAGACAAAGAACAATGTCTGCCTATTGCACTTATGCTGGCAGCACTGCCAAGTAGCTGTTATGTTTTAAGTTTACCTCTTAGCTTACCTCAAGGTAACTTATTCAGATGTTCATACTCTTAAGTTTTCTCTCAGTTTCCCTGGTATGAGTTAGGAGAAACTCCTATCCGGTTAGAGGTGAAACCTGTGTAAGGTCTTTTCTAAGCTAGAGAATTCCTATTTCTGCTGCCAGTGGGAGCTCTAAGGCAAATAGGAGTGCTGAACATGATCTGTATTGGTGTACACTGATGGTGAAGGCTTTCAATGCTTGGCAAATTTCATTTTGTAGAATAGTCTATAATCATGGAGTCTTCAAGGCTAGGCAAGATCTACATTTGTCATGTAAGGACATGCAGAGAGAAATCTGTTTTTGTTTTGTTTTGTTTTGTTTTTTTAAAAAAAAAAAGAGAAAAATTTTTTTTTATTTCTTCTTAGAAGAAAAAAGGTATGTAACCATTCTTGACCCCTATTGGGTCACCAGTAACACTAGTATAATACGTGCAAAAAGATGGGCAGATGGACACGACCACTGTAATGCTCATCTATGTAACTTCCTTAGATATACAATCACATTTAAAATCAACACAGGATTAGTTCTGGAGAGAATGTAAAGTTTTCTTTTATTGATATATATATCCTTTATTATGCAACCATTTATAGCATTATTTGTCATTTTAAAAGGTGTGAGTTTCAATATTGTATAATACCATGCAAGTGAAAATGTAGCATCAAGTGCCAATGGCAAGTATAATCAAAGGCTGCTAATGCAATATGGATGATAGATCACCTAACAAAATTGATTCTAGGTTTTAATATCCTTTCCAGAGAAATTTGTCACACCATTCACTAGATAAAAACAGCAAGGTTTTGGGACTACAGCTTCCACATCGGGAAATTTCCTCGTACTGGTCATTTGAACAATCCTCACAGAAAAGGTACCATATTTACACAAATGAAAGATGATTTTGAATTCAAGATTTGTTATCATTTTCTGTGTATAGAATCTGATTAGTGGAAGGACATCTTTAATTTATCCCTCCTGCTGCTTGTGGCAAGGAAAGTGGTGACAGGGGACAAAGGGCCAGGTCCCCACCATAAGTCCCCTGCCTCTTGTTTCCCCAATGCCTGTGCCTGTCCCCTGAGTTCCTGCCCCCCTCCGATTTTTGCCCCCAACCATGCACCTTGCCCCCTGCCACTTTGTACCCATTCCCTGCCCTTGTCCCTTGTGCCTGTGCTTGCTCCCCACTCTGTCCTGTCCACCCACCCCTGTCCCTCCAATCCTTGCTCCCCCCTCTTATCTTCTGCTGCAGCTCTGCTCCTTGAGGACACTCAACAGCAAAATGGGCCCAGCCCAGCTTAGCTCTTGGCCACTCCAGCCCAGAGACAGCAGCTCTCAGCTATGCTGGGTTGGGACTTGAGCCAGAGCACAAGGTAAGAGGGGGAAGGGGCAGGACGGAAGGAAGGCTGTGGGGTAGAGTGTGGGGGGGTGGCCTTTAGTCTCCCTCATGCTCCCACCAGCTGCATGCCCTCCCCCACCACATGAGCCATTCTGGTCCAGGGCAGGCAGAGGCTCAACTGCAGCTTCAGCCCTGAGCTGAAGACCAGAGCCAGAGTTGATATGCTGCCTCCTGTGGGCTGGGACTTGAATTCAAGGGTTTCTCCCCACCATGCTGACTGGGGGAAAAAACCTCATCTTGAATTTGAGTAAATATGGTAGTTTAGATAAATACAGGAAATTGCTGCTTGCTTAACCTGTTGCACAAAAGCTCACCTACATTTTAAGCAATACCTGCATTGCCTGGTAATAAACACATGCGCACAGTTTGCATATATCTATTAGCGAACCACCACTTAATGTGTGGAATTTTGGCAATTGCTCAAGTGTCTAATCTTTGGTAATTGTTCCATATGCTGCACAGAAACCAGACTGCTGTGCTGCACTTCATAATGAGAAATCTTTAAAAAAGATCATGTGTGATGACTGTGTATTTATCTTTGAGATTACATATTACTTACAAGTCTTTGTTAGTTTTATAAGTAAACCCACCAGATTTCAAGGCAAAGAATAGGGTTGACTTCTTACCCTAAAAGAACTTACAGTCTAAAACAAAATTACACATGAGGGATTGAGTTATGCCTCTGGGCTCCACTCTCGCATAGTGTGCGTCTCCTTTTATAGTGTTTTGTGATAAAGGTAGGAAAGGTTTTCTTGAAAAGGGTGGAGGGGGTATGGTCCTATTTGTCCTTTCAACATTTGAAGTTCAGGTCATGGCTATGCTGAGAGACTTTAGTGAAGACTGAGACTAATGAAAAGAGTTAATAGAGTTAAGCAACTCAGGCCAGAATGGATTGTCTTTAGCTTTATGCCAAATAAGAATGAACACTTAGAGTAGGGATGTCTCTGTTCAAGATTTAGCATGACTCTTCCTTAGCTGATGTGTTATAGTCCTCTAGATAGGTTTCTGACCCTGCTTCTTCAACACAATCCATGTTGTTCAAATTCTAAATTAATTCTCCACATACACCAATTCTGCATTACCATATTTACTAATTCTAAAGCAAATTGTCTCCCCTTCCCTCCCCCCCAATTTCACATGGGAAAAATAGCCCCTTATGTTAGAATTAAGTATGAGAGCAGTGGGGAGGCAAGTGGCTGCAATACCAGCTGTGAGCCAGGGTTGGGGCTGCCTTCCCCATCACCTCTGCTATATCTTGCCACATCTTCCCCCGCACAAAGCCTCTGCTCCCCCACCTGCCCCTCTCCCTCCCTCTGTGCTGGCAGGCTCTGTGTATGTTGCAACCTGGGGCACTTAGCACAGCCCCAGCCGAGCCCCAAAGCAGCAGCACACAGCTGCTAAGGAGGTGGGACTGGGGCCATTCTCAGTGCCCCTGCCTAGAACCGGGACAGAGTCTGCCAGCATGGAGCAAGGGGGAGAGGTGAGCAGAGGCTGGAGGAGAGAGGGGAAAGAGGGAGCAGAAGCTGAGTGGCGGGGAAGGAGGGCCTGAGGCTGCAGAGGGAGGTAAGTAGGGGGCAAAGGTGATAGGGGAGAAGGCACAAGCAGGGGGCAAGCTGCTTGACCTTCCCATATCAGCTGCCCCCACTGTCTGTCCCCCTGAAGTGATGGGTGAGGTTGATTAAATTACATTTTATACATGGAAAATTATAACTGATTTATAAATTTTCCACATATAGAAACTAATTACTGGGGGGTCATCTTAAATTCAGGATCATCTTAGATTCAACTAATAAATAATACCATTTTTACATGCACATGGTATCCTAACCAAAAAGGGGTTTAAGCAAAGGGTAAAGTAACAATAAACTATTAAAATATGATGGGATAACAATCTAAACTCCTCTCCCAAATTCCCCAAAATTCAAAAGCCATCCACCTCACCACATGCCCTCCTGCTCCCTGCCTCAGACCTAGGATAGCATCTCTCTCTGCCCAACCCAAACTCAGCTCTCAACCCCTCTTTACTACCTCCATGAACAAAACCAAATTTCTTCCCATATTCTTTCTAATCCCTACCCACTCCTGCCTTATGGTCCATTTTAGGAAAAACAGGTTTTCCCCTGGAATATAGGTTGATAACTACAGATTACATGCTTGAATTTCTGTTGCTTTTGCAAACTCTAATCTTATACAATCCAATAACCAAGGAGAGGACCTAAAGGGTTAAATATGCTAGAAATAGTAAAATAAGAGAGAAAACATCTGCGCCAAAGAGTTCTCTCTAGGCACCACAGTGTCTTCAACGTAAAATTCCATGTGCATACACATCAAGACAAATATTTTTAGTTAAATAGAAGCTGTTCGCAGGTTTAAACAAAGACAGACCCATGTTAAAAGGCAAGATTTGAATGGCAGCTCTGAATTCAGACTGTATATGATATGTGCAGCCAAAGCACTGGACCCAAATGGATTTGTTTTTTAGGGGTTCAAAATCCAAATTTTCCTAATTTTTGAGGTTTGTGGGGAAGGAGAAAGTGGGTGGTTGGATGGGAACATTCTGACATTTTGTTTTGTTGGAAAATACTAATTTATTGAATCCCAAATGTTTCACTCTTGGTTTTGACCAACTTCCAGTGAAGAATGGGTAGGGTTCCAACAGAGCTCTAATGGTTTCCTGCCAGCTCATCTTGTGGGCTGTTTCTTGTCTTCAGGCTTCAGTGGTAACCTGCCATACAGACTGCTCCAGGTCTGGGGATCCAAGACTCCCAGCAGGGAAGGCTGGGTCTGGAAGCTCCAGCTTGACATAGGCTCAATCCTGCCTGAGTGGGGATTACTGCCTGCCTCCTACACCCTGCCCTCACCATGACAGAGCAAATGACCCTGCAGGGTACCCTTATAAGGCTACCACTGCATGAAGCAAATGCCCCTATCCAGCACCTCTAAAGGCAGCCTTTGTGGCCCTTTCCCCACAGTAGTACCATATTGTTCCAATTACCAGTTGACCCTGCATATATATTGAGGATGATTCTTGTTCTTTTTGAGGGGAAAAAGGTTGTCTTATAATTGTAACAATATGGTTGTTCTAAAATAAAGTAATGAGTGAGAACTAACTTTAAATAATGTATTTTCAGCTTTCCTGTGTACATCATAAAGATACAAAAAGTACAAAGAGCATTTTTATAGGTCACTTTCACAGGCAAAATGAATATCTTCCATCACTCAGGAACCTAGTTCAAGGATTTTTATTTTTTTTTTACATCTAAGTGGTAGATCAGTAGTTCTCAACATTTTTAGACACAAGGGACCCGCAGGAAGACTCAAAGCACCTCTCAGAAAGTTCCAGATCTGAGGTTTCACTTATTTTTTGACTATATAACAATAATAGATCGATTTTCTGTTGCAAAGAAGTCAGAAAGACCACAGCAGGTCAGAATGTTTTTAATGCTGTGATTTCCTATTTGAAATCTCTAGGTTTAACTTGTGAAACATGTTTGCACACCTAAGTGCTAACATTATGTGGCACCCTGTGGCATCCTTGAAAGGATCTCAAGGCACCCCAAAGTGCCATGGTACCCTGGTTGAAAATCACTGTTGTAAATGAAAAATCTAATGGGAGTATTTCAGGCACTGGTGTCTGTTCCCAGCTCTGCTACTTGTTCTGTGGCCTTAGGCAAGTCAGTTCAAGTAGGTTTCGGTTCCATTTCAGTTTACCATTTATAAAAAATGATATAATAAATATCATTTTTACAAATGCTCGCTAAAATCTCTAGATTCCTTATTAAAAAGATAGTGTACATTCCAAGTTTTGTTTTTCCGTAAAAGCTGAAGGGAAAAATAGCCATCAAAGAACAGCAGAGAGATGCATCTTTTAAATTGCTGTGTTAGAAATATCACTAAATGTTGCAGGAAACACACAGGATGCTTAACAGTTAACCTGATTTCCAAGCAGTTTGTTTTCCATGCATTGATTTGTAATTGTCAAACTGCAAACACACCTTAATCTGAACCAGATGTAGTCTTATCTCCACATATGGCATTTCAAAAGAGGTTAAAATGTTGGTATAACAGAGAGCCAGAAGGCTCCTGTTACTTGAAGAGGAAAGGGCAGTAGGAGGAGCTAATTACAAGGAAAATAACCAGCCAGGGGGAAAAAACAGAGGCCAGGAGGGCATATCACAGAATTGGTTACCTTGCAATAGTCCAGCAGGGATACAAGACATTCCTACAGTGGCTAGCCAGTAGCAATAAACTACCTTGGGGTGAAGCCAGCAAGCCTAATCAGAAAACACCTGTAGGTAGCTGGGGACGTCACCTGACCAGAAAGGGGCAGGGCCTGGGAGATGCAAGCCCAGGGATGAAACCAGGGCAGGTAGTCTAGCCCTGGAGGGCACCAGGTAAAGAGCTCTGTAGAGAGAGATGCCAGTTGCTAGATGACCCATTGAGATTCTGTTAGGCTGGTGATGTTACATAAGGGCAGTGGGCTTATGACTTTGGTTTGAGTTTTAACTGATGGACTGGGTTTGGGACTGTAGGGAAGGTTTGGAGGTCCCAGAGGGTCAGGGAGGTATAAGGCTTAAGCCTGCTAGGGGCAGGGCACAAGCCGCTGTAGCCCAGGAGGGGTGAGAACCAGGGCCAGGGGCCTGAAGTCTGAGAAGGATCAGAGCCAGGGGCCTGAATCCCAAAAGGGGCAGAGTCAAAGTTCAAGAGGGCAAGACAGTGCTGTAGCAACAAAGTTTGTATTATATGGGGCAAAGCCCGCAGCAGCAGCAGCCTGCTCTCTCTCTGCACACAGATCTGCCCTGCCACCTCATGCTTGCCCAGGAGTGCATGCAGTAGTAGGAGCTGTTGTTCCTCAATCCCCGTGCCTCCTCAGACGAGCTGCTCATGGCTCCATCCTGTGCCCCACCCCAGCTGGGTAGCACCTGTTGGAACCCCTTTCTTTGGTGCCTGAGACGGTTGCCCCACTCATCTCCCCCCCCCCTTGCTATGGTACTGGGGCAAGACTTGGATTGGAACCCAGAAGTCAGGTCAGACACAGTGGGCCTAGGTTAAGGGAACCAGCGAGAGGAAAGGGTTGGAAACCAGGAATGCTGTGGTCCCAAGGGGCTTGAGGTAGCCTGCTATTGGATTGGGACCAAGTGCCCCCTGAAGTCATTCATCATTAACATGTGAAAGGCATGGACACAGCTGTAGGGGAGGTTGGAGACTGTGAATAGCCCATAAGGTAACAGGTGCTGGAAGTGCTGACAGAGTGCGAGAGCTATATTGAATCCAGCCAGATCCAAGGGGAATTTGCAGGCAGGAATTCAGAGTATGGCTCACTCTATGACCCTTGGGCAGCCTCCCTTTCCAAAACTGACTAAGAACACTATAAGCTGCTATGTGTAGAGTCTGGGAAGATCACAGCAGGGTATACTTGATCAAGCTAGTTGAGTTGACCAGTTTTACTTTTGCTGTGGACTTTGGCCAAGGACCCACTGTTTAGGGCCCTTGCTTCTGCTGTAGCCAGGCTAGTAGATAATACCTAGAGGCTACCCCAGGCTTGTTAGCAATGCAAAAAAAACAAAAGAAGTTAAACAAATAAGCTAGCACTTAGCTGTCTTCCAGGCTTCACCTTCTGGTTGCCTCTTATTTTTCAGAGGCTTTGCAGAGCTTGCAGGCTTGTGCAACAAAGCAAATGATCAAGCAAACAGAGAGAGAGAAGAGCCCTGCTCCGGGCTCTGCTTAACTCCTGGTAACTCCAGACAGCCTGCTCCCTAGCCAGGTGCAGCCCCTTGAGGCTGCTTTCCATGTCTTTTATCCTTCCCACTCTGGGCTCACATGACTAAACCTCTCTCACTGCCCACACCTGTGTCGGCTCCCTTGCTGAAGGACTCACCACATCTAAAGACCTGGTTCCCCAGCCTCCAGTAAGTTCTCCCCGGTCTGGGGTGGGTGTGCAAAGGTGCTTCCGGGCTGTGGGGCTCTTCAGACTCCCCCGAACCCTTAGTAACAGGGCAGGGCCCTGTTACAAACAGCAAGGCACGGCAGAAAAAAGTGAATGGAAAGGTACTCTAGACCAGGGGTCAACAATGTTTTTGGGCAGTGCCAAAAACACGCCAACCTCAACTTAGCAGATGGCAGAGGAGCCACAAGGGGCCTGATCCTTGTTGTAGCAGCTTAGGCTCTGTAGTGGGTGGTACATGCATTTGCCACTGGTAATGAGCTAGGTTGGGGTTCTGTGGATCCTAGTACAGCCACTTGCAGCATCCTGGTTGCCTGCTGCAGCCTGCTCAGGCTCTGGGCAGGCCCCTGCTGCCCACCAAGGAGCCCGGGCTATTTGCAGCAGGCACTGGGAGGCTGAAAGCAGCTGCACAAGGGCCACAGAGCCCTAGCCCAGCTCATTGTTTGTGGTGGGTGCACACGGGCATCTGGGTGGATAATTGGGGAACTGCGAGGGGCCTGATCCTTGTTGTAATAGTGCAACCCTGGCCCCCTCTCTACCATCTGCCCCTAGATGCACGTGTCAAGCAAAATGCCTTCATGTGCCACACTCTAGCATGCATGCTGGGGGTTACTGACCCCTGCCCTAGACCCAGAACAGGAAAGGAGCCAAGGGGCACTAGGGGCATCACAGCCAGCCCTGAAATCTCAGAGTAGTTACAGTTGGAAATTGCAGGAAAACTTATAGTGGCAAATGACGAAATTACCCACCAAAATGGAGGTTTCATCCATATCCTGTCAGTCAGCAATTGGTCTATGCATGAGTCAAAGCAGGAGAATTTTATTCTGTGGTCCAACTTCTGCATTTCTGATTCACCCAAATTCTTTCAACTTTTCATGTGCTGACCTTTGATGGAAAGATTCATCTGAGTAAAAGGTTCTGTACATCTATTAAATGTTTGTAGGTTCTGACTCTTACAGTGGAAGAAGCATTACCTGATACTGTTTAAAGCTACTGTTTGCCTCAAAGGCTTTTATAATTTTCCTTTTCAAATGTATAAATAAACATGTAGAAATTTAATTTAGTAGTGTACAATAACAAGGTATCCTGTTATGAGTTTTCCTCTGTTATATGAATAGACAGATTCCTTGTGGATGATCTGGTTTCTCTACTTCACTCATGTTTCTTTTAAAGGGAGACATTTTATATTATGACATCTTACTGAGTTCCAGAAGAGGCTCAAAAATGTACCTTTCTTAAATCTGGTTTTCAGACCAGATATTTAGTACTTAATATTGACTTCTCCAGTAGAGTCTCTCTCTCCCCTTGCCTTCCTCCCTCTCTCTCTGTCTTTCTTGAACATACATTCATTCACTCTGCCTCTGAAAGAAACAATTCATGGGAATATGGATAAAGCTCTCAGGCATTTATAGCACCTCTCTGTTTTCCTTTCAAAATCCTTGCAGATGATCTATATTCCTCTTGTGTTTCCACAGCAAGCATGATTATATTTGATGGTATTAAAAAATGCAGAGTAAAATCAGTCAAAATAAATTGATAAAATGGTTTGATTGATTTATTTCATACTAGGCTTCTAGTATTAATTGATTTTTCATTTTTATTATAATACAGTCTGCAATATAATCTAATAACAAAAAGAGTCCTTTTGATCTCACACAGTGTATGAAATTGGGGATCAGATTTTCAAGATTACTTAGATCAGAGATAATTTGGAAAAGCTCTGACACAGCATTATCCTTTTTTCTATTGGCCATTAGCAACAGTATACAAAGTGTAAAATTCTTCTTTTAAAATTCAGACTGTATATTCAGCATATAGATAATTTTCATAAATCAGCCACATGCTCTAAATAACAGAAAAAAATCTTGTATTCTAGAATTTTGTTTTAAAAAGGTACAAAATGAAGTGAAACCATGGAGAGACTGAAGGGTATCCAGGTTGTAGCCGCCATACTGGTCTACAGGAAAGAGCAATCAGGACTCATGATAGAGGTGTGAAACCTTTTATTAGGCCAACTATATTTTTGCAAAAGAATGTCTTTAATTGCAAGCTTTTGGTCACAAACACCCTTCATCAGGCTTCGGAGAAAAGATTGTAAAAGTTCTCCTGGGTAAAAATGAAAGTTCATATTTCATAGGAAAGTTCATATTTTAACTCTCCCATGGAATATGAACTTTAATTTCTACCCAGGAGAACTTTTACAATCTTTTCATTGATGCCTGATGAAGGCTGTTTGTGCCTGAAAGCTTGCAATTAAACACTTTTTTTTTTCTGCAAAGAACTCTAATAAAAGATATCGCCTCTACCACAAGTCTTGATTGGAGAGACTGAAGAAATTTGAAAGCAGATATTTCTTTTCTATTGTTTTAAAAATGTTGAAGATGTAATTGATCAAGTTTTTGCAATAATATGATGGATCTCCTAATATTCAGGAAACCTCGTTTTCCTGTATAATCAGTTCTTATACAGTGAAGATCTTGGGTTCATTTGTAGAACTGTATAATGAAATAACTTGATTGATATTCAGTTGTGTATTGATTTTTAGATATATACTAGCCAATTGCCTGTCAAGAATGACAGGGTGGTGGGGAGTGGCAGGGATGAAGGCTCCAGCCCTGCACCCACACACCCCTTGTCCTCATCTGGCCCCGCCCTGCCCTTTGGGCCCTACAAGATCTTGGGTTCATTTGTAGAACTGTATAATGAAATAACTTGATTGATATTCAGTTGTGTATTGATTTTTAGATATATACTAGCCAATTGCCTGTCAAGAATGACAGGGTGGTGGGGAGTGGCAGGGATGAAGGCTCCAGCCCTGCACCCACACACCCCTTGTCCTCATCTGGCCCCGCCCTGCCCTTTGGGCCCTACCCTGTCCCCCCCCCCCTGTTGCTTCGGGCCTGACCCCCTTCCCCCTGGCGGTTCGGGTCTGGGCCCACTCCCCTCCTTATACCCTTCCCACCACTGCAGCCCCCCGTCCCCTCCCCACTGCAGCCAGACAAACCCCATTCTTTCCCCCCCCTGCCCCCACTGCCGCTGCCTCCAAGGAGCAGGGGGGCTGGGGGGAAGCTTGCCGTGCTATCCTCTCCATCCCCCTTGGCCAGCACTCCATGTTGCCACTGCCTCCAGAGAGCAAGGCCAGTGGGGAGTGGGGGAGGCCAGCACTGCTGGCCTCATCCCCCCTGTTCCTTCTCCTCTGTCCCCACTGTCATGGTGGCACATCACTGCCTCCTGTCCAGAATGCTCTTGGAGCTGCTGAGATAACCAGAGTTTGAATAAAGTGTTATGGAAAGACTAAGGCTTATATATGTATGTATATATATGTATGCACATATATGTAAAGTTTGATCCATATCAGGTGGAGCCTTCTGTTACCTTCAGTGAGTTTTGAAGCCAGGTCTTAGTGCATGTACAACAATGCACCTAAAATTTTCTATCCATTTAACTATAAGAAATCTCTCACCTACTGTCACAAACTTTCAAAACTGAAAAAGCATTTCAAATCTGATCACTGCATTTAAATGTATATGATATAAGTTGTTGACTGAATATAACTGTAGACTGTTTTCTTAGTAGTCAAGGATATCCAATGCCGAGTATGTCACTTTTATGGAAATCTAGTGGCAGTCCATTTGTTTCTGTTCCATAATACAACATTCCTTAAGTTAATGGCACCTAAGCAACTCTATTAGGTTTGTTTGCTTTGTGATTGCAGCTATAGCTTATTGACACCTCAATGTATATATAAAACTCGGGATTGTTTATTCAAATTTAGCGATAGAATTGGGAATTTTCAATGGGATGTATTACAAGATGGAGTGACCCTAAATCCTCATGACTAATGTAAAGTGTATTAAGTTCAGTATCCTCAGCTTTGCATCTGATCCAGTTACCATTATAGTAACTTCTACTACAGTCCCATTGACTCTGGGGGAATCACATTCACCCCTTAATGTTGAATTTGTTCATTACTGCTTATTCATATATGAGTGGCTCACTTGTCATAGTGGTCAACAAAGAGGTTCTTGTCTTCAATTTTATAATGTCTGCAAATCCCTTGTCTCATGCCCCCGTTGCCTCCACTTTATAAAGCATAAGCATACTGTTTAAACTTGGGGACAAACTAATTTTTCTTTCCTCATGCTTTAGTTGATTCCTTAAGTATTACTAAAAATCCTTTGTGATAGGGGGGCAGACTGGCAAAGGTATTTAAGCACATTAAGATAAAAATAGGAACTTACTTGGATTTTCAGAAGGACCTGAGCAGGTACCTATCTCCCACTAGTTAGAAAATCCTAGTAGACTCTGTATTTTCACCTCTGTGGTAAAGATACAGAGTGTGGCCCTGAGTGAGTAACTAACCAGCTAGCAGTAGCTCACAACTTGCCCAAACTGCAAAACAATATGTCTCAAGAATCTACCACTAAGCTGTGCTCCTTTGTGAGATCATTTGCCCTAAATGGAGGGCACCTTTCTTCAGGGCTGGTTTCTCAGAGAAGAGGGGCCAATGCCTATATTGTACACTTACCTCTTTTACTAGAGACAGCAGGAGAGTATTTCAAGCTTTAAACCATGGCCAGACTTTTGAACCAGTTTTCCCAAATGGCACTGATATTTGTACTTGGGCTGCTCACAGATATGGGGAAAAAACCAAAAGGTGCATCGCTTTAAACTTGGCATACTCCCATGCTGAGCCCAGCACATGCCCGGAAGACGCATTGCGTTAGTTGAACCCAGTTCACTCAACGTCTATATTGATTGGGTGCTTTAGTGGGGCTTTTTTGGTGGTTTTATCGAATAGCTGATTAAATTGGCTTTTAGTTAAAAGCGCCAAAAAGTCCCAATGAAACACCTGCTCTATACAGACACTGTGGTGCCGGGCTGAACTAATGCATTGCTTCTTCCAGTAAAGCACTTTTTTTTTCTTTCACATCTGTCATTACCCCTGTCTCATCTGTGGTCAGCATAGCACATAACCTTGCACATAGATTCATAGATGTTAGGGTCAGAAGGGACCTCAGTAAATCATCGAGTCCGAACCCTTGCCCTACTCAGGAAAGAGCACTGGGGTCAGATGACCCCAGCTAGCTGCTTATCCAGTCTCCTCTTGAAAACCCCCAAAGTAGGGGGAGAGCACCACCTCCCTTGGAAGCCCGTTCCAGATTCTGGGAACCCTTACTGTGAAATTAAAATTAAACACACATTTAAGTAGTCCACTGAATAGAGATGAGCTTAAGTACCTGCTTAAAAGCTTTCCTGAGCTGGGTCTCTAAATGCCTTTATGTTCAGAGCAGCAGACCACCCACTGATTCCACTGAAGTCAATGAGAGATGGTAATGGTGTGAAAATCAGTCCATTTATACTTAGTGATCTGATCAGCCCACTGAAATCAATGGGGGCTTTTCCATCAACTTCAGTAGGCTTTCGACAGGCCTTATGGCTGGAATTCTCACAGAAGCCTAAGGGCCTGGACAGACATTCATTTGTGGCATGACCAGTGCCTCAACACTTTGTAGTGCTATGAAAGTCTAGTGTTATTAGGGGTGTACTTACATTCACAACTCCCTGGCTGGACAGCTACAAAGTCATCATAAAGGCATGCTCTCCAGCCAAGGTGACCAGGGAGCTACTCCTCTGCTCCCCATGTTCCCAGGGGAGCTTCTCAGTAAGCATGCCCTCTCCCCACTGCGAAAGGGGGACCACCAGGCAGGCTCTTTGTGATCACTGGGCAACCAATCACTGACAATGACTGGCAGGTACCAATGCCTGTTATCAGGCATGTGCATACAGGTCTTTCTACCAGTAAGAATTTTGGAGAAATTTTTACCAGTAGAAAAATAGCCTGGGAGCTGGAGCCGACATGTGTTCCAAGGGCCAATCTTGCCCTTAGGTGGGTCCATTATTTAACAGCCTGTCTTCTGTTCTGCCTGCGAAGTGGGCAGGCTGTCAATTGGCAGCTGGACACTGGTGAAAATCAGCAGCTGCCCCAGACAGCCTAGGGAAGGTTCCAGCACTGGGAGATGTCCCCACATGTCACCAATCAGCTGATTGGTGGCACGTGGGGGGAAGGGGATATTCTCCCATGGTGGGAACTCTCCTATTTACTGTTACAAGAGAAATAGTCCCTTCTGCCTGGCTTGTCCTTCACTGCTACAGGTTGACCCAGAGCAGTGTGGGGGCAAGGCTCTGGGTTCTGTCTTCCAGGAAGGTTGCTGCTGCAAAAGAATGCCACCTCCTACCACCAATCAGCTAATTAGTGGTGTGGGGGTGGGGTGCATTTTCTCAGCTGGGGAAACCCATTCCTGGAAAATTCTCCTCCTCTCACCATGCAGCTGATTGGGGAGGGGGAGGGAGGGGAGTTATTTTTCAGGGCAGGATCTCAGCATGGCTCCCTAACAGCTCATACTTTGGCAGACTATCAGGGAGCCAGTGCCCTCCCACCCTCTCCCTTGGGGAGAAGGAGGGAGAACAGAGGACTCTGGGATATTGGGTGTCCTCACACCCAAGTAGTGGTATCATTAGGGCAGGATGACCAAGCAGCCACAGCTGTAGTGGCATGAGGAAAAAAAATGACTGCTGCTGCAACTGGACAGTCATGCTTGCAGAGCAGCAGCAACCAGAAATCACTGTTGTCCCTGTATGTGGCATCTGCCCTGGGCGCTTGGCTGTATCGTTACATCTGCACCCAAGAGAAATGTACAGGCATTCAAGTTAGATCGTGAGGAGGGAAATCTTCCTCATAAGTATGTAATGTAAGTTCTTGTGGAAGTGCCAAGCAAGCCAACATTTTCATTTTCAATGGCTTTTCCATATCTTTTACAGTGAAATGGAGAAAGACTGCTGTTTCCAGCTGTCTCCTCAAAGGAGATCTATTAGACACCTCTGATATTTATCAGCTCTTCTAAAATTACCTGTTTGCAGATAAAGGGGGCATTGATTATCTGTCAAAGGATGTGCCTGATTTACTCTATATTTCAGGTATGTCTGTACTGGTCTCACTTTCGGAAATTAGTTGAGAAAACCACATGCATTCTAAAACAGCTGCCACATATCATCCCAGAGATGTCTTCTATCACCAGTCATGTTGACTGGTTTGAATTTTGTATTGTTACTCTGTTATGATTTTCAAACCCCAGGACCTAACTCCAGTCAGGGAGTGGGGTGAAGCAAAGAAATCATTATTATCTAATAAAGGCATTTTACCTGTAGGCAAAATATCTCTTGGGGTTGTGATGGATGAGACTGCCTCCAGAGGCAGCGCCTACATATCCTTTCATGATGTGTAGTTTGCCTACATTCAGTGCTACCCTGGAGCTGTCATCTCTATCAGATTGTCAAGCACTGGTAATGCTCACCTAGTTATTGTGCTTGGGAAACACAAGGGCTAGGACTGTGGCCACCTTGGCAAAGGAATACAAGTGTATATACAAGAAAGGCTCCAAGCAACCCAACTTTGCCAGTGCAAAGCAGACAGTAACTTGGCCCATAAATATGTAGTGGCTGAAAAGGCTCTTTATGGATATAAGGTGATAACACTGCTGCACTAGTTGGCAAGCTGAGACATGGAAGAAGCAAACTAAAAAGTTGTTTAGTTAGGAGAATGCAGAAAGGATGGATTAAATAGGGACCAATTGGGGAATGATTTTCCTGCTCTTGCTGCAGGCACTGCTAATGCTGCAGGCAGCCTCATATATGATTGAGGACCTCTCATGTTATTTAAGGCTTTCATGCTATTTTAATGTCTACAATTTGGTTTCTGTGATGAAGGCCACTCCTGGTCATTTCAGGTTTATGAAGTAAGGAAGGAATCATTTAAGGAAAGAAAAGTAGAGAGCCA
The DNA here is from genome assembly GCF_000455745.1 of Alligator sinensis. Taxonomy (NCBI): domain Eukaryota; kingdom Metazoa; phylum Chordata; order Crocodylia; family Alligatoridae; genus Alligator; species Alligator sinensis. The sequence goes on along the minus strand of NW_005842282.1, from coordinate 1,667,329 downwards.
TGCTTTGTTACAGGGAAGAGATGTGCACCATAAAGCATGTAAGATGGAGTTTTACAAACATGACCTTAACAGACCACAGTCATTTTTATGCATTGTCTTTTTATGTCTTTGTACAGAACTTGGCACAATAGGATCATGGTCTTGGGCACTACTACAAGTACAAATAAACAATCATTATAAAGATTCATTAGGCTAGAAAATGCTTTAGGAAATCTCAGTTCAAGACTATAATTTGTGAACAAAGATATAGTGGGAGTTTCAAACGTGCTTAAATGACTTAGAAGCACAAGTTCCATCAAAAGTCAGTGGGACTTATGTGCCTAAACTTAAGTTCTTAAATTCCTGCCAATAATCATTCTTCATCTAAACCCAAACAGCATCTTTTCCATTCCTTTTATATAATGGTGACAATACAGATGAACTAAGCAGGATTAAAAGAAATGGTGTAAAATGGTGGGAGGGGGGTTGGCATGAAAACTAGAGGAGCACAGGCTAATCACAAGCAGACTGAGAAAGTCTAGTCATCTTTGAGAAATGCCTAATTGAACCTCTGACTGTCCTTTTCAAGTGTTCTTTGCATCTTTTTAATCTGGAAGCATAGTCAGTTGTTCTCTTCATGTATTATGCATGGCTGAAAGAATATACCATGTTTTTTTGCATTGAGGGAGTGGAATAATTTTTTTTTAAATTACACTCAACTACTGCTCAGGGGGTGACCACATGTGGATTAACCGATCATCTGACTAAGGATATGAGTTTTAGATTAACATAAAAATCTGGCAGATCTACAGCAGACCTTGTCCAGTGTTAGAGTAACTTATTCCTATTAGTTTCTGGGAAGGGTCTGTAGAGGAGACAACAACCTATTGGTAAAGTAGGCAAAAATGTATAAGAGGCTGACATTGTTCTACCCTTTTGTGACAACTGAAGTTGCAAATTAGCCTTCTGGCTTCTTTTATCCAGATCTATGTATTTATTGAAATGAAGACTGACATGGTCTTCAAGGTCCAAAGGGAGATGTAAAACCAAGTAAACTTCTGCTCTGTCTAGTGGCAACAGGTCATTTTGAGGTTTAACATCTGTGCTAATTCCTCTTCCTGTGTGCATGTGTGAGATAAGTGCAATTAAATGGCATTTGCTGCAAAAAGTTGGTTTAATTGCCTGTGGAAGTCACTTTGACACAGTTCAATTGAAAGATACTTCTGCATGGGAACATTATTATATGACCTAGCTGTGGACACCTGGAAGAAGGAAGCAGTATGCCAAATTAATCTCTGATGCAACTTCACTGGGAGTCAGGTGGTTAAATGAGAAATGAACAGAAAATAATACAATGGAAAAGGGTAGTTCTGGCACAACACCTCTTCCAGGAATATGGGTGATGACTGAAAGTGGAATGTTATTAGAAAGTACTGTCAAAGGTATATTAAACTCAGGAATATGGTGATAGGAAGCACATAACCAACCCAGCAAGAGCAATTACTTGAGAGGTATTCTACTACTTATACGTACACAGCTGGGGCCTCTAAGGAAAGGGTTTGTTTAGGAGTAGATGAAAGGTCATGTCGGATTGATTTAGCACTTAGGAGAATTACAGGTATTTTGCTTAGTCCCTAATCTACTAAATAGAAAACAAGAGTTTTGTGCCATCTGTTTCACTTAAAAATGTGTCCTTTTCCAATTAAAGACATTTATAGACAGATAGTCTGATGTAAAGTTTAAAAAAAAGAAAACTATCTTTAGAAGGAGATCTAGGCTTCTCTTCAGTTATGCTAATATATGTTTGGAATGCCCTGAAGTTTAGAACAAATTTTAATTCCTTGTTTAAATGTAAATAATATTTTAACTTTTAATTTGTATGATGTGGCATAGGATTGAATTACTGTGCATCAATGTGATTGTACACTGCTGGGACCTGCTATGATGTTCAAATGACAGCTGTCAGAATAGTTCAGTGTAGCCTTAATAAAACCCTGTACAATGGCATGAAAATACAATAGGTGTTAAAACTGAAGCACTAAACACAAAGTTCTTAGTTTGAAGCTTACAGATGGGAAATAGATTATGCTGTAATATACAAGAAAGACAAAGGCTGCTTTCAAAGTCGATAATTTACAATCTGCATAGGGGAGAATTAGCTATTGACTAAAATAAATGAATAATAAAACAAATGTAAATACAAAACTAAACCAAAAATAATTGATTAGTTACAAGCTATCAATAAATCATACATGCCAAGAAGCCTATATAACACATTGCTCCTCAGTGACATCCCTAGATCTCCATAATCCATAATACTCCATAGATCTCAGTTCATATTTGTAGCAGAAATCAGAATTCTGTAAAAAGTTTAATCCCTCTAGCAAAGCAGGGGCACAGTTTGAAATATTAACAAAATGCACATTTAACCACTTCAAATCTTTTAGTATACAGAGGATAATAGCAACTTGTCCCAGGGTTTCCTCTGATGTCAGAAATGTGCCCTTTATAAAGTAGAGGGAAGTCATGCTGAGCAGGATACTCTTCATTAGGCTGCACCTGCATAGAAAACATTCCTTCCTGACCATGGTAATTTCAAGTCCAGAGCATAATAGAATGCTATCAATTATACCTCTCACCCTTAACTCAGGACCTAATCTTTCATTAACTCTCTCAAATGAACAAACTGGTTTTCTAAAACAATCTGATGGGATACTGACTGGTAAAAAACCCAAAAAACAAAAAAACCCAGGTCTCTTCCTGCCTTCATTACAGCATTAAGGCCAGTCCCATAAGATGAAAAGTTTTTCCTTCTAAATACGGAGTATTTTTCTTTAACTTCTATTTAAGCTAATTGAAGATAGGGGTGCTTGGTACTTAACTGAATTGGGCTATGAAATAGCTAGCTCATGAAATAGTGAGTAACATATCTCATTCTTCCCTACAGGTACATATTTTCAGTATTGTTTAAATCAGAATTAATGGTGTTTAAAGGGTTCTGGGCTATTTTGCTTGTTCTTTTTATATACAACATGTAAGTGAGGCTTTAGCACCTTTCTTTCCTTGCATTAGTAATTAAAAATATAATGCAACATTATTTTTTACCAAGGCAAGCAACATGTTTATGACATCAGAGAAATTAATGCCAACAACTACAACCATTTGCATTTCTTAAATTGTATCTTCTTCTATCTTATTCCTAGTGTCTTGGGAAAATGCCAGGTTTGGACAATTACATTCAATTTGCCTAAATATCCTCTTGTAAATAAGAAATTTGGTATTTCCTGTGCTAAACAGTGGCAATTTTCCTCCCAGAAGCTGCTGCATTTATGTGGTGAATGGAATAATTCCTTTATATAAAACATGGTTTGTAAAGTGGCTTTGAAACCTCTCATATAAGTTCTGTATAAAACCATTATCATACTGAATCATATCTTAGTTTTTAGCATCTTTGATTGAAAGCAATTATATAAAATGCAATAATGAAATTCCTTTTAACCAATACAATAAAAGAAGTGACTCTTTGGGGCACTTCCTTTTTTGTAATAAAATGCAATTTGGAAACATTCCATTCAATTTCTACAGAAATGACTTATTATTGGCCCCATGAATAATAAATCTAGGACACAAGATAATCTATAGGTTATTTAAATGATGCATTATAAAGTTGGGATCCAAACTATGCAATGCTAAACTAACAACAGCTGGGGGAATTTGTGACCATTTGGCAAGTCTATATTTCTGCTGAAGGAACTGGTCTAAAAATGAATATACTACTTGGGATTATTTTTAATGGAGTTTTAAAAACTCCATAAATTCATTGTTTGTGTAACTGGCTAAATCTAGATTCTGTACAGGCCCTAACGTGGGAGAGCTAATGGAGAGAGAGAATAGTTAACCATATTGGTCTGCAGTCAGGCAAAAGGCAAGGTATATTTGCAACTTATAAACTAAATAAATCAGAGCTCTATAGCATAAGCTTCCATGAGTTTCGGTGAGCTCAGGCTCATGAAAGCTTATGCTATATACCTCCAAATTAGTTAGTGTATAAATTGCCAATCCACCCTGGTTTAGACCTGATTAAGGCCAGACTATCCCTTACATCAATTTAAGTTTGTCATGCTCTCAGGATTCAGACTACACTGTGTATAAGTAGGAATGGAAAATCTGCAACATACTTTTTTCAAGCTGCACTGATGCTGACCTGAAATGCACACAATATAGAGCTGTGCTTTACTTTGCCCTCATTTCAAAGTTTATGGTAGTTTCCAAACATCCAGTTATGTACTTGAAAGGGACCACCAAACTGTGGTTTAATAGCCATTATCTTACACAGAATGTGAACTCTGTCCTCCAGAGATGTAAACCTTGGCAAAACTTTTCAGATATGGCTGTCTAAATTTTGGCATCTAATATCTATCTTCATGCAGGTATGATGTTTAGACCACTGTTATTCCCCCTTGAAGTTAGAGCTATAAAGAAATGTGTGGATATTAATAAGGTTTTTTTAAAAAGAAAAAATCTAGAAATTATATAAAATCTCTCATTTTTCAGTGCATGTTTCAGAAAATTTTCTCTATGGGCAAGTTATTGTATACCAGCTTATAGCAAGATACTTGGAGGTACCCAGACTAAACAGACCATAGGTCTGGTCCACTTTGACAAAATCTGTGCCTTTATAAATACAATGGGATCCTCATATGCTCAGTGGGTGCATCTACACATACACTTTAATGCACAGTAGACTATTTTACTGTGCATTAAAGCATCCCGTAACAAACAGTGACATTATGCTAATGCTCAGTAAAATAATCTGTGCATTAAGCATCACTAAAAAAACATGAAAATGTACTACTGCGCATTAGCATAGCCTAATGTGCGTTAATTTAGAACCTTACATTGGAGGAACTAAATTTAATGCGCATTAGAAAAGGCACATTAATGCATGTGTATATGCTCCCAGTATCTCTGATAGTTAGGCCATGTTGATTTATGTGACTAAATATTGAGTAAGGTACCTCATTTTAAAGTGACAGTTTTCGGCCTTAATGCTTTAATCCACGTCCTAATCTGTTTATTTTGAATCCATTCTCAGAAGCCCCTTTGTCTCGATAAGTGAATAGGGTGTAAATCGACTTGAAGACTAAATAGAAGCATACCACAGTTGGAACAGCAAAGGACCATTTTGCTAGCTGAATGCAGGTTGTTTGACAGCACGGTTCCTTACAATGCTATCACTGTTTCATCTTATCAGAGAAGACATTGTCTGAAAGCTGAGAATATTTGATTGTCTGAAAGCTGAGAACTGTTACTTTGTGGAAAATCTCTGAGCACTCCTAACATTAATTTATGTAGTTCAATGGAAAATCAGATTTGCTGTCTCTTTTTTTTAAATAAGTTTTGAAAAATACATGGTCAGCTCCTCAGCTGGTTTAAATTATTTATACCCGTTGAGGGTCTGGCCCAATGAGGACAACATTAAACATTATATGTATTTTAGTTGTAATAATTCTCCTTAAAGACAAATGTTTTTTGTAATAATTTCTAAGTAAAAATATTATATATTTCAGTGGCACCTGTTTTCAGTTGTATGCCAATCTTAAAAAAAGTCCTCCCTGATAAAATTAGATTGTATACTACATGAATATATGCCATCATTTTAATTAGTCTTCTTACGCTAGGTAAATGCCAGTTCCTAAAATACTATCTTTACCATTCACATGAGAATGTTCCCTTTAATTAGACCAGCCCAGGATTTCAAAATTGGCTTTTAAATGATAGAGGCTTCCATTTTTTTGTGCCTACCTTCAGATTCCACGTGTGTGCCTTCCAGAGATGCCAGTCAACTTCTGTTGAACTCACCAGTACTTATCTCCTTGAAAAACCAAGTCTGAGACGTTTTGTTGCCCTCCTCCCCCTGCCAATCAGAGGCCAGTTTGCAAAAGTTGCTTTGTGGGTTTTTTGCCACTGAAGGTGCATGGATGGGCTTTTCAAAAGTGCAGTTTTGGTTTAATACTGCTCCCACTGGGATAGATAGGGACATTATTACTAACATAGTGGGAAGCCAGGTTAGGTCAAAACTAAAATTTGTGAAAAGATCACCCAATAGGTCTGATTTCAAAAGAAGAACATCCACTTCTTAACACATTTGTTCTGGAGAAAATATGAAATTTAACTGAAATGCTGCACTCAATAACCTTTACAGCAATGTGGTTAACATTAGAATTACTAGTCATAAAAAGGTGGCCATGTATTTCTATGTAAAGTATTCACAGGTGATTAAAAAATTACAGTAGTGTCAAGTGCTTTAAGATGTTCTTCAAGTTTTAAGTCTGCCTTGTGATGGCCTTTCACTGGCAACTGTACAGATTATGAAGATTGGTCATATCAGTGTAGATGAAAATGGGTTATTTCATTGTTAATTTCACTGCTATGTTTCCCCCTGAGTAAGCTCATTTCTCTGCTCACACAAGGGCTTCTAAAGCAAATACACAAAGTAACAAATTAGCACTGCATCACTAGCACTAGTGTCATGGACACAATAACCATTCTATAGAAAAATGAGCATTTAGTTTCTATGCAACAGGATGGAAATGTGCAAATTGTCAGTTGGTAACTAAATTTCATTTTGCTCAGCAGCACAAAGTTAGTGCAGTGTCACTGATACTATCCCACAGGAAAAGAACTACAATTAGGAAAACTACAATTTATAAACACAGCTCTTGAAATATATCATGCAAATTATTGTCTGAACTGCACACTAATGCAGAGAATCATTGAGACTTAGTTCACTGGGAGTACTCCTGCTCATATTGGTAAGACTGGCCATAAGGGATTTTACTTTATAGGCATAGTAGTCCCTTAAATTGACTGATGGAACCTCTTTCATTCCATCATCAAAATCACAGCTCCTCATGGCACTTTCTAGCTGCTTCTGACGCCTATAGAAGTGAGAGAATTTATTGAAGATGAGAGTTATAGGAAGCACTACCACCAGGATACCAGCTAGGATGCATGCAGATGCTGTCAGTTTGCCAGCAGTGGTCCCTGGGACAATATCTCCATAGCCAACTGTGGTCATGCTAACTGTAGCCCACCACCAGCAAGCAGGGATGGTGGCCAAACCCTCGTTTTCTTCTTTTTCAATGGTGTAAGCTACTACTGAGAAGATAGAAATCCCAACAGAGAGGTAAAGTAAGAGAAGTCCTACCTCTCTATAGCTATACTTTAAGGTGGCTCCAAGAGACCTAAGGCCAGTCGAATGTCTAGCAAGTTTTAAGATCCGAAAGATCCTCATAAGTCTCAGGACTTGGGCTACTCTCCCTAAATTTGCTAATGCCGGGCTACTTTCCACAACCAAGTTAACAATCAAGGTAATGTAAAATGGGAGGATGGACATGAGGTCAATCAGATTTAGTGCATGCTTGAAAAACTTGAAGAAGTCAGGAGCCACGGCAAACCTGGCCACCAGCTCAAAGGTGAACCATGCAATCCCAAAATGTTCCACGATTTCAAATCGGGAATCTTCCTCCGAATTCCCACTGCTGTCGACAATCTGAAAGTCTGGAAGGCTGTTCAGGCACATGGTCACAATGGAGCCGAGAACAACCACTATGGAAAGGATGCTGAATATTCGGCTCAAGACGGAGTAGCCAGGGTTGTCCAAAGCCAGCCAGAGCTGCCTCCGGATGTTTCCAAAGGGCTGCCTGTCAAACTTGGAGGCATCGTTGTAGAAGGCCAAGATCTCATCGAAGGAAGAGGTGGTGCTTTCCTGCTCGCTTTGATCTTCCCATTTCTCTTGATCGGGCTCCATCTTCCTGCCGTGGTAGCTGTAGCTGCAGCACGAGTCGATGAAGAATTCATTGATCCCCCAGTACTCGATCTCCTGGCTGAAGGAAAACACGCAGAGCTCGCCCATGACGTGCAGCTTGCCCGTGTTGTAGAAGTGCAACACGTAGGGGAACAGCTCGGGGTTCCTGTCGAAGTAGAACTCGTTCTTGGCATCGTCGTAATCGTCGCACAGCTCCAAGATCGACTCCCGGGAGTGGCAGCTCAGCAGCTTGCCCAGGCGCGTCTCCGGGAACCGCAGCAAGGTGTTGGAGCGCATCTTCTTCTTAAAGCCTCCCACGTTGATGCTGATCTCGCCGTCTTCCACGTTCGCCTCGGCTAAAGCCCGCAGGCTCTGCCCGGTCATAGTGAGCGGCTGGCGGGCCCCAGGGCTCCGGCACCTGGAGCGGGAGCAGACCAGGCGCTGGGAAGCCGCCGCC
>NW_005842282.1:1641664-1658859 GCF_000455745.1 Alligator sinensis | reverse complement strand
AGGGCAGGGCGGGAGCGGCCGGGCTCGCCTCCGCCCCCAGAAACGGGCTCGATCCCAAACTTAGCGCCCCGCGGGCGTGTGTCTGCCCTGCCTCCCCGCCGGCCCCCTCGCAGCCCGGGCAGAGCAGGGACCCTCTGCGTACTGCGATCAGTGGGCAGGCGCAGGCGCCCCTGGGGCCCTCGCGGCCCTCTCCAAGTGCCCATGTCCTCACGCTCACCGGCAGGGCTGGGGGCCCGGACCCCCCCGCCACGTAGAAGAGACCAAGAACAGGAGCTGCTCTAGAGGCACCTTCAACCAGCTGGCACCTGGCCGGGGAGATGCCATGATCAGCACCACAGTGGACGTGCTGTCAGTCCAGGTGGCTTTGCTGCACCTGGAAACGGAGCTCCCCTCCTCCCTCACCTTGAATGGCTTTGTGTAGTTGAGGGTGGAGATGTCTATACTGTAGCCCCCCAGTGGAAGATCTCAGTGGCTCCCTTTATCTTATGGAGATGGGGGATTTCTTCCTAGTTTGCTCCTTTGGCCTCCTGGCTAATGAGAGCCAGAGACAAATGGCTTGGCTGAGGGCAAGTGAGACTTGGGGCATCCCAACCCCAAGACCTCCAACTTGGGGTTTGCACGTGGGATGTGTGCCATGGATTTGGGAGTATCAGAAGCCCCCCACTGAAGTCTGGGAAGTAAGATCCTCACTGGTGATAACACCTCATGGACCTGAACTACTCAGCTCTGCTCAGTGGTTGGAATTTGGAACTGATTTGACTAATTTGGGCCCAGACATGAAATTTAAAACAAAAGCAGCAAGCTGGTGTTGGAAGGAGTCCTGAGGCTCAGGTGAAATGGAAGGTGCTCTTTAGCATGCTTCTTTCCCAGGTCATTTGTATCTTTGCGCTGTCTTTTCTTCACTCATGCCTGGCAGACCCTTTCTCATTGCAAAGGGTCAGAACATTTTTCTGTGCCTCTGCAGCTCCACTGAGGGGCATTGGATGCAGATTTCTGTACGGGCTTCCTTGAAACAAGCAAAATGGTGCTTTGGGAAGAACATGCACCTTCCTGTGGATGATATTTAGGGAGTCAGTGCTCACTTCCCTGTCTCATGCAGTAAACCAGCAAATTGTCTGTTTACAAGACCTCCCCTAGCTAAGAGGTATTGGTCTAAAGTGCCACCTCATCACCAAAGAGGATAGAGCTGGCAGCAGAGCCAGGCACAGCACCGCTGGCATAAGCACTCAGCTGCTCACCTGTGTTCCCCTCCATGATGGATCTATGGGCTATACTGTGCATGTGCACATGTCCTCTGTCTACTACACCTTACTACCAACACCACGGCCTTCTGCAACACTTTTGCATGCATCTATATTCAAAGCTCTTCTGCAGTCTGTACTTCCTGTTCCAATGCCCAGCTGCTGAGGGCAAACTCTGCAGTCACCAGAAGTGTACTGATGTGTGCATGCTCTGGTGGCTTGCTGCATGTCGTCAGAGCTTCTGCCAGCAAAACCAAGTAAGCATAGACAAGGCCTTTGTGTGTACAGGCTACATCCTGTGAGGAAGACCTGCAGACCTTTCAGGCACATGCTTAGCTCTCACAAAGGAGCCACTAAAGTGCACAGTCACTTTGTATACATGAACACAGAAGACCACAAGAATCCTTGGGCTTATATTTAAGCATATTTTTAGGGGCTTTGCTGAATGGAGGTCAGTGTGCTAAGGCCCCTGCAAAATGGCTCCCTTCTACTGCTCACCTCTTTCAGTGTCTCTCTTGTCTGTCTTGCCTTCTTTTACCGGCTCTGACCATCTTACTGTCTCCCTTTCTCTCTTCTCCCTCCTCTGTAGCACTGTCTCACATTCCTTTTATGTGTGGAAGGGGTCTGCCTTTCCCACTCTCTTTCCTTGGCTTCTCCCCATGCTCTTTCTGGGTCCCAGATAAAGATACCCATTCTCCCTGGTGGCACCTGGCTTTCCAACTTGGTTCATTTCACATTCGACAGAGTCTTATGTTGAATGTGAAATGAATGACACTGAATTATTCACGCCAATCTGTCCTGAGAGTCAGGGAAAGTACTGTTGCCATTCAACTCAAGTTTTCACCTTTTATTTTCTCTCTTGGCCAGGAGTGCACAGCAAGCAGGCAGCAGGCATTAACTATATAGAGTACTCTCTGCACAGAATTTGGGTACAGGTAACATTCGAAAGGCAGCTCCACCTTTCACTTATTATTGGAGCACATTTGTTTTTACATTAGGGTGGTAGTAGCACTAACATTAATGTTGAAATGACTATTCAATAGCTGTTGAGACAAAACCCTGGGGGCTTGGGTTGGCTCTCAGAGCTGCACCCCAGATTTGTGTAACTTTACTGGTCCTCCTACTCTACTGAATTGGTATGCTCAGGTTATTAATTTGCCCAGAAATCACAATTTACCACAGGCATTTCAGTCAAATAACAGGAAAAAACAACGAAAGGGCTTATTACATGGAACGAAAAAGTGATCACATGCTTTGACAATAGAATATGATAAAACAAAACTGTTGGACTCCCCTTTAGCCCTCGTAACACTTCTAGGAAAAGCCCTTGGGGGGTCAACCTCCCCTCAGTCACAGCTAGCTCCCTCCACCAGGGACCTTTAGTTCACCACTTCTCACAGGGAACCATCTCCTAAACATCACTCCCTCTAAAACATGCCACACAGCCCCCACTGCCACTTGGAACCAGGGAATCCTCTCCAGTATCTCTGCCTGTAGCTCCATGACAGCTGTACAGGTGGGAGATCCTTAGGATAACTAGTAATTATCCATTTCTTCTAGCACAAGGGAGGACAACAGTTTGATTGCATGACTGGGCGCCATGACCTGTGAAGCACTAAGCCCAGGTCTGACCTCAATTTCTCTTGCAATATTATTTATGTAGTTAGTAGACTTACAAGCTGCCCCCTTCCCCAAAATAATTTATAAAATAGAACAAAATATTAAAATAAGATTGTGTACCAAAACAAATGGCCCCCATAAAAATAATATGATACCTCCTGGGAATGCGGTGAGGAGTAACAAGGCAATGTTGGTGGAGCTGTCAGAAGCAATAGGTTCCCTATGTGAGATGAGTGTTATTCTGCATGCTTACTTGAGGTCTGAAATACATAAACACATTTCTAATATATTTGTATGGATAAAAATATAATTGTTATAGTGTTTTTCCCATTATTTTTCAAACATGGCATTCCTCCCTAATATTCTTATATGTTATGCATTCCAATTTTAAGGATTTTGGAAGAGAACTGATTTGAGGAAGGAAACTGTAGGAGTTTAAAGTGACACCCCATTGACTACAGGGTCTAAAGTAAAAATGTGGCATGTCACTTTTCACTCTATTTTCATTATTCCTACAGTCAATACAGATCTATGGATTGGGACAATGTTTTGGAGCTGTCTTCTCTATCTAGCTAAGAAGACATACTACATACATCATCAAGACCAAATCATTTTGCAAAATTTCTACGTGCTGATCTAAATAATCATTGTTTTGGAAAGGTGCTATATTTTTAGAGAAGCGGACTAAGGTTGCTTGCATATTCATGCTGGGAAACATCTCCCTTCTTTCTCTGGAGAAGTAGCTGATTCACTGAATTACTGTCCTGGAATACTTACTTCATGTTGCCTAAAAAAGTCTAAAGCCATCACACTACTGTTGCCTTATTCAATATTGTGTATTTATCATTGTGTGCACTAGGAAAAATAGGTAAAAATGTTGTCTTTTCTAATTACAATACAGTATCAGCAATTCCTAGACTTTAAAGCCAAAAGAGGCCGTCAGATCATCTATCATGACATCTTTTCATCACTGGCCCATAGAATTTCAACCTAATGTCCCTGCATTGGGTGTGATAGTAGAGCAATTAAAGTGTCTCACTATGTCTTTGGAATCATGAGTTGCCTCCAGTGACACAGCTGTGCCAGTTCCTTTGGGTAAGAGAGTCAAAAGCAGATAAATGGCATGCTAGTCACGTCATTCTCTTCTATGCCATTGGGGTACAGCAACCGAGATGCCTTTACCATACTAACCTTGATGAACTGCTTGGCTTGACTGGACCCTTGAACTTGACCCTGTAATGAGCTCAGTAACTTCTAAAGGATATCTTCCAGAAAGGCATCTTGTCTTGATGTGAAGCTATCGAGGGAGTTCAGCACATCCCTTGCTAGTCTGGTTAATTACTTTCTCAGTTAAAAAGCAGTGCCTTGTTTCAAATTTGAATTTGTCTGGCTTCAGTCTCCAGTCACTGGTTCCTGTTTTGACCTTCTCCGATATTAGATTTCTTTAGTACCTGATATTGTCTCCCTGGGAAAGTACTTGTATATCAAGCCATCTCTCAATATTCTATTTGATGGGTCAAACAGATTGAACAATAAGTCTTGCACAGTAAACTGTTTTCTCCAGACCTTGAATATTTTTTGTGGGTCTTTTTTGTACCTTCTCCAATTTTTAAACATTGAATTGGGCAGAATATTTCATTACTGATCTCACCAATGAGGTAAAAATCACTCCTCTACTCCCATTCACTACTCTGCCTAAACATCCAAGAATGCATTAGCTCTTCTAGGCACAGTGATGAAGTGGGAGTTGTTCATCCACTTGGATTCCTAAATGCTCTTTCAAGTCAAAGCTTTCAATCGTACATGTCCTCATGCTACAGGTATGCCCAGCATTCCTTGTTTCTGCCTGTATAACACTCTATTTGACTGTCTTAAAACATTTTGTTTGAACTGGCTCAGGTTACCAAACAACACGGATAGTTCTGAAGGGCTGCCCTGCCCTCGTTAAATCTGCAAATTGTATCACAGTAGATTTCATATTTACTTTCATATAATTGAAAAAATGTTGAATAACATGCAGCCTAATACTGATCCTTCCTGAACCCTAAAAGAAATATTCTCCATTGACAACCACTTTTTGGATGACAGCTCTCATTTAATGTGTTTATGTCAGGGGCGGGCAATTATTTCAGGTGGAGGGCCGCTTACCAAGCTTTGGCAAGCTGTCAAGGGCTGCATGGGTAGCCCAGCCCCTTGACAGGTGCCCCTCCCCCTGGTTGCCATCTTGGGACTGGAAGTCCCGCCCCCTAACCCCCAACCTTTGCCACCAGAAGTCCCTCCCTTTGCCCCCAGAAATACTCCTTTCAGCAAAGGGTTTTGCCATCTCAGAACCATAACTCAGAAAAATACCAAATTATATTCTAAAAATTGAACATCTACAACATTTATTAATTTGATTTCAAAAAATATTTTTGTCCTGATTTACATGTGTTTGCATAGTGTACACAGAGGTGATTGCACAATAGCTTAAAATGAAGTCTTACTCTTGTATACTTTGGGGGCATGAGGGGGTGGAGATAGGTATGTAGGAGGCTGTGGGTGTGTGGGTATGTGGGTGGGGGTTTTGTCGGGGGGATGAATAGGTGTGTGGGGTGTAGGGTGAAGGAGCATGTGGGTGTGTGTGAATATGTGGTGTGTGGGTGAGTATGAGGTTTGTGGGGGATTGTGTGTGGGAGGAGGGTGGCTGGGGTGTGTGAGGAGGTGGGGGTGTCTGCATGTATGGGAGTGCAGTTGGGGGTGTGGGTACATGTGTATGGTGGGATGTGCTTGTGAGACTCACCCTATTAACACACACATACATATACACACATTCTCCCTCTCCCTCCCTCCCTCATTGTACGTACACACACACACACACACACACACACACACACTCTCTCTCTCTCTCTCTTTCTTTCTCTCTCTCTCTCTTAAATATGCCATGGCAGTGTATAATTGCTTAAATAAATACATTCCCAGAGGTTTTTTACACACACACACACGCACGCGCGCGCGCACACACACACACACCCCTCCCATTCCTGGCTCTGGGGTACCAGTGCGGGCCCTGTTCTCCTGTGATACAGCCTGGGGCCACTTGGTGCTGGAGCAGGCATGCAGGGAAGCATTGAAAGAGGCCACAGGCAGAGGCTTCTGGTTGGCAGGCCAGATAGAATGGCTTGGTGGGCTGGATTCAGTCTGCAGGCCGTATTTTGCCCACCCTTGGTTTATATACATTATATCTCTACAATTACTTTTATTAACCAAACTTGTGAACTCATCAAATAATTAAGTCAGGTTTGTTTGACAAGATCCATTCTTCATATAACCATTTTGACTCACTTATTTTTATCCTTTAATTTTTTATTGAATCTCATATACCTTTTTCCATAATTTTGCCTGGGAATAATGGCTAACCAGCCTCTATTTATCTAGGTCATCTTATTTATCCTTTCTGAATATTTGCATAAAATTCACACCCTTTTGCTCTTGTGGAATTTCCCAGGATTCCAATGTAATTAGAAAGTGAGCATTAGTGAGCACAAATGTCCTTAGCTTGCTTCTTCAGTACTCTTGGGTGTAAGGCATCTTGGCTTATATCTTTAGCCAATTTTTCTTAGTTGTCCATGGCAATCCCTTGATTTGAGGCTGCTCTCTAGTGGGTCTTGAGCTGACTTAAGAATCCAGTCCTTGAACCACAGAGCTGCTACCAAATTTGCACGTCTTTTCACAGGGGAAAGTAGGCTGCAGGCTGGAATTCATCTCCTTTTCCTTCCTCTGCTCTCTCTTTTCTGCTTTGAGGACAAGACACTTTACCTGGAAATGGGCTGCTGCTTGGTTGAGATTGAGCACCATTGGAATCGATTAGCAGCCAGCTCCTCCCAGCTCTTGATGTTGACGTGTGCTTTCTTGAGGTATGCCTTAACGTATTCTCGAAGGGTTTCTCTGATTGCCATGAGATATCAGGTCACAACTAAGCTGGGAGTTGAACACTCATTTTGGAAGTTGAGAGTCGCATATCCACACACAATGTCCAGTCCAGCCAAGTCAGTTTTGAAGCAATTTCCCAGAGGAGGCACTTGCACGCCAGACCCTGTGCTGGATCTCCTCATCAGTGCTCACTTTCTGAGAGAGATGGCTACCGAGGCAAGAGAAATGCTCAGCTACTTATAGTGTCTTTTCCTCTATGATAATTTGGGGGGGGGGGGGGGGTCGCATTCATTGTATCACCAACAGTGTAGGCTGATAGAGCATTTTATTCTTAGTAGCTGAGACTTAAAATCCTCCTTTGTCAGTAATAGACAGGAATGTTATTTGATAGCCACATCTGATAAAAATATATAATCTTGCTTCTTTTCAGATATGGAACAGGAATATGTATTGAACATATCTGCCTTTTCTACATCATTATTAACTATTTTACCACCTCCATTTAGCAATGGGTTTATATCATTACTAGGATTTATTTTGTCCCTAATATACTTAAAAACTCTTTCTTGCCATAAGCCCTGCCAGCCACAGATTCCTATAGTTTCCTTTGTCAATCTGCTGTATTTCACAACTTTTAATTTATATTGCTTATTATCTATTTCCCTTTTTTCCATTTGTTAAATATTGCCTTTTTGTTTTGATTTATCACTGTATTTACTAGAGCCACCCATATGCTATCAGTAGTAGAGCGGTGGCAGATTGTCCATAGTGCAAGGAGACATGGGGCTTTTAAAAACCTATATTAGGTTCTTAGTGGCTTTGGAAGGGCATGGAAAAGAGCTAGAAAGGAAGATGACTGTTGACTTGTCACAGCATTATTTGTTTTGGGATTTCTCTTTACATGGCTATTCAGCTGCTATCTTTCACAAGCAGTAACCTAAAGTAAAGACTTGTCAATTATTAACATTAAAGTGTTTTGTTTTGTATTGTTTTGTTTTACCAAAACAGTCTTCCTCTATCCCAACAAATACAGACTCAAGCACTTGGCATTTTAATCTAGAAGTCAGAGAAGCACCGGCTTCATGGCTACATCTTTCCCACATTTTTGTCTAGGACCAAACCTACCTGATACAGTTGCAATAAACCTTCTCCCAGATTATCTAAATGCAGTAGGGAAGAGTCTCTTTAGGCTGAACAGAGATCTGATACTCTGTTTCTCCTATATTTACAGTTCTTTATTGTGGAGTTTTACTTGTGTAGAAGTAGCAGAGTGTGCTCCTTTGTCTCCTTTGAACAAAGGCTGCAGGGATTTGGCCCTGAATGTCAAAGAGCTCTAGCAGTAGCACACAGGGGCAGAGGCTGTCAGACATATGTGCAGAGGCAATCCTGTCTGTTGTGGGAATGATGCTATGTTTTAGCAGGCATTTGGAGTGTGTTGGGAAAAAGCACACTTCAGATCTCTTGTTTTACTGGTGTTCAGTGTGCTCCTCTAATGCTGATGGCTAGCAGATGCTATAGAATGCAGGACCAAACCATAAGCTTTTCCTGGTAACAGTGTCCTCTTTGGCCATACTGAGTTCTCACAGAAGATGCCAAAGCAGCTGGTGCATCTTGTGTGCCATGGTAGGATGCTAATTCCTCCCTGTGGTTGCCACCATTTGCTGAATCCATTCCCAGATGCCTAATCCATAGAGCTGGGCTGTTAAGGGACAGTAATCTAAAGGCTGGGGACAAGTCCTAGACCAATGATTCTTAACCAGGGTGCTGGGGAAGCCTGGATGTCTTGAGATCCTTTCAAGGTGCCGTACAATGTTAGCACTGTTAGATATGCAAGCATGTTTTACAAGATAAACCCAGAGATTTCAACTGGAATTTACAGTGTTGAAAACACTCTGATGTGCTGCAGTCTTTCTGAGTTCCTTGCAACAGAAGAATTGCTCTATTATTTTTCTGTAGTCAAAAAATGAATGAAAGCTAAGAGCTGGCATTGGGTCTAGAAAGGTTGTGAACAACTCTCTTAGACCATGTTCAGTTTGAGTGGCCTTGGCAGCTACCAGTGATAGAGAAAATTATTGGTTGGGGTGGACCAGACACTTGGAGATGGCTCCCAGGGGGCAACTCTCACCTGTGTGGCAAGAATAGGAGCAATTCCTACATAGGTGCACCTGTTTGCAGTGGGGCAGTGTCTGTGTTGGAGATGATGAAGCGGAGTAGCATGGTTGACAGTGGAGTGGATCCATGAACCAGTGTCCAACATGCTGTCTGAGGTGCTGAACCAATGTGGGGGGCGAGGGGAGGAGCCTGGAGGCAAAGTGCAAGAGCTTCATGAATGTCCAATTCGTGCACTTTGGGTATCTGGGTTAGGTGCTCCAGACAAAGATCCTAAATTTCTGGACTGTCTGGGTGAAAACTGGATGGGTGACAATATTAATGCTTGCTCATGTCATGCACAATCCTGCTTTTTGTCCTGTGGTTTGGCTAACACTGGTTGTATTTTCACTTAAGTTAATATGAGCTCCTAATCCAGGTTGAGTCTCAGCTATCCACACAGAAAATCCTCTGGCCAGGGTTTGGAAATACTTTAAGGCCAGAGTAGTTTATGAAGTTGAGGGTACAGAGTAGAACTTGGGGTTTAAATGGTAGTTTAGGCTTTGATTTATCTTAAGCTGGAGCTGCCTGCTTTGAAGTGAGTATATTGGCAAAATCACTTCAGTGCTGAGCTTTGTCTGATGTGCTTTCTTCAGTTTACCCACAAAAGGCAGATGCATTCACACAGAGTTGACTGGGAGACATCTCAGCTCAAAGAACGATAGTATAGGTCTATAACACCACATGGGCCAGTTCAGAAAGTGTGGACACAGTAATGTAGGTATGGTTTTATTGTGGTATGCTAGGACCTGGGCTAGGCTAATCCAGGTGCCCATCACCCAGGTTAACTATGCAGGGAAGACATACACTCTCTTTCTTTCTCTATACCAGTACAGACAAAGGCAAAATAGGGATTTACCTAAATAAAGACTGGTAAGAAGTTCTGGGTTTGGCCTATGACCAGGTTATGGTCATTATTTACTTTTTTTTTCATCCATTCAGTGCTGCAAATAAATAAGCCCAAAGTATGTGACAACACTTTACTCAAAACTGGGACATGCCATGGCCTATTTATCTTACACTTATACTTTCATCTATCTGGAAAATATTACTATAGGAAACTCCAGCTAAAACATAGAGTCCCTGGACAGATTCCCCTCTGGTATATCCTAGAGTGATTTGCACCAGCCAGGAGTTTGCCCGAGGTTTTGATGGTGCAGAGTTCTTTGTTTCATTTCTTGTTGGGCACATAGCTGTCCTTAGGCAGAGGAGATGCAGATACTGGTAGTTGTTCTATGTGAGAAAAAAAAATCACCTAAAGCTAATTCTTACCCTTTACTCCAAGAAGAATAATTGTGTTAGTTTCTCATTTCTCTGTCTGTCTGTGACACAGGCATCTCTATCTAAATACAAGAATCAAGTCAAATACAAACAGGCATATTAATCTTTATTTAGATATGTTTTAATTAAAACGTGTGAACATGACAAACCATTTCTTAACTTTAATCTATTTCAATCCTAGGTGAAAATTGATTTTGATCATGAAAAAGACATGTAGACAGGGAGAGAGAAGCCTCCTAGTCTAAGTAAATTAAGTATGGAGAATCTATTAACATATTGTAACAAACTTGTGGCCAGCCTGGACCTCACTGGTGTCGTTATAGCACAGACTGAGGTCATTCAGTGTTCCAGTGGCTAGCCAGCTTGTATGTTGTGATCACTGTTCAGCTTCTTATTAGCATCTTTGTTTCTTTGTACTTTCTTCATCTGTTTGCTATATTTTTTCTGTTGTCTCTTTTCTTAAAATGCATAGAAGGTGCACGGGTGCGCACATGCACCCCCTGAGAGTACTGCTTAGCCCCCTGACAGACCACACTCCCCACTTAGGCGACGGGCAGGGAGGGCAGGTGGGAACGCCAGTGCCCCCGCTGTGAGTGCTAGCTGGGGAGGGGGACGTGCCATGGCCACTTCCAGAAGCACTGCAGCTGCTTCCCGGTCAGTGCAATCGGCTGCGGGGGTGAGGGATGGGGGGGTCTCCCCTGGTCAGCGAGATGGCTGCAGGGGACCCCCCCTCCTGTCGCTGACTGGTCGCTGACTGGTCGCTGGGGGGTGCATGTGCCCCCCCTAACCAAGGTGGCACCAGTCGCCCATGCTACTGTCTTCGCTTCTGTTGTTTGAAGGTGAGTTATAGCAAAGCCAACAGACCACCCTCCCCATACCCAAAACCAAAACCAAATCAACCCTTATTCCACTTCCCCCATAGCTATATCAGCAAAGCTGCTGCAACAGCTCCACAGTGTAAACATAACCCTGGTTTGTGGATGCTACAAGAGAACAGTAAGTACATTCAAAGCAGGTTTATGACAGCAGGAATAGAAAACCCAGTGCCGGCCATTCTGAAGTACTAATCGCAACCACTTTTACTGGTGACTTTCTTTTAGCTATTGTTAGCAGAGAACCCATGATAATATAATCTTTAAAAGTTCTGATACCATTCAATGGAAGATGGTGGTGCCCATAACAACTTCATAGCTCATTACAACTGTGGACTTGTGGAATCACTGTATTTTCAGAGACTGTTAGCTTCAGCAACGTAGTGTTTCCTATTGATAAAACAGGTGCTGTTCTGAGTCCTTTTTGAGATAGAGAAGAGTATAAATCTGCTCTGGAAAACCTCAGTGTGTTTGCAAGAAAGAACCTTTTTAAAAAGCTCTTTCTGTTTTATAATAAAACATTGAGACGTTTAAGCAGTTATTTCTCTTCCCAAAACCCAGTAAAAGGAACTAAAAAATCCTTCCTGTAAAACAAGTATTGCTTGCATGTTATATTCAACAGGGGGAAAATCTTGAATGAATTAATAATAAACTTTTCTGTAGCAACAGTTCGCCTTGGATTCATTTTCAGCAAATCTGTATTGGCAGGGCTTATGATAAAATGTATCTTAAATGTAATTTGAGCTAAAACTCATCCCAAAGGTCAGATTGTTTTATCTGAAGATCTAATTGGGAGTATGCACCATTTTTTACTTCTCCCAGTGCATTTTAGCTATTAAGCAGTTGCTCACCAGTAAATGAAGAATCCAGGGGCCATTTTCTTTTCATCATGGTTTGATTTCCTTTGATGTTTTGGATTAAATTTAAAACTAATCAAACCAATTCAGAGAAAAACAGGAAGTCCTGTTAATTTTAATGAATTTCCACCCACCCATTGAGGAATCAAAAGTTTTAAAGTTTCTGAAATATGTCAGAATTATTTAGAATATGACTCTGACATATTTGGGAAAAATAAGAGACATAATACAATGGGAAACTTGCTCTAACAGGATTTCCAATCCAGCTCTAGGCTCTCAAGAAGTTCTTTTGCTTCCTATTCATTCAGATCAGGTTCAAAAACTCATTTAGAGTTTTAGATCTTTACCCAACCTGACCTCAAATATCAAATTTTAACCCTAATTTGGCAAAGTATTTAAATATGTGCTTAATTCTAAACACCATTTTAAGTCAAGCTAATGCGCAGGCTTTTAATTTGTTTTTTTTCTGAACAGAGGCCTCTTGAAGGTTCCCTGACATCTATATTTTCCTTGTTCTCTTGGAGTTTATTATTCCTGTAATAAAGCATGAGATGAAATAATCAAGTCTTTTTTTCTCAAGAGCACAGTATGGAATCATGAAAATACAGGATTATTTTAGACTCTATAATTGTACCCATTGACTGATTAATTTGGTATAAAGCAAAGGGAGGGATAGAGTACTGTGAGCATAAGAAAACATGAATCTCGCTATGTTTGTTTTTGTTTCAAACTACTGCTGCATAGCACAGTTATGAACTTAGCTGCAGTCAGAGTATTACACCAACCAGCTGCTGAACGAACATTTTGAGTGAATCTAGGTCAGATCTAATTTGTGAAGTTAGTGGAGTTAGTCACTATGGCAGCGTTCCGGAGGTGCAGATGGAGAGTCCATGAGTTCTGAGAGCAGAACAACAGGGCTTCTTCTCATGATCACTTGTAATGCAATTCATTTTATTTCCTCTTCCAGGAGTTCCTTGTTCTCAGTGTTGTTAGCAAAAGAGGTATTAAATGTGACAGCCACATCTGTTTTATGAAATTCCCATAGAGATATTGATTGGTAGCTGGATCAGGCAGAGTTAGAGGTGCATACTTCTGGTCTGAGCAGGTGGTCCACGAACAATAAAATGTCTGTACCCTTTTTATAGTGACTTTCATTTCAAGATCTCAAAGTGACTTATAAATATCAATTATTTAGGCTGTACCGCATCTTTGTGAGGTGATCACTTTGTAACTGCAAGATGAAGGTTTTATGGCATACAAGCCTGTTCCTGGCTATAAAACCCTATTTGTGACTCACAATCTGCCACAAGTAGGGCAGATGTATTGCTGCTGATGGCAATGAGGGCTGTTGTAGATGGAGTTGGTACTTTGATTTGCAATCACTTCCATTCAATTTTACTTCATCATTCAGGACTCTTCAGTTAGTTCAGTTAGCTATACTTTCCCAGTACTCTTTGCCAAGATCACACAGCTGTTTGTAAGTTCCTTCTGAGGATATCTGTATCACTTTCTCTTTGCCCTCTTTGGATCCGTTTCTTTCAATAGTAGTACATAGACAGAATGCTTCTGAGCTATTAACAGGACACAATCTAGATATTGAAATGGAAAATACTCCACTTACCATGCACATGTGTTTGATTTCACTGGGTACCACAGAAACTTTGCATGGTGCCTGTATAGGTGGAAAGAAATGTACTGAGAGCTTCCTACAGCTAATATAAGCCTAGGAGTCAAGTCACACTCTTCTCAGATGGGTGGGACACCACATTCATCCTGGGTTCCCTTTGCATAATTCTTCTATTAATCTGACTTATTTTTCCACAAGAGACAATGGATGGCATCATTTCATAGTACAAACTCAAGCCATGATTCATAGATGCTAGGGTAGGAAGGGACCTCAACAGATCATCGAGTCCGACCCTCTGCCTAGGCAGGAAAGAGTGCTGAAATCTGCTCTCTGTCAGTTTGTGACCATTGTTTCTTGTACCAAGAGATGCCCTGGTGAACAGAGCATCTCCGATCCCTTGCTGCGTCCCCCTAATGAATTTGTAGGTGGCCACAAGATCACCTCTCAGCTTTCTCTTGCAGAGGCTGAAGAGGTCCATGTCCCTCAGTCTCTCCTCATACATAGGGCTTGTCCTGTAAGCCCCTAACCATATGAGTGGCTCTGCTCTGGACCCTCTCAAGTCTATCAACATCCTTCTTGAAGTACGGCACCCAAAGCTGGATGCAGTACTCCAACTGTGGTCTGACCAATGCCGCATAGAGGGGAAGTATCACCTCCTTGGTTCTATTTGTCATGCATCTGCTGATGCATGATAAAGTGCGGTTAGCTTTGCTGATGATTTTGTCACACTGACAACTCATGTTCATCTTGGAGTCCACTATGACTCAGATCCCTTTCTGCTTCTGTGCTGCTGAGAGGGTCACTTCCCAGCCAGTAGGTGTGCTGGATATTTTTGCACCATAGGTGCAGCACTCTGCACTTATCCTTGTTGTACTGCATCCTATTGCCCACCTTTCTAACCTATCCAGGTCTACCTGCAATCGTTTCCTACCCTCTGGAGTGTGCACTTCACCCCACAATTTAGTATCATCCACAAACTTGGACAGAGTACACTTCCAACCCACATCCAAGTCACTGATGAAGATATTGAGGCGTACAGGTCCAAGTACTGAATCCTGCAGGACCCACTACCCACATCCTTCTAGGTCAATACCTACTTGTCTACTACCAGTCTCTGAGTGTGACCACTAAGCCAAATGATATATTTATATGCATATATTTGCCCCATATCTGTATAGATATAGGGCAAATATTTCATACACACACACACACATAATAATTACCAACATTTCATATAGCTTAGGGCAGGGTTCCAGTATAAAATTCCAGGGGGTCGGACTTGATGATCTATTGAGGTCCCTTCCGACCCTAACATCTATGAATCTATGAAAATTACTCTTGCATTATTTTTGTCTGTTTAGTCACACAGGCTACCCATACTGTGCATTGTAAAATCTGTTTGTATTGAATATACTTAAAAAGACAGTTGAATTATAACTGGAAAGTCAGAGGTATAAATGCAACATTCCATCAAAATACAGGAGCGGGAAGATTTTTACTCTATAAAACTTTTATTTTGCCATCCTGTTTATTCTATTATTTCATGTTGAAAATCTTTTTTAGAAAGAAAAATCAAGTCCATTTTGCTCAGCTCAGCAATCTGAAAGTAAAAAGCAAGACAAAGTAAGAAGCAATTATCACCAGGAAAAATGAAGAACAGTTCCTTTAGTGCCCCTCTAGACATTCAGGTAGGGCGTGATAGAATCGATGTAGGATCCATACAATTGCACCACATGTTCACAGCAGGAGGCATGATTATGGGGCTCCTGCTGCTTGTCACACAATTTACTGGTGAATTGCACAATAAATTTAGACTGGCCACATGTGGAAAGTAATTATTACATGATAAAAATGACTACCCAGCTATAAAAAGAGCCAAACAGGTACAAAGTTAGTGCTTGAAAATGTGTAACAACTCTATAGCTGGTTTCTATCCAGCTTTAATTGGAACGTGTAGCAGGGCCCTTAGAAATGTTTAAATAACATTGCCCTTCCTCTGTCTACTGAGGAGTGCACTTGCAAGGTTAAGGGCCATGATGTGCTTGCTTAATGGACTGTACAATAGTTTTCAGTCTAAGAACTGACATCCCTCCCAGTTTGCGTTAGAGAAACAATCAAGCTGTAGCTCTATTTGTAACCTCAGGACACATCCACACATGCACGTGCACTTGCAGCAGCTCAAATAGGAACGGCACAAATTTGTGCTAGGGACTTTTGCTTCAGTGTACGTGCCTGAACATGCACTTTGGTGTGGGGCCAGTTGTGCCACTTGGGGCAAAATGACCCTGCCCAGCTCCTCCCAGATCTGCAGCCAGGGGGGAGCTAGAGCCTGGTGCCAGCACCTGTGCTGTCCCTAGCAGTATAAAACCCTGACCTGTGCTGGTCCCAGCAGTATAAAAAGCTACCCTGGTAAGCAGCTCAGAGCTATTTGCTCTCAGGAGCTTCTGGGGGACAAAGCTGCAGGACCTGTTCTGCAAGGGTGTAGCTGGGGTGCCCCAGTGGCTGAGCCTGTACTCCATTCTCATCCCATGAGCCACTGGGAACCTCAGCTGGAGGTTCCTCCATTGAACCATCACCATAGGCATGTAGATGGTGAGATTTACCATACCTTGGTCTCCTGCCCCTTCTGCAGGCAGAGGGAGACTCGGGTGCACATGATGCTTGAGTGTGCCAGGCTGCAGCCCCTCCATCTCTACCTCCAGAACCTCCTTCTGAGGTTCTGGATGAACTTTACCCCCCACCTTTTTATTTTTGGACACCCCATCTGCGGCCCTACCAAGTTCCAGGACCTCCTGGTCAACCTCCTTCTGGCCCTGGCCAAACAGGCCCTGTACATGACAAGGGAGGAGATTCTGGCAGGGAAGGTGCCCAGGGGCTGCGGGGCCGCTTTCCTGTCTCTGGTCCACATATGCGTCTGAGCGGAGCACCACTGGGCAGCATCCACAGACTCCTTGGATGCCTTTAAGGACTGGTGGGCATGGCCCAGGAGGCTCTGCTCAGTGTCCCTCTTAGGAGCACTCATTTTCATGTTTTGACCCTTTGACCCTCACGTCACTCCTATCCTGTTTTTTGCCTTGTCCCAAGAATTTAGTTGTGTCATTCAGTCATTGGCCCCAGACAGTAGGCACTACTAGTTAATGGGTGGGCCTTAGGGCCCATGGTAAACTGGATGATACAAATAGACAGGATAGGATTTCATGTTTGCTTTTGACTTTCTTATCAAGAAAAATTAGAGCTCCTCCTGACCCCTTCATTAACCAGGATGTGGGGACAGCTGCCCCTGCAGCCACAGCTCCTGCCAGCAGGTCTCAGCAGTAGGTCAGGCAGCACTGCAGCAGGTCTCAGCAGGTGCCACTCTCCTGTCTCTCCACTCCCTGTGGCACCAGCCTGACTGTGCCTGCTGCAGTGCTACCTGACCCATGGTCTGTGCAGGGAGAATGGGCCCAGCCCAACATGACCCAGCCTGCTAGCTTGCCTTTGGGCAGGACCAGCATGCATAGGCAATGCATGGGGGGGCATGTGCCCCGCCCCCGAAATTGGTGCTCACTGGCCAGGCAGTGGGGAGCACCCCCGAGAAGTGCTTATAGCACTTCCCCAGTAGGTGATTGGCCACTGGGGGACCCTCCCTAGTCAGCGATCA
>NW_005842282.1:1616866-1641654 GCF_000455745.1 Alligator sinensis | reverse complement strand
GCGCCGAGCCTTGGGGGGACCCCCCCCCCCCAATTGGCGATCGGTG
Source organism: Alligator sinensis (assembly GCF_000455745.1). NCBI lineage: Eukaryota > Metazoa > Chordata > Crocodylia > Alligatoridae > Alligator > Alligator sinensis. The sequence goes on along the minus strand of NW_005842282.1, from coordinate 1,641,608 downwards.
TGCGCTAGCTGGGCAGGCTGGGCCCATTCTCCATGAGGGTCAGGCAGTGATGTGCCATGGCCTACTTGTAGGCACAAAGGTCCAAAGGTATCTCTCTGGAGAACCCACCTCCGGGTTACCTCAGGGCATGGTCTGGGACAGTGTCTTACCTTGCTTTTTTCTGCAGGTTTTTTTTTTTTTTTTTGATGTGCTGCTTGACCCTCATAGAGAATGGGCCTGGCCTGACACAACCTGGCCTGGCATGCCCAGCTAGTGCATGCCTTCGGACAGAAGAGGCACATCCTGGTGCTGTCCAAAGGCACGCTAGTGGGCCATGCTGGGCTGGGCTGGGCTGGGCTGGGCTGGGTTGGGTCGGGTCGGGTTGGGCCGGGCCCATTCTCCCTGCACAGACCGCCTCACACCCCCCCCACCAATCCCCATACACCCACCCGCATACCTCATACTCATCCCCCCCACCCCAGAAACCACATGGCCCTCCTCCCCCCCAGTCCCTGCTTACCTGGGACAGTGTTCGGGTCCTGGTCACGCTGTAGCCTTGCCCACTTCTGTTTGCCTGCACGCTGAGGGCATATGCTGGGACAACAGAAACACCATTGGATACCAGAGCATCTCTCTGGAGGACCCACCTCTGGGTTACCTCAGGGCATGGTCTGGAGCCGTGCCTTACCTTGCTTTTTTCTGTGGGTTTTGGGTTTTTTTTCATACCTGGATTTCCAGGTAACAAATTTAGAGTCAGCACTAATATATATATATATATCCTACTGGCATAATGTGTAGGTTGTTTTCTTTGGTATAACAGCAAGGTGTTTTGTTGGCTATGTAAAATAATTCATATTTCATTATAAAATACTGTCTTAAGCACATTTTTAAGTGACCAACCTGGATTCTGGTTTATAGCCAGTAAAATGCAGTTTAAATGCAAGGAAGAATGTGTATTTAGGTTCTGTTTCCAGTTCTACTATTGATTCATTGTGTTATGAAATGTCAAAACTTCTCCATGCCTCAATTTTCCCACCAGGATAATGAGGATAATAATACTGACCCATCTGTGTAAATTACTGGGAGCTAGATTTGCAAAGTGGTATTGTTTGTGAAAGGAGTATGTTTATCTTTACATTTATATGACATTTATCATATGTAAATGACCTCAGGATGCTACCACAGTATAAATATTCAATAATAATGATAACAGTAATAATAACTGATTTTTATCTTTCCTGATTTATAGTTTAAAACGTTCTTTTTCCTTCGACTGCCCATTAACAAGTACCAAAAGATAAATCCTACAGTCATATGAATTTATTGCCATTGTACAAATATAGGGTAGGTTCTTTGCACTGAAGAAGTGACTGGATTAAGTGTCCAATATTTTTACATTTTGACTGCTGCAAAATTTGTTACAGAATTCTTAACTAGACAAATATAAGGGAATATTTGGGGGACTGACTTTCAGATCCAAGATGCAGCAGGCATCTGGTGCCAGGGGAGGGCAGCTGGTAGCCAGCCTTGTTACAAACAAAACTGATCCCTACGCTCCCCTCCATAAACCCCCAGACATAAGCACCAACTTTTATATTTGCCATGGGGGGTAAGATGATGGACATGTAGAACATTTTGCTAATTTCAGGTGACAGCCCTCTTCCCGAGGGGTGCCAGGGCCCTTGGGCCCAACTGTACTCAGCATCCAGTTCCCCAACCACCCCCCCTCATGCCTCACTGAATCCTGATCTGACCCCTCCCTGCCTCACTGAGTCCTACCCCACTGGCCCACTGCCACATGAATCCAGAACACCCCGCATAGACTCATCTTCATCATGCCCCAGTTCCCCTGACCCTTCACCATCCCCTTCACACCCTACTGAGCTCTTCCCGGCCCCTCATTGCAACCCCTCATACTTCCTGGCATCTTCTCACACACAATCCCTCCTGTTCCCAATGTCACGCCTCTCGCATGCTGTCATTCTTACAGACCCCACCACCCTCCTCAGCCCTAAACCCCGTTTGCCTCTCACACCTCTTCACCCACCCAGAACCCTAGTCTCTCCTCACCCCATACCCTCTACCCCACAGGTTTCCCTCTCCACAAAAGCCCCTTGGTGCCTGTGACCCGCTGTCCATTCCCTCATGGCCTCTGGGAAACCCTACTCTTCAACACCGTTCCCAAACAGTTCCCCCCACCTTTTACAACCCCTGACCATAGGGGAGGAGGAGGCAGGGCTGTAACCAGTCCCCTATCCTCCCTGTCTCGTTCCTGTCTCTGATTTATTGTAGGTTTGAATCCCCTAGGAACATAGCCACCCAGTACAGGTTTCTAGGTAGTGGCACACCTTTATTGGACACCCTAGGGCGAGAAACATTATCATTATAATTGTAGAGGAAAAGCTAGCTTGTTTAGAGGAATATCAAGGGTTGATAACACATATGAAGTGAAGACCAGAAATCAAGTGGATTTTGCTATGGAGTCAATTGATTCCCTCAGCCCACCTGAATACAAATGCAGCTGTCTGTGCCAGGAAGTTTGCTTTAAACTTTCAGTAGGGCAGGAATCAAACAGGGTGGGGAGGAAGCAAAGAGCATATATTTTAAGGAGATTAAAATGTGTTATAACAGGCAAACCTTTATGAACTCAGAGCATCCAGTTCTTAACACAGCAAACACCAACCTAGAAACATATGTGGTGAGCAATAACAGTCATAAATCTTATAAGATTATGTGTTCCTAATGTAAGATTTCAGCCTGATCCATTTTGTTAACAGTTCCAGACTTCAGCATGATTCAATCAAGTTTTGCTTAATCTGAATTTATTTACTCTTGGTGATGATGATTCATTGAACATGTCTGTAGTTCAGTCTGTTGAACTAATTTATCAGGCATTTTGATGGACTGGTGATTTGTCTTCTCTGAACATTTCATAGTTTATTTATTTATATCACCAAATGAAATCTGGATTGTGTAGAACAAGAGCTCCAGTTCTGCTAAGAATTAAACATTCCTCAGTGATTCCTTTAGTAACAGGAAACTCTTGTAGATAGGCATTCTCATTGCACTTTAGCCAAACAACAAAGCCAAGAAAACTCTAGTGCTGATCTGCAGATTCAATTCATTGTATTAAACTTTCTGGCCTAATTCAGGTGGACTTGTATGTGTTTCAGAGATGCAACCCTGCACATCTGAGAATCAAGTTTATCTGTGCAGGAGACAGCTTTCTTGGGGGCCAGCCATGGAGTGAACTCCCACAGGAACTAAGAAACCTCACAAAACTCACCACTTTCTGCTCCAAGAGGAAAAATAAAGGTGCAACTGCAGCAAGGGCAGGTTTACCTTCTCTAGCTTTAGTTTAGTTGGCCTGGGTAACAATAGCAGGGGAAACGGTGTCATGGACTTCAGTGTAGGGTCCTAAGTGAGGCTAGTACTAGCTGTGTCTGTGTCTTTCTATCTATCTGTGTCTTCAAGGGAAAAAGCATTTACATATTGTGGTGAAGTCTGTCTCATCACTTCCTCACTCCTACTGTCACTTGTGCTAGTTAAATATCACCCCAGCTATTGTTAGGTGTAAGGTGCATTTCTTTAACCATGCCTTCTGTAACATAAATGTGTAGCAACAGATGTGTGCGCATATTTAAAAATTTCAACAGTAAATAATATTCTTCTCTCCCTGTGGAGAGAATGAAAGGACAAAGGCATGACAAACATCAATTATATTACTTAATGCGCTCCTGGAATTCACTCAAATACCAGAGATCTAACTAGCAAGTATTGTGTGGGCAAAACCCTGTGGGAGGGCAGCATGCATATGTGCGTGCATGTGTGTGTGTGTGGGTGTGTGTGTGGGTGTGGGTGGGTGGGTGGGTGGGTGTGATAAGTTGCTATACAGTTGAGAGTGGAGACAGGTTGGGGCAAATCAGTCTTACCTGCCCTGGGGACTCGAAGTCCTCAGTCAGCTCAAGTCTGGTTGCTGCTGCATATGGACTCCCCAGGGGATGGCATTCTGGCATCCTCTCCAAGTCAGTACCTGGGGCTGGTGCTGGTAACCATATCTAGTTACACTACTGTCAGATACCTCAACGATTGACATGTTATGAGAACCTAGATAAAACAGAACAGAGCAATGAAAGTGCTTTTCCCCCCAAAATTGAAACGTGTATTCACCATATACAGTGGTGAATGTTAAATTGATTTTTCACTCTAAACTGGTTCACTGGTGTAAGTTAGCTCAGCATTGGATTTGGCTCAGACTGCCTTATGAGTTGCACCAGCTCAAAATTTTGTCTATGAACATATATATATACAGGAGTTGTTAAAGTCTCCCTTAAATTCTTTGTTGCGTAATTCCAAGTAAGTAATTGTGACTGTATGAGATAATACATCAGGAAAGATGCACTTTCTTTTCTGTACTGCTCCATTCTGTGTTTCATTTATGTTGTGAGTTAGTTTTCCCTAAATACAAAACAATCCATATGTATCTAAGGAAAGGTAAGATGTGTGAGAACTATTCCAAATATATTTGGCATGTTTAAACGCATCCTTTCAGCTTGTCTGCTTTCAAATAGCTTCTGAGTGATATTAATAATAATATCATTTATTTTGCTTGATTGATTCTCTGACTATTGCTCCTACACCCAAGGCATGCTGCTTCCAAGCTTGGCTGCATTTCATTTTTAGGGAATTAAATTATTTTCCTCAATCATTTATTGTATTGCTTCATAACAGAAAGATCTATCTGTGTCTTTAAGGAAAAAGGCATTAGATATTCAAAAGTTCTTTGGCTCCAATTCTCTACTTGTGTAACATCTCTGCCCTTCTGTTGACTTTACTGGAGATGATTCTAATTTAGGCTGATATAATGAGAGGTTAATTTGGCATTTTGTGTATACAGTTCAGGTAATATAATTATTTTATGAGGTGATCAAACTATGCTAAAATATAAAACATTTGGTACTATTCAATGAACACAGATCTTCCCATGGTATAAAGCTGATTTACAGAAGTAAATCAGGAATAAACCCTGTAGGGGATCAGAGTTGGGACTATATAGTTTAATCCAGGAGTCAAACATGAGCACACTCATTTTGCATCATGTTGGGAGGAAGGCATGGAGGATTCCTATCAAGGCACAGATCCCAAAATATCTAATTGTCACTTTCACCTGCTCAGCATATTCCATTCTTGTGATATAGGCTAGTTTACTGTACCTTGAGGATTGTGAGAAGGCAGGTACACTTATAACAGCACCCAGAATTTTTAAAAACCTCTTAGCTGTGGCTGCCTATACATGTGCTCTGATGCATTCTAATTAGAATACGTTGGAGAAGACTTGATTAATTGGGCCTGCTCTGCATTCTAATTAGAACGCTCTAACATCACTGCAGTGTCATGTATTAGGTTTTAGTCAACTGAGCTTTATTTAAAGCATCCCGTGACCATTTTTAAAAGTGCAGGGGCTTAATACATGTGATGATGTGGCATTTAAATTAGAGTGGCTCTTTGGGAATGGCTTTAATTGAAACACCCCCTCCACTCCCGAGCATGTGTAAAGGCAGCCTATGTGGTGAAACTGCCCCAAGGTTAAAGTCTGATTTTTTTTGACCTCTTTCAGTTTTTTCACACTTGACAGAACAGTATAACTATTTTATTAATGTGATTGTACTCTTATATAGTATTTCCAAAAAGTACTATGTAAAAATGCAGCTTGTTATGAGCTATAGGATTTATATGATAACCAAATCAAACCGAATGCTCCTTGCCTTCTTTTTCTCCTTGTTTGCTCCAGGCAGCTGTTAAACCAGCTCCAGTGCCCCAGGTTTGAAAATACAGCTCCAAACATGTCTTCTCCTTTCTTTCTTCCTGGTGCACGAGGACTCATTTTACAATGCAGTACAGCCATTTGTGGGAACATAGAAGTTGACAAATAATTTTTATAAGATAATTTCCAAGTAGAGTGACACTGATACGAGGCATTTTGTGCTCTGAATGAAAAGTGTACAATGGACGGGATCCCGTGTCTGTAGGTGAAGCCTTTATAAAGCACTAGAGTTATATAATCAAATGGATGTAAAAAACCTAGCTGCTTGGAGACAGCTAAGGAAAAGATTTGGATCCCCACTCAGTTGCTAACTAACCCTGAGGGTGCCTAAATTCCATTGGGTGCATGAATACTTATCAGTAACATGCCCTAAGTGCATAAATGTTTGCTTCTGGGCATGCCCAGAACCATCTAAGTCTTGACTGAGCAGCTCAATGCCTTACTCACACCAAAGCCCTGTTGGAATTCACAAAACAAGTTTTCTATCAGATCTAGCCCTAACCAAACAACTAGAGCTGTAGCCTCTTCTTACCCAATATCTTAATGGTTAAAGCACGGGTATAGGATGAGTACTTCAGTATTCTACATTAATTAGTCACTGAAGAAGGGAATGGAGCCCTAGTCTACATCCTCCATAACTAGTTGGCTAGAGAATCATTTTCATTTCCTTCCCCACCCCCCGTCCAGTGAATATTTAGTAATCTAGGCAAAGTGAAACACCTTAAATAGGTGAGACTGAGACAGTCCCAGCCCAGAATCATGTGAAACCTGATGGTTAGGGCATTCTCTCAGGAGGTGGAAGATGTGGGTTCAAGTCCCTCCTGGCAGGAACTTGCATTCAGATCTCCCATAGCCCAGGTGAGTGCACTGCCCTACACAGAGCTGCTAGGTAAAAGGAGAGTGGCATCTCCTCCATGCTATGTGAGAGAGGGCTGATTTTGGTAATTAGCTTCAGGAGAGGGAGAATGTAGCTGTGAATCCAAATTGGAGAGGGGCACCTAACTTTCTTTGAAGAGGAAGGGCATATTCCTGTCCTTGGTATTTCCTACTAGTCAGCTTAGGCTTCTTCCTGCTCAGTATCTTGGCTTTTGTGTATTCCTTTCTTAAGCGTCCAGCTCAGAACTGTGGTCTTCACTGAGTGACAAGACACCTAAACCTATTTATGAATCTAGCACTTTGTGTTTCTCTCCAGGCTTAAGCTAGGGCAGTTCATGCCTGGTCTATATACTCCCTTTGTACTTCTGTAACTACTTTGGTTAGGAGTGTGATTTTGTTATTGACATAGTTATATCAGTACAAGCTCTTACACAAATATAAAGTGTCTTTTGCTAGTGTAGTTTATTCCTATACTATGCAAGAGAAGTCATGTCAACATGAGGCATCTTCAGAGAGAACCCGAGCAGGGTGCGGGCCCAGGGCAAATCAGCCTGTGTGGGGCCCAGCCCAGATGTGAGGAAGCCAGTGGCAGATTTGGCTGGGGGGAGGGTGCATCTTTATAAGTATTTAACTACACACACAGTAGGGAAATCATGATGTTTAACTACATTTAAGGTGGTACAGCTCTCTAGTACTGCCAAAGCCCTGGCATGTACACAAGAACTGCCAATGGTAGAAAGATGACAGTCCTCACAGTGAGAGGAAGTTCTTGATTACAGGTGTGTCTGGTGACTCCTGAGTCTGGGGGGACACAATTTGTGGGCAGGCCAAAAGCCCCATATCCACTCCTATACTCCTGTGCCATGGCTTAGTGCCCCCCTCCCCCAACACACCGCTGGCCCATGCGGCAAAAAAACTGCCCTGTCCTGAGCAGGGCCGAGTCAGGGGCCAATCTCGCCCCCCCTACCAGTCACCTGTGCTTGATTAATCAGAGTAATAAGCAGTGAAGAAGGCTCCATAGATGATTCTTTCTATCCTCTCTATCCTCCTGTACTACAGTACATGCTCTCACATATTTTGTTCAATTTAGTTTTAAATGATACTGGGCAATGAAGCTTCCATCAGTTCCTTGGGTGAATATTCTACAGTCTGATCAAACTCACCCTATTTCTGATATTGTCTTTGTTTCTTTGTGCTGTTTACTTCAGCATAAAACATTCTTTCACCTTTGGGCTTTTACACCTTTCAAACACATGAGGGTACCTAGAGGTGGTTCCTCAGCTACAGCGAAGTTAAAGCTCCTTAACTTTAAGAAACATTCAATATCCACACTTAGTTGCCATTGGGTTCAGCTGTTCTTAGAATCATAGAGTCACAGAAAAGTAGAAGACCTCAGGAGATCATCTAGTCCAACCCCCTGCTCAAAGCAGGACCATCCCCAACTAGATCATTCCAGCCAGAGCTTTGTCAAGCTGAGCCTTACAAACCTCCAAGGATGGAGATTCCATCACTTCTCTAGGTAACCTGTTCCAGTGCTTCACCACCATCCTAGTAAGAAAGATTTTTTTCCAGCTATCCAAACTAAACCTCCCTTGCTGCAACTTGAGACCACTGCTCCTTGTTCTGTCATCTCTGAGAACAGTCCAGCTCCATCCTCCCTTAGAACCCCACTTCAGGTAGTTGAAGGCTGCTATTAAATCCCATCTCAGTTTTCTCTTCTGCAGACTACATACGCCCAGTTCCCTCAGCCTCTCCTCATAAGTTATGTGCCCCAGCCTCCTAACCATTTTCATTGCCCTCTGCAGGACTCTTTCCAATTTGTTCACATACTTTCTGTAGCGGGGGGCCCAAACCTGGACATAGTACTCCAACTATGGCCTCACCAGTGCAGAATGGAGGGGAATAACTACATCCCTTGATCTGCTGGCAACACTCCTTGTCTACTTAGTTCCTCATAAATCAGTCCCTCGAACTTCTTGTTTGGGACATGCCTTTCTCAATGAGCTCAAATCCAGTTTGTTGACCACCAGCATTGCTAGGGCCTTCAACATGTCTCTCTAACACCCAATGTCTGTATTTCAAATTATTCTTCCTCTTCTACAGTGCAATCCTGTATTCATCCAATTGAAATCTCATTGTACTTTCCAACCTCGCTTTGTAGCATGTCTCTTCTCATTGTTTTTTGCAACACCTCCCAGATCAGTATAATCTATTAAACTAAGAATTCACATGCTGTTTACTATCCTCTCCCAGATTGTTAATAATTATATTAAATAAAACCAGACATGAAGCAGATCTCAACAGCCCCCGTTTTGAGATCCTCCCCCACCAACTCTTTATGCTGCTGTTTATCATTCCTTACTCTCTGTTTATGGACCATCATCCTGCATTCAGTCTGTGAGACAGTGCTCCTATCCAAGCCAACTTGCATTTGTTTTTTAAGGCGTATTTTGTACCAGAAGCTTTTCTCAGATACTGCTCTATAGCTGGTCCTGCATTCCCTTCACCCATTGGTTTTGTAATTCAATCAGAAAGAAATGATCAAGTTTGTCTGGTGTGATTTGTTCTTTATTAACCCAGAGGGACAAAATTCATGCCTGATGTAAACAAGCCCAGTTTCACTGCTGTCAATAGAACTGCACCTGACTGCACCTGGTGACTTTTCCCTGTGCTTTTCGTTGTGTAGAATTCCATAATACTCATTAGCTCATTCCCTTAGAGCCTAGAATGTGGATCATCTGGACTAATGTGTTTATTTTTCCACTTAAGTACCCACATGTGGCTGCTGAAGATTTTCTTATCTTTGTACATCAAGAAGTGTGTCCCAGATAGATTTTGACCCCCCCACTCCAAAAAAAAAAAAAAAAGGTTTAAGCCCCAGCTGGTTTTCAGAAAGTCACACGGTTAAAAAATAATCTCCAATGGAAATTTCATCCCTCCTATACCACAGGATCTTTGTCTGGGCGTGAGTATTTTTGAGGCATCTGAAGAGAGAGTTCAGATACCAGGAACCATTGCATTTCTCTTGCCCCTTAGTTTTTATAATTTGTGCTGAGGTAACACCTAAAAGCCAGGGCTTGATTGTACTTGGTACTTTACAAATATATAACATCTGTGGTGGTGAAAAATGGAGCCCTGAGGGAAAGTAGCAGTCTCTGGAAGTTAACAGGAATATTTTCAGCGTTTGCACTGAGAAGGGGAAATATCCTACGGAGTCCTTCTTCCACCGATCGCAGATACCAGGGGTGATCCCAGAAAGGCAAATCACAGAATCTGTTCTTTTGCTGACAACTCTGGAAATCCTGCCATCCGCTTCTTCTTTTTTCATTTTCTTTCTAGTTAGGGGCCGACTTTAAGAAACAGCTCAGAAGCTCATTGATTTCAGAAACCTCATTGATTTTTCTGCCTCCTCATTTAGTAATGGAAGTGGCTTTCTTAGGAGCCAGCTGGCCCATTCCCCCACAATAAAGCCTTCACGGGAGGGGCTCTCTGGAAAGGTTGGTAAACTTCTTTTAACATATGTTCTCACATGATTGTAGGAGACAGCTCTACCCTTTCAGCAGTGGGTTCTTTGACCGCTGTGCCAATGGTTTCATTCCATGCTGGGGTCCTGAAATACCCTGAAATGCTTCATTGCATGGGGAGAAATTCCAGAATTTGTTATGAGATGTGTATATAACTCTCTATGGGCCCCATCTCCCACTGAACCTTTATTATTATTAATAACTTGAATTCCCTCAGTGTCTAGGAGCTTATTCATGGAGAAGAACTCCATTGTGCTAGGTGCTTAACACACTGAACAATAAAAAAGGCCCTTGCCTCAGGGAGCTTACAATTTAAGACAAGTGATGACAGATAGATGAAGACAGACAGGTGGAGACTAGTATCAGGGAACAATGAAACTGTCAGCCTAAGCACATCCATAACTTGTCAGGGTTATCAAAGGGTTTTCTTTTGGTAGGCATCACAGCAAAATGCGTTTAAGGAGTGTTCTCAAGGAGGATAATGAGGCAGTTTCTTTGAGAACAAGAAGTAGGTGAGGGAGGCTGGCATCATGAGCCAGTCTGGGTTGGGACTACATCTCAGTCCTGAATGAGAGACAAGAGTGCTGATGGACCATAAAGGGCCTTTAAAGTGGCAAACAGCTGATATTTAGCAGCAACATAAATTAGGCCATGTGATCCCATGCTGCTACAGGTGATTGCATCTGCTACATTACCTAGCTTGTTTAAAGTAAGCAAATATTTCTATATTACACCACAGTCTGAAGTGTAGTTATACCCTAAAGCTGGTCTGTATTGTGAGGGGAACAGAGCCAAAAGACAGCAGAGGTTAAGAAGAGAGTATAGGAGGGAACTGGGAGTGAATGAAAGGAGAATAAGGAGATAGGATGGCCTCACTGGAGCAAATTAAAAAGTTAAAGGAAGAGAACAGATAAGAAGCTGCTGTGTCTGACAGGGGGTGCATCTACACATGCAATTAATTTGAAGCAATAAACTCCAGTGCATATTGTACTGGAGTTTATTACTCCCAGGTGCACTGTTTGAATGTGTGCCTGGGACCACAGCATGTTGAGCCAGATCAGTCAGCCTGCCAGCCTGGGGCTGCTCCAACCCAGCTCAATGTACTATGGAAAGGCTGGCTGGGGCACGAGGATGGGGGCTAATGCCGTGGCTGGGGCATGAGGGTGCTCCAGTGTGGGGCTAATCAGCAGACAGCCTCTGCACTGAAGCACCCTTGTGTGACAGCCAGCCGGGTCAGCGTCTACGTATGTGTTGCTGCACACAAAAAAAGTCCGCAGCAGGATAGTACTTGCATTTACTATTAGGTTCTAGGGCTGTGTGAAATGGCACCATTCTGGTTCAACTTGAGTTTTGACGTTTTGATGGAACAGCATTTTGTTTTGAATTTTGTTTCGATTCGAAACCACTGTTAATTTCGTTTTGTCGAAACAGTAATGCTGTTTTGAGGCTGTTTTGACATTTGGCCCAGAGGCTATAATGGGGAAGCTTGAAACATCCTCTCTCATCTCATCTGGCAGGCAGATTGGGGGCCTGCAACCCCAGGAGGGCTGCGGGGGCTGTGCGATCGGGCTGAGTTCCCTTCCCCAGCCCGATCGAACGCAGCACTGGGGAAGGGAACTCAGCTTAGCTGGGCTGAGTTAGCCACTGGCTGGACACAGGCCTGGGTAAAGTGTACCTGTCGAAGCCGAGGGGCTGTGGCCAGCAGCCCGGGCACGTGGGCCGGGGAAGTCGGCACGGCGGACTAGAATTAGGCACTGACGCGTAGAGGTTGATTAAAGATTATTTTACTTACACCGTAGATGGTCGCGGTGCAGGCAGGAAAACTTGCTTGGTTACAGTTGTAGATAGAAGAAAAGAAGAAAACTCGAATGATGAGAGCTCTCTGAGCCGATACGAGAGTCCGTGCTCTGACTCTCCACGAGCGCGCAGGGCAGGGATACGTCAGGGATCGTGCGGTGACGGGAAGAGACTCTTGATGGCTGATCAAACCACCATTCGGTCTGAGATTTACGTAGAAGTTCACGAGGTAATCGTGGACTCCTTGCCGGAATTCTCTCGGATTTCTCCCGGAATTCTCAGAATCAGGGTTCTCAGGATCCTCCTGAGATTCTCGGAGATCTCCGGCTTGGGCGGAAACTCTCAAGCCTCTTATACGGCTAGCGAGCCAATTGCTAGCCGCCACGTTGGAATAATTTAGAAACAGCCAATAATGGGGAACAAATTTACATACGGGTGGCGGGAACTCCTTTGCACCGAGGTTTTTCTCTCTGCAGCTGAGAATTGCACCGTGCAAAGAAAGCTCCATGTGGCGGGAAATAATTCTGCAGTGCCGAAGCGCACACACAATCATTGGGTCATGACAGTACCCAGTGTATCCTTTAACCTGTGAATGTCTATTTAGCATATTCTACTTTATTCCACACTAACAGTATACTTAGCTAGTAATATGATTGCTGGTGCTGGAATTCGACCCGGGGAACAGCAGAAAAAAGCAAAGGGGTAAGGGCATACTTCTATACTCCTATAGTTTTCTATATTTGACTCTGTATAGGTACTGTTGTTTTTCTGGGAGTCCAGCCATATCAGTTGGGAATAATTTTGGCATATCCAACTCTATGCCATTGCTTCTGCAGCCTGGTGGAAGAGGATAAACAGTGAATGTAATTACCCAACAGATCTCCTTTCAAGCTGCTGTGTGACTTGTGCACATATGAATTATGGAATGTTAAACCCTTGAATAATTAGGGCAACCCTTGGGCGATCAACCTGTGGGTTTGTAGTGGAGTACTGAGACTATTGAGACTGATGAAAAGTTAGCTGAATACCTTTCCTTTGCTTTCATGAAACCAACATAATATAGTTCTCAAGGCATTGTTTTGTATCACTATAATTGAATAGCAGAAATGGTGTGGATATCTAATTCCTGTTGTTTCACTAACAATGGTGCATAGAGATCATAGCAATGGACACAATATACCTATATTTTCTCACATACCACATGTCCCCCTGATAAGACATGCTGTGTGTTTTGGGAAGGCATAATGGCGGGGAAAAACCCTGTTTTTTTCTTCAGAGTCATGGCAGACTGCTGACCACAGAGTATACTCTTCAATATTATTGTACAGCCTGGCTGCTTAGCTCCTGTCAATTCAGCAGTGACTGTGAAAGGGTTAAAATTGTAGCTCTGATTCTGAGTGCATTTCACCTCTCCTCCATGGCTGGAAGAAGAGCAGAGCCCCTGGCAGCCATTACAGTGTCCCCACGCTTTTACCCAGGTGCAGATATTAGCTTCCCCGCTTAAGACATGCCCCCTGTCCTCCCTCCCCTCCAATTTTGGAGGAATGATTTTTGGAAAATAGTGTACTAATAAGCACAGTATGTGTGCATATATATGTGTGTGTGTTCACACTATATATATATATATATATATATATATAGTCATGACAGCGAAATATTTCCTGAGAGAAATGGGTAGCTGAACATCTATAGTAGTTCCTTGCGTGTTCTTATCCTTGCTAGAAGGCTGCTACAAATCATGAGTATTGTAATGTTACTCTAGATCAGGGGCGGGCAATTATTTTGGGCAGAGGGCCGCTTACTGAGTTTTGGCAAGCTGTCGAGGGCTGCATGATAGGCAGTCATGGGCAGATAAATATTAATTTTCTAAATTTTTTAGGGGTCCCGCGGGCCAGATAGAATGGCCTGGTGGGCCGCATCCAGCCCCCGGCTTGCATTTTGCCCACCCCTGCTCTAGATGTAATGGTCCAGGGAATGTGTGAGAAGCAAGATTTGTTATGCAGTATTTTTTATTGAACCAATTATGTAGTTGGGAGAGATGTTTTCTGGGCACAAGCTTTTGGGCACAAAATACCCTTTCCTAGACCCAACTAAATACCATTACTTTTAACTCCATTATATAAATGAAAATGGTCACTTAAAAGAAAGCAGGAAGTAAACCTGAGTAAAAATCTATCATAAATAGCTACAAAATAAGCAAAGGCAGTTGAAACAGACAAACATACTTATGTAAAAGGATAATACTATTCAAAGGGGAAGAGGGCCTTTATTTCCTGTGGAATAGAGAGAGGTTAGCAGCGGGAGCAGGTCAATTGTAATGACATACAAAACCATTGTCTGTCTTAAGTCCATGACCTTTTGCATCTAGTAGTCTTTTTTGTTTTGTTCCCAGACCCTTCATCTGAAGGTATTATATAGGTTTGTCTTGAGAACAAGGGGCTCCTATGCACATGCAGGGAGGCTGTTCTGACATGCTATAATTACATTGCATTGGAGCAGACTCGATTAATTGAGCATCTGTGGTAATTACCAAGCTCCAGCAGACTCTAGCATCACCGTGCATCAGCATCCCTGCACTGAAAAATGGTGGTGGGGGTACTTTAACTAAATTTTGTTCAACTGGTGTAAATTACATTGCTAGGTTGCTCTAACCTACTTTGAAGCTAGAAGGTCACAAAGCCATAAGCAGATCACAGATGCTCCCCTGCTATGTTGACTGGATCTAGGATGCAGCAGAGAATCTGGCCCTTCTTGTTCATGTTCATAAGTAACAATATGCTCTGGGAACAGACTTATGAGGGAATGGAGTATCGTATAGCAGGGGGCCATATTGTCTACGATTTCACATTAAAAGATAAAATTACTCTCTGCTTGAACAATTATAACTGCAAATGCTATTAAAGTAATTGTTCTTGGACCAGCACTATGATTCTATACAGAGGCGCTGGAGTAGGGCTTGTATTAAAGGAGTGCCTGTGCAGGTCCCAACATCACTAGATGTGTTGTAGCCACATCTGCTGTAATGATACCAGGGCTGGAAAGTAAAGAAAGCTCTGCTCCCTGCGGAGATGAGCAGGAAGTGCTTTTAGAGTGCCATTGCACCTGTGGAACAATACATTGCTGTTACAATGCTCAACATTAGTGGGTACTTGCACCAGTGAAGCCTGTAGTGTTTTAGACAACCTCTGGCAGCAACACAGGTCACCATAAACACAAACAAAGACAACAGCTATTGAAAAAATATTGAAGGGCCTCTGTAGGTTTCTGTACTCTCTGGCTGCCTCTAATAAGGTTAAGGATATGGTGAATGACAAATGATAAGTATTACAGTTGCTAGCACTCCTGAGACTAGAAAGAAATCTGCTAGTAATTGTTTTAAGCTAATTATTCCCTGCAGGTTGATTGGTGTTTATGTGCCTAGGGTTAGAGGCTGTAGTGAAAGAAGTTATGAAAACAAATTACCTTGGTGTTAAGAAATGCCAAGTGGCCTGATTGGTGTAACCAAGGTTTCTTTAGGGTTTGTTTGCAAACTCTCAATTTTGGTGCTGCTGATTAAATAGGCTCCATGGTGAGTGCTATAACCACTGAGTATTGGATAAATGGGCACCACTTATTTCCTCCTTTTCTGGCTGTGGTTTGTGAGGAAAGGCTCTGCTCACTATCAAAGTTTTTCCTGGCACTTCCCGGCTTGCCCTAGCACGGAGCTGTTTGGGGCTGGGGGAGCAGGGGGGAGGACAGTTGAAGGCAGAGGGTGCCACATTCATGTGTGAATGCACATGCATGTGGCCAGCATGCAGCCAGGCAGGGCGGGTAGGAGCAGCCCTGGCAGCTGGATTCAGGTAAGTCTATGGGGGTTGGAGGGCCAAGGGTTGAGGACTGTCCAGGGGGCTGTGTGGGGTGCAGGGGGGCAGGTGCCTGCCAGCACTGGGAGAAGCTGTCTGGGCACTGGGATGCAGCAGGGTGGGGGGAGGGGAAGAGGCCCCTGCCCCTCCAGCAGGGGAAGGGGGCAGGTGGTCCCTTCAGTGCCAGTGGGGAGCTACATAGCCAGGCTGATGCCTATGCTCACAGGGGTGGGGCAGCTGAGAGATACTGAGGGAACAGAGGGTTGTGGGTTAGGAGTGAGGGGCACTGGCAGGGCTGGGGGGGGGTCTGTGGTTTAGGAATGAGGGGCACTGGGGAGGCAGGGGACTGTGGGTTGGGAGTGCACTGGCAGTGCCAGGGGGCGGTGGATCAGGAGTGAGGGGTACCAGTAGTGATGGGGGGGCTGTGGGTTGGGAGTGTGGGGCACCAGCATGGCCCAGGGGGGTGGAGTACTGTGGGTCTACAGTGAGGGGCACTGGCAGGGCCAGGGGTCTACAGGTCAGTAGTGAAGGGCAGCAGCAGGGCTGGGGGTGGGGGAGCTATGGCTTGGGAGTAAGGGGCAATGGCATATCACTGTCCCCCCCAACAGGTAACCTCTTTTTTGAAACTGGAAATATGGTAAACCTACTGTGTATCCAAAGAACTTGTCCCTGATCCTAATCTGTAATGCCTTTCCTGGAGGAGAAATATAGCTTAATGAACTGGCCCAGCCACTAAGAAACCTTGAAGCCCCTCTGCCCAAAGCTCCCCCTCCCTGCACAGCTGGACACCTCGGGGACTCACTGAGCTGCTTTGTGGGTGCGAACATTAACAACACGTGCCCTCAGAGGCTGGGGGGGGGCATGACAACTGCCCGCAGGCAGTGGTGCCCATGGCGGCGGTGAGGGGGGAGCTCCCGCAGGCAGCCACGGCGGTGTTGGTGGCGGGGGGGGGAAGCACCAACTCAGCGGTGGCCAGCGGCAATCAGAAACCACCCGCAGATGCCTCCGGCAGTGTTGGCAGCAAGGTGGGGGTGGCAAGCGGTGACTGCCCTCAGGTGCCGCCGGCAGTGTCGGTGGCACTTCTGTCAGGGGGTGCACCACCAATCTCAGGGGGTGCACATGCACCTGTGTGCACCCCCTGTGCATCACCAAGGGGTGTGAAGACAGGGACAAGAGTCTCCTCCCAGTCCCACTGGTGTTTCAGCAGATACAAATGCAGTGCTCCACCTGCCTGTTCTCAAAGCCATTACCTTGTGCTAAGGCAGCACATGGGTGTGTTTATGCGCAGACCAACTTTCCTGCCTTGGCAGCTTAGCTGTGCCTGGGACCTGGACCCACCTGCACATGCCCAGCCCAGGGTTAGGAAGCTCAGCCACTCAGCAGTGCCTTGGCTCTTGCTGCACCTGCATGTACATGGCAGCCACAGCTCCTTGCTCAGGCACAGACCAACCAGCCCCTGAGATCTTCACTTCCCTCCCTCCCTCCCTGGCTGGCTTGGAACCCTACTCCTCCTGGCTGTGCCAGGCCCTACCTCTAGGCACAGCCAATAGAATCATGAAGAAAAATGACTGACATGTATATCCACCAATGAATTTAAAAAGAAAACTTTTTGCAGTCTGTTCTTCATTCAGAAACAGACAGGGGACAAAGGGTTTAAAAACAGGGCAGTCCATTATAAAACAGAACCCATGGCTACCTTAAGTACAGCCCAGTGGGGATGGGGTTTGGAAAGCAGGTGAAAACTGCAGGAAGTAGAAGATTCTGGGAAAGGACATGGTTATAAGAAACAGTTGTTTGAAGAAATAAAAGCAACTCTTCAAAGACAAGAGACTGGAGTCCTCTGGCTGAAATATGTTCTTTAGTGTCGGGGCTGGTAAGGTAGCTCACTGGCTTATACCCTGGCTATCTTGGAGCAAATAAGAAGCAAGCTTAGAGCTCATCAAAACTTTGATTGCCAGAAGAAAGGAGTTCCCCTTAACTGCTACCCTTAATCCATTATACATGAGTGTGCTGTTGACTGAATGTACTCAAATAGGTGTTTCTTCCTTCTGAACTTTCATATCTTGACCACAACATGAGGTCAGATATTGCGCTTGATGGTCTGGATTCATGGTAAATCCTGTGTTCCTGTGACAGTGCAGCCATCAGTTGAACAAAGTTTGCAATACTTTGGGAAGGCGCTACTAGAAGCAGGATTAGATGCAGGTTTTTCATCCAACCAGCTTAACTAAACGAAGGTGCAGGGCAGTTAATGAAAAGGAAATATGAGCTCTTCTGAATCTCATTAGATTCTCCTGAGCATTGCCTGGCATTAGTGAGTGTCAGAGATTTATGAGAATTATCTTAAACCTCACAAGCAGATTTGTTAATTAGTCCGATATAGCAGGTGCTTTGATACAAAAGGACATGCAGTCTACCTCTGTATACATGTGAAAGCAGAGGTGGGGATCAGTTAGCAGTCTTTCTTATTGTCATGTAGATGCTCATACTGAACTCAACATTTTATAAAATAGCTGTTTAGTAGATGATTGTGCTGTCTTTAGGGTCAGGAGTTGAATCTACCACTATGTGTAACCCCCATCCTTGGCCTGCAAACAGTTAAGCAGAGAGGCATGAGGCCACTCCAAGACCAGGAAAACCAGATCCAGGGAGCTCAGTTGAACTACAGCCTCCTGGCTGCTTTGAGGGCTAGCAGGGGAGTAAGTGGGAAAGAGGAGCTGTAATGTGGGGATCTTTTTGCCTGGATCCAATGGAGCAAGGGAGAGGCTTTACTCCCTGATATGCTCCCAGAAGCATTGAAAGGGTCCCCAAGGAGATCATGAAGGAGCTTGGTCTGAGTGCATCTGGAAGAAGGACTGACTTCCCCAAGGAGAAGATCCCAGCAGGACCTGAGTGAGTAGCACTGAAAAAGCTGCAGAAGTTAGTGCACTCAGTGTGATTGTGGGCCAGTGGAAGTCCTATCAGGGACAGCTTGAACTGTGTAAAAGGTGAAGGTTCTCACCCCAGAGGGTCCTTGTGAAACTGTTTGCAGTTGGGGTTTTAAATTACACTGTTAAAAGGGGTAATTGTGTTATCAGGTTTCCATACTGGGATATGCAGCTTGCTGTTTGGATGCTTAAGTGTGTAAATAAATCAAACTCCTTTGTACCCACCTGTTAAACTGAGGTATCCTTGGGAGAAACTGAGTCACCACCCATGCACCTACACCCCCTCATGAACAGGGTTACATACGTAAAATACAAAACCTATTATACTAGCTCCTGTTGCTAGAGTAGGATTCTGAACTGAAGATGAGATGTTGTATTGGTGGCCTTTATTGATGGCTGTAACAGGGGTGTGACCCACCCCTGTGTTCTGGGCAGCCTGCCCAGCTGTCATCTGAAAAAGAAAATAATAAGATGAAAAATATGTGGGAGGCTGCCTTAATCAGGACCTTGCTGTTTATGGTCAAAATACAAGGCTCCAACTTGCCCCTACACTGTGTCCATCTCTACCCTGACATAGGCCATTTAATAGAGCATTGCAGTTCACCACTCATTCTGCCCTTATCATGGATATGTTGCCCCAGGTCAGGTTACAGGTATTATCAGCTCGTCACCTGAACCCATGTCCCACAAAGGAAAAAAAAGAATACTGTCCCAGGGGGATGACTGGGTGTGACGTCTGGCACCCTTCTGGCTGCCCAGCCTGTTGGGGTGTGGCCCCTCCCCTGAACTCTCCTGCCACGACTTTGATATTAAACTTACTATAAGAGGGGTCTTCAGTGGAGATCTTTCCTGGGTGGGCCCTCCCGATGGACGGCAGTACTTATGATCGTCAGACACGATGTTCCACGGGGCTTCACCTCCGCTACACCCCGTCCACTCGCCAACCGGTTGGTGATGTGTTGATGATGATCTCAGGATGGCCAAGGGCCTGTCTACTGGGTTCCAGTCGCTCTTTCTCTCCTCTTGGGGGTCGTTTTACTTCACAGAAAATATTCCTCTGAGTAGGAGGGGGCTGCAAAGCTGCCTCCCTTATCCCAGCCCCCTCTAGGGATCTCAGATGCCTCTTCCCTCCTACTGTAAGCAGGGAGCTCCCCTGCCTCCTCGGTCTCAGCTTTTTCCGGGGGCTGTGGGGGTGCCCCTGCTTTGCCTCCCGCAGAAGGCTTAAAGCTTTCCCCTGTGCTGCCTGCAAGAGCCACGCAGGCTGGGTTGCTTCCTCCCCATGCCAGAGCCTGCCTAATGAGCTGCCGGCCTGCTCGCTCTCTCTCCGGCTCTCTCCCTGCCCCAGATCTGGCGGGGCTTTTAAACTTTCCCACAGCATCCCGTACGGCCGCTGGGATTGGCTCAGCTGTTTCCCGTGCCGGAAACAGCTGATTAAACAGCCGGCGTAATGCCGGCTCGTGCGGCTGCGGCCATGGGCACGGCTCCTGCTCTGGCTGTCCTGCGGGGGATAAGTTAGCTCCGCCGGGGGCCTGTTATCGGGGTATGGGGCCCGTGGGGTTCACTCTCTCCCCCTCAAGAGCCTGTGGTGGTGCCTTGCTGCCACAGACCTCCTCCCTTAAGTTGCCTTGTGGTGTCTGGTTTTCTCGTGCGATGGCTTGTACCACCTGCTGCTCCTCCCCATGGATGTGACCCAATCCTTCTTCTGGCTTGTCTGGGCCTTCCCATCTGGACAAACAATCAACCATGAAATTATCTTTGCCTGGACGGTATACCACAGTGAACTTGAATGGCTGCAATGCCAAGGCCCAGTGGGTGATCCGGGCGTTCATGCTTTGTTTCTGCGTCAACCACTGTAGTGGGGCGTGGTCTGTCACTAACACAAATTCCCTCCCCATTAGGTAGTACTTAAAGTATTCTATTGTCTAGTATATTGCCAGACACTCCCTCTCAACTGTGGCATACCTGGTCTCCGCATGGCTGAGTTTTTGGCTGGCGAACGCGATCGGGAGTTCTTCTTGCCCTTATTTCTGGAGTAATACGGCTCCTAGGGCTTAGCCTGATGCATCTGTCTTTAAAACAAAAGGGGCATTAAAGTTAGGGGTGTGCACAATAACATCGAGGTGTATTGCCTCTTTCAAGTCTTAGAAGCTCTTCCGCATCTCTGGTGTCCATTTCAATGGAGCTACGGACACCCCAGCCAATGTGTCCGTGAGCGGTGCGGAGAGAGTTGCAAAATAGAGTATGAACTGCCAATAATAGTTGACGAGCCCCAAGAAGGAATGCAGTTGTTTGCGGGTTCCTGAAATTGCCTTATGGCTTCGATCTTGTTGGTAAGGGGCTGAATTGTCCCTCGGCCTACTCGAAATCCCAGGTATGCCGTTTCTCTTCCCGCCTCTTACCTTTCTTGGGGTTGGCGGTCAGCCCCGCCGTTCAGAGTTCTCCCAGGACAGCTCTCAGGGCTTTAAGGTGTTGTTGCCAACTGGGGGAAAATATAATGATATCATCGATGTACGCTGCCGCATATGCCACATGTGGTGCCAACAAGTTATCCATCAACCTTTGGAATGTCGCAGCAGCGCCGTTGAAGCCAAAGGACATCCATGTGAACTTGAATAAGCCCCACGGGGTTCCAAAGGCTGTTTTGGCACAATCTGTGGAGCGCATAGGGATCTGCCAATACCCCTTTGCTAGATCAAGAGTAGATATATACTGTGCTTCGCCAATTTTCTCAATGAGGTGAGTGACATGTGGCATCGGGAAGGCATCAAAGGTTGTCAGGCCGTTAAGCTTCCTATAGTCTATACATATGTGCAGTGACCCATCCAGCTTGACCACGGACACTATGGGACTCCGCCAAAGACTGCGGGATGGTCGTATAATCCCCTGTTCCTGCATCTTCATGATCTCCCGCCTTATTTCCTGTTGCCAACATTGGGGTATCGCCCTCCACCTTTCCCTAATGAGGGCTCCCTGAGGTGTTCTGATCTCATGTTCCACTCTCGTTACCCATCCCAGGGCTTCTTGAAACACTGCCTGAAAATCTTCTATCAAGGCTAGTAGTTCCTGTCGTTGTTGGCTATTCAGCTCCTTGCCTATTTGCACTGACCCCTCCTCTGGGGATCTCCCCAACCCGGGGCAGAGCAGTCCCAGGTCCTCCCTCATATCCTCTTCTTGTGCCATCCAGCCCTGTGGAGTCTTCCACTCCTTAAGCAGGTTCACATGGTAAATCTGGTGCTCTCGGCAGTGACCTGGTTTGAGTAATTTGTAATCTACTGGCCCCACTTGTCTAACAACTGTAAATGGGCCCTGCCACATTGCCAGCTGTTTGCTTGAAGAGACTGGAAGTGATACCAAAACCCTGTTTCCCGGCTGGAAGGTGCACGTTCTTTCCTTTTCATTATAGTGCATCTCCTGCTGCTCTTGGGCGCTCCTCAGATTTCTACTGGTGGTCTGTTGGGCCCTGGTAATTAGGTCTTGCAACTTGTTGCGGTGCCTTTCTGCTGATGTTCCCAATCCCATCGGCCACTGCCATTCTTCCCTGACGACCTGTAGCAGCCCCTTGGGACTGTGGCCGTACACCAACTGAAATGGAGAGTACTGTGTCGATTCTTGAGGTGCGTCCCTCAGGGCAAACAACAAGGGCATCAAGATGGTATCCCACCTCCAGGGGTCTTCCTGAGAGCAACGTCTGATCAAACGCTTGATGGTTCCATTTAATTTTTCCACAAGACCGTTGGTTTGGGGATGATAGACCGAGGTCTTTAACTGGGTAATGCCAAGAGTTTTATATAAAGCTTTCATCACCCCAGACATAAAGTTCGTCCCCTGGTCTGTGAGCATTTCCCGTGGTATGCCCACCCATGCTATCCGTTTGAGTAACTCTTCCGCTACTTGCGTAGCTGTTATAGGTCTCAAGGGAACTGCTTCCGGGAACCAGGTGGCATAATCCACCATTACCAAAATATATTGGTATCCATTATGGAACCTCAGGATGGGGCCACTATATCCAGTGCGACTTGTGAGAACGGTGTCTCTATTATTAGCATGGGAATCAGGTGTGCCCTTGGGGGTCTCCACTCCTGCGCCCTCTGACACTCCGGGCACGCGGCCCCCCACCTTTCCACGTCCTCTTGGAGATGTGGCCAAAAAAATTCTTGGGCCAGCCTAGCCCGGGTCTTAGTGCATCCCAAATGGCCACCCATGGGTGAGTCATGAGCCAATCTCCATACCGCGTGGCGAAGTGAGGACGGGACCACTAACTGCCTCCCTTTCATGGTGCCCTCCTCACCCCGTTGGACCCGATATAATAACCCCCCAATTACCTCGAAGCCGGGACGACTCTGTGACGATCCTTCCCTGGGGTCTGTGTCTCATAGCCTCTGGAGTTCTGGGTCTTCATTTCGGGCCCTACGGAATTGGGCTGTGCTCACTAGCTGCTCCAGGTTGATGCTGCCTGATGCTATTTCGTTTGGATGGGCCGAGCCCTCGCCGGCCCATCCATCTCCCCTCCTGAGCCGTTTCCTTTCTTCTTCCATCACTCTCACTCATTCGAGAACTGTGTAGAATGGCCCCCATTCTCGCCCCAGGATCATCTCACAAGCCAGGGTCAGGGCTAATCCGACTCGCAGCTCCCCGCAAAACTCCATCACCCGGAATGGCACGTAACAACTCTGGAACCGCATCTCTCCCCGTAATATACAGGTCATCGTCAGGGGTCCCGCATTCTTCCATCCTGCAGGGTGAAGTCTGCACGTAGTAGGGACTGGGAACACCCCGTGTCCAACATTGCCTTGACTGCCTTGCCTCCGATCCAGGCAGTTACTATGGGTCAGTTCCATCCTCCTTCTTGGGTGATGAGCCCAAAACTGCAATCCATAGGCTCCCCCTTCTCCGTTTCTTTGCCTCTTTCACGGGATGAAGGATATCCTGCTGGTGCATGACTCAACTCACTCAGGCCCATACCACATTCATGGGAGATGTGTCCTGTTTGCCCACAGCAATAGCACACCACCCCTCTCAGTGTTCCTCGTCTCGGGCCGATCCGTCTCGCCTCTTCATTTGGCTGGTGCTCCTTCAAGACTCGTAAGCCTCGCCCATATCCTCTTTCCTTTTCTGAATTGGTGAAGGCCTCAGCCAAGCAGAGTGCCTCTTCACTGGACTGCGCCTGGTGTCTTTGTACCCATCTCTGGGTGTCTTCCTCCAAATCCCAGAGGAATTGTTCTAGTAGGATCTGCTCCATCACCCCCTCCTGGTCCAACTTGCCTACTGGTAACCATTTATTAAGCAAATCTTTTAAAGCTTTCAACAAGCCCCGGGGTCACTTAGCCTCCTTGGGCTTTCGGGTCCTGAAGGCCTGCTGGTGGCTTTCTGGAGAAATCTCGAGCCTGTAGAGGATGGCCGCCTTGACTGTCTCATAATCCCGGGCTTCCTCTCTCGACAGGGCCCAGTAGGCAGCTTGATCCTGATCTATCACTAGCGCCCCTAGGGGATGACCCCACTGACTATGGTCCAACCCCATCTGGATAGCGGTTCTCTCGAAAGCTTCAATATAAGCTTCAGGATCATCTTCCCTAGTCATTCGGGGCATTTTGAATAGAGCAGCATTCCATTGCATCCACTCTTGCTGGTGTGTGCCCTGTAGCTGCTGCACCTCCAGCAGTTGCCCTGTGGCCTGAATCGCCTGCATAAGCAGCTCTGCATGAGTTATTACTGGCTGCTGCATCTCTGCTTAACCCCGGGTCGGGAACGCTGTCCCGTTGATGATATACAAGACTTCCCGGCCAATGCACCACTGTGATGTCTTGCACCCTTCTGGCCGCCCGGCCTGTCGGGGTGTGGCCCCTCCCCTCAACTCACCTGCCACGACTTTGATGTTAAACTTACTATAAGAGGGGTCTTCAGTGGAGATCTTTTCCGGGTGGGCCCTCCCAATGGATGGTGGTACTTACGATCATCAGACGTGATGTTCCATGG